>NC_091950.1:19435774-19808274 GCF_031021105.1 Erythrolamprus reginae
TCCTCCTCCTCCTGTCAGTGGCCACCTGAGGGAGCCGTTCTCTCCTCCCCCACCCCCCAGCCAGCTAGGCCCGGCCCGGCCCTGTGAGTTGGAGGAGAAGGAGGTGGCGGCGTCGTCGACGACTTTGAGGTAGTGGGAGAGAAAGGTGGGGGGGCGCCGAATTGGGCTGAGGGGATGCCGGGCGGGGGGGCGAGAGAGGGAGAGGAACGGGTTTGTTTTACTATCGTCGTTGTCAAAGGGGAGGGGGGGCGAGGAAGAGTTTTCCCCTCAGGCGTGTAGATTCCGCCCCCCCCCTCTGGGAAAGAAAGCCGTGTGATTGACAGGATGGGGGGGTCTCGACCGGGAGGAAGAGACTTGAAGTTGGGTTTTTTGGGGGGGGGCACTCGTTTTGGGATGGGGGAGGGAAACATTTCGATGACGGTGCTAATTCAAAGCGCGGCGCGTATTTGGCCTTCGGCCCATTCAGAAAACTTGAGTTTGACTTAATCAGAGCGCTTGGATGGGCGACCATCAGGAAATTCTTGGCCGGCCTGGAAAATTGGGAAAGTGGGGGGAGGAAAAACCCGTCGTGGAAGAAGGCGGTGCCAAACTACTTCCATACTGTTGACAGGAAACGACATGGACTCTCAGTGAAGTCACCAGGAGGGTCAAGCTCAACTTGGGGGGGAAAAGAAACTTTTTCTTAGGTGCTTGTGACTCACCATTGGTGGATGAGGGAGGATTACAGTGAACATGCCAGAAGTTTCTTGAGTGGCTGCTTGTTTGATCGTTTCTTGGTTAGTATTTTTTTAAAGGATTTTCTCTTGTGAGGTTTTTAAAGCTGCGCAAAGATGCACAACTAAACTTTCTGACTAACTTTCTGACCCTCTTCGAAGAGGGAAGAAAATATACTGCTCAAAAAAATAAAGGGAACACTTAAACAACGCAATATAACTCCAAGTAAATCAAACTTCTGTGAAGTCAAACTGTCCACTTAGGAAGCAACAGTCAATTTCACATGTCAGCACATTCAACTTTGTACAGAACAAAGTATTCAATGAGAATATTTATTCAGATTTAGGATGTGTTCTTTGAGTGTTCCCTTTATTTTTTTGAGCAGTGTATATTGTCCCCTCTTCAATCAGTAATGTTGAGAAATAACTCTTGTGCTTTAATGTTTAGTGTGTTGTGTAAGGGGGGGGGAAAGGAACATTGGTGGAATTTTATTTAGGCAATCCCCATCTCAGTCTGGAGGGACTTGAGGCAAGTTTTAATAATTATAGTATTTGAACACTACTTGTAAATACTTGTTTTCTTGACAGCTTATAAAAAGCATTTTAAAGAAATATCTGATTATGTCTAACAGTTGCTTCTTTTATAATCTGCTATTTTTAAGTTATGAATATATACTGCTCAAAAAAAATAAAGGGAACACTTAAATAACACAGTATAACTCCAAGGAAATCAAATTTCTGTGAAATCAAACTATCCACTCTAGGAAGCAACACTGATTGACACTAAATTTCACATGTTGTCAGCACACTCAACTTTGTACAGAACAAAATATTCAACAAGAATATGTCATTCATTCCGATCTAGGATGTGTTCTTTGAGTGTTCCCTTTATTTTTTTGAGCAGTGTATTATCAAAAAGAGAATAGAATACTGTAGCTCATATTTAGAGTTGATGGGGTGTGTGGCTTAAAACTTAAACATGGTCACCTATTGCCTTCATAGAGAATGAAGGGAGTTTACAGGACTGTGCCCAAATTGGGGAAATACAGATTAAATGATTTTTTGATAACTGTTGATTCCATTGTGTTGCATTTTAATACTAGATTCCAAATGACGAAAAAAGTTACATTTCTGAGTCACTGAGAGGATTAATAAATGTAGGATCAAAAAATAATTTGATCCAGTCAGCTAATCCATAAATAATTAAGCTTAACTTAAATCAGACTGAATAATTTCATCTAGTCAAGACAACACCTAAAACTAATCAGTTGACTGTTTTGCATAATCAGGACTCCAAGAAAAAGCTGGGAAGAAAGAGTGAATGGGGGGGAAAAAACCAGGCTGCTTTGTTACAGAACTCAGGTGCTAAGTCCTGGCAGCACCAGACACACTGATTGGCTGTGATGGTGAATCATCTTTTTCGTACCTGACCAATGGAGAAGGGGCTAGTGATGGGCTGGACAATTGCCAGTATTGTCTTAGTTCAAGGGATACTAAACATTTCTTGAAGATGAGTGAGAATGTTGTATATGCTAATTTTTGATTGAGGGAAATTACCATTAATCTGATTGGATTAAATATTACAGAAATGAGGACTGCTAAATAAGGAAAACTTTAAAAGAATTTAAAAAAAAAAATCCTTACAGCTACTTTAGCAGAAGCTGTGGATAAGACCACAGAGAAATATGTCAGTAGTCTCTGAAGAAATTAATGTTTGAAGGTTGAAATTTGGCATAATTTGGGGAGAAAAGAGGAAGCTGATTGATCTCAGTCAAAATCTGATTTCTAGCACACGGAATAGTTAAGAAGCTTATTGCAGCAGGTTGTTTCTTCTGCTTAAAAATATACAAGGTTTAGGGGAAACTGTGTAAATGAGCATCAGAGTGCATTTTTACAAGGTAAAATTGTATTTAATCTGGCTTATTCCTGTTAACTCCCTTGAGAGATAGTTTAAGAAACTCATGGGAATAGTTGGAAGAAATGCCATTAAATGCAAAGTGCCTTTTGGGAGGTAATTGCCTGTGCTTTCCTGGTGAATGTGTTCCAAGTGCAATAAAGTTTGTAAGTATTGGGGCTATTTAGGTACATTCCATGCATTTAGAATGAAAAATGGAGTATGTTTGTCTAGAAGAAAAAAACAGGTAGCAAAATGACATTCAGAAACATGAATGGAAATGCTACGAGCACTAATAACTATGGGGGGTGGAGAAAGGTAGGTACTATATATGCACACTGATTGTTTAGCAAAATTGGGTGTACACATGAAGTATAGAAATTGTGGCTACTGGGCTTTTTGGAAACTTAAAATACAAGGAATTGGGCAGCATTGACTTAACTGAAAAATGCTTTAAAAATGAAAATGAAGTGTTGAGATATACAGGGAATTTGTTTTAGAACATTTTACTAAGAAATAAGCTTTGTAGAACAGTAAGAATTACCTTGAGTCAAGCTTGAATCCTGGTGACCTCATAGGAACAATTTGGTGGGAGACAATTGTGTGTTTCAATAGGGAATCTTTAAAGGAAGAAAAGGCAGTACAGTAGTTGTAAAGCCATTTTTCTTGTTTCTGGATTATAATGTTTAGGGACAAAAACTTATTTAAAAGATCAGCCAGGAGAAAGTAGTTTAGAGACCCTCTGGTTTAAAGATATAATTCTAGTAGTTTTTAAAATTCAAGTTCTTCATTTACTGGATAGAATCTCTTACTGTGAATTGATGTGAAATAATCATTGTATCACATCTGGATGATAACTGTAAAATCCAAGGCCTGTCTATGGAATGGTTAATAACATCCCCACCCATTGAGTTTCTAAAATAGCTCTGGAAGTGAGACATTTCCTTTTAAATACAATGACGGGTGGCTCTTCAGGTGACGAGAATGCCCCATTTTTCAGGTTATTCAGCGCCAACGTTCTGGGGGCACCGAATTAGGAAATTATTCTCACTCATTTTCATACCCATTACCTTAAAGGGATGTTCTTATGAGAAAGAGGTTTTCTGAATGAAATCCAATACTTTTTAAAGGATGCTAAAGAATACTATTTCATGCTTTTAAAAATTATTTTTATATATGTTTATTAAAAATTTAAAATGACAAATATTAGTATTAAAAGGAAACAAAAGAAAAAATGTGCAGAAAATAAAGAAATATAAAGAAATATCTTATTTTCTTTTGCAGCAGTTATAAATATATCCTCTTACTCTATCAGTGGTTCTCAACCTTTCTAATGCCGCGACCACTTAATACAGTTCCTCATGTTGTGGTGACCCCCAACCATAAGTCTAGCACCAATTCTCCCAACAATTGGCAGGAAGGTCAGAGGGACACCCCGCTGTAAATGCCTGATTGGTCAGATTGTAAACAATATGTTCCAAGGCACCAGAATAGAAGCTTTAGTTCCTAACACCCTGGGAAATTTATATTTTCCCATGGTCTTAGGTGACCCCTGTGAAACGGTCTTTCATCCCCCAAAGTGATCCCAACCCCCAGGTTGAGAACCACTGCATAGGAAAAAGTAATTACAGGTAGCTCCTGACTTACAACAGTTCATTTATTTATTTATTTATTTATTAGATTTGTATACCGCCCCGGCTCACAACAAGAAAACAGTACAAATGTATTAATGTTTTGCCTGCTGCCGCTCACTGCTAACTCATATTTGTCCACTAGTTACTGGTTTTGAGCCAGGTTTGGCCTAATCTGTACCTGTGCCTTGGTTTTTCCTGCCTAAGTGTAAAAGCCTTGCTTTTCTCCACATTAAATTTCAGGGTGTTGCATAGGGCTCATTGTTAAAGACTTTTTGGATCCTGAGTTTGTCTTCTGGAGTGTTGGTTTTTCCTGCCAGCTTAGTGTCGTCTGCAAATGCGATGAGTTCCCCTTCTATTCCCTCACTTAAGTCATTTATGAAGATATTGAAGAGTACTGGGCCTAAGATAGAACGCTGTGGCATCCCATGCTTACTTCCCTCTATGTAGATGTTGTTTGGCTATGAACTTTCAGTTATAATGCCTAGTGCTCAGGTTTTCCTAGTTTGTAGGTCTGTGATGGTGAACCTATGGCATGCATGCTGGAAGTAGCATGCAGAGCCATTTCTCCTGGCACTTGAGCCATCACCCAGCTCAGCTCCACTGTGTATGTGCATGCACCTCTTGGTTTTTGTGCCCTCCTTCAGCTTCGGGGGTGTGTGAAAACTGCCTTCCCCATGCTCCAGAGGCCCTTTGGGAGTTGGAAATAGGCCCACTTCTGGACTTTTGGTAGGCCCATTTTTTCCCCTCTCCAGGTTCCGTAGGCTTTTCTCAAGCCTCTGGGAAGGCAAAGATGGCTTCTCACGGGCTCCGGAGGGGGTGGGGGAGCGCAGGGGGTCACACACACATATGCACGAGGGGGGTGGAGCATGAGGCACGTGTGCCTGTACAGGGTGAGGCACATGGGGATGTTCCATGAGCATCGGATTATGGGTTCCAGCACATGCACTCATGCACTGAAGCATGCGCACACACTTTCAGCACATGAAGAGAGAAAATGTTTAGCCATTAGCTAACCTTTAGCTAACCTGGATTAGGTTAACAGTAACATACAACAGTGGTTTTAGTAATTGAATACTTCTTTTTAGATAAGCCCCCCCCCCCCACACACAAATTTTTGAAGGTACAGGACAAAATATTCTATTTGATAGAATTTTTGCTTCTAACATCTTATAGTACAGATAGCTTGTTAATGACCACTATTGAATCTGCAATTTCCATCGTAAGTCTTTATGATTATTAAGCAGGTCACTATCCTGTTTCCCTGAAAATAAGACAGCGTCTTATATTAATTTTTGCTTCCAAAGATGTGCTACGTCTTATTTTCAGGGGATGTCTTATTCTTTTTCAATGAAGAATTCACATTTATTGCTGAACAAAAAAAATGAACATTTATTATATACTGTACAGTAGTTGTCATCACAAACCAGCATAACCAAACAAATTGAATCCTATCAAGAATTTCTTACTACTACTGTGCCATTTTGTACTACAGCGTGTTGGATGTGTTTTAAATTTGATTGATGCAGGGTTTTGGGATGCAATTTATGGAAAGCAGTGTTATATATGTTCTGCTCAGGAATGCTGCGAAATGAAACGTCTCCTACGTCTTACTTTCAGTGAATGCCTTATATTAGGCAATTCTACGAAATCTCTCCTATGTCTTACTTTCGGGGTTGACTTATTTTCGGGAAAACAGGGTATGATGTTATTTTATGTGGGCTATCAAGAAAGTTACCACAATTCAGTGAACCACATGAGCATTGAGTGAATCAATTCTTAATTGTTTTTTTGTGCTGGAAATTGTCAAAAACAGCAGAAAGACAAATATGTTTCAAATTGTGGTCACATGACCACAAGGTGCTGCAACAGGTTGTAAATGTAAACCAGTTGCTAAGTTCCCAAAATGCATTCATGTAACCATGTGGCAGTCATAGCTTAAGAGGACTTGTCATAAGTACCTTTATGTCTTTGTATATTTACCCATGTAGTGTGGCTATGGTATTATTATTTATCATTATTTTCTTTTACTTCCTCCCTTTTGTTGGTATCATAATTATTCTGTTGCTTTGCATGTACACTAAAGTATTCTGTACCATAGAAAAATTCCTGGTGTGGCTAATTACACTTGGCCCAAAAATGTTCAATTCAATTTTGGGATCTGATGTAACTTCAAATGATTGTTAAGCAACTAGTCATTAAGTGACGGCTCCTGGTGCTTAACATAACTCAGAATACTTGGAAGATAAATTGGCACGAACCATTAGGATTACATACATTTTAGATGAAGAATGCATAAAGAGTTACAAAGAAATATGTATCTATGATATAAATTATTCATGCTGTGTTTTATGAATTCAAAGTATAGTCCTGAATATGTTGAATTTGATTGGATCTCTCTAGCAGAAGTTTACATATTAAGGTGTTTCCAAACATGCTGAAGCCACAATTGCATTCTCAAGTAGTACCAGATCTCTTTCCCACCTAAGAGCCCCAAACATGAGCATACAGTAGTCCCTCACCTATCGCTGGTGTTACGTACCAGACCTGGCCGCGATAGGTGAAATCCGCGATGGGGAATTTATCGACTGATAGTACTTATTTAAGTATTTATATTGTAATTGTTTGGTAAGTTTTCATTGTTTTAAGTGTTTATAAACCCTTCCCACACAGTATTTATTTTAGATACAGTATTTAAATACAGTATTTACAATTTTAGATATATATATATTTTTTAAAAACCTGCCGATCGAGTTCGGCGGGCTGTTTAAATCTGCCGATCGACTTCCTCAGAAACCCGCGATGAAGTGAAGCCGCAGTAGGTGAAGCGCGGTATAGCGAGGGACTACTGTATTCCTTACAAATAAACCACAAAATAATCTTGAATTATAGCGTAGGAAGGGCCAGTTGAGTCCAATCTCCTGCTAAGCACAGTCCAAATGAAAGACATTGTTGACATTCAATTTCTCAGTATCTGCTTGAACATATTCTATAAAGTATTATTATTATTATTATTATTATTATTATTATTATTATTTATTAGATTTGTATGCCGCCCCTCTCCGCAGACTCGGGGCGGTTCACAGCAATAATAAAAACAATGTATAAGAAATCTAATAATTAAAAGTCACTAAGCAAAACATACACACAAACATACCATGCATAAACTGTATAGGCCCAGGGGAGATATCTTAGTTCCCCCATGCCTGGCGGCAGAGGTGGGTTTTAATAAGTTTACGAAAGACAAGGAGGGTGGGGGAAATTCTAATCTCCAGGGGGAGCTGCTTACAGAGGGTCGGGGCCGCCACAGAGAAGGCTCTTCCCTTGGGACCCGCCAGACAACATTGTTTAGTCGATGGGATCCGGAGAAGGCCAACTCTGTGGGACCTAACCGGTCGCTGGGATTCGTGTATGCCTACATATTCTCAGGATGAGTCCATTTTTGAACTGCTCTTTAAATGCTAGTAATATTTTCTTAACATTGAACTAGAATCTCATTTCATGTAACTTAAAATTATTATATTATTCTGTATACTGCATTTTGGAATGATACAAAACTACCGTAGTTGATGGGAAACATACTTTCTGATATTTGAAGAATTGTATTATATTCCCATCTCCGCCTTTGCAAACCTTAACATTTTGAGTGCTTTAAATTTGCATTTTTATGATATTGTCTCCTATCTATAGTGCCTTTCACCAGTTTTTCTGAATCTTTCAAAAACTATAGGTAGGATTCCCAGAATTGCACACAATACTTAGGTTGAGGTCAGAGCATACATACATACATACATACATACATACTGTACATTCATTCATTGACAGGATTGGAAGTACTGTACACAATTCCTTATATTATCTAGTTAACCTACTTTCTCAAATTAATCTACCATTCAATCCTAATTATTTAAAACACACACAGAGAAAGTACTATTGGTCTCCTGTATGCATCGATTTAACACTTGTCCTGAAATGAAATTTGGGTGCAAGAATGAATTTTTAAAACATGGGGCGGGAGAGGAATAGACAAAAAGGGCAATCTAATTGTGTAACATCCAGTCAGTTCTGATTTAATTTTTTCTGCAACACTTCTAAATTTTGTTTTCCTCCAACGTGGCTACAGGCAGTGGTGTGCTAGCGCTGGCTTGTACTACTTCACAAGAGTGAATTGTTAGAGCAGAGCTCAGCCACAATGCCTGGCATACTGGTCAGATGTCTGGTAGCTCATGGCATGACACTAATGAAGATAGCAAAGCTGCCAATTATGCATTTATTAGCATACCATTGGGTGTGAGCCACTATTCTAGGTATTTTTTCCCCTTAGGATTTGTGAACTCAGTATTCATACAAAACTCCTTAACAATTTTAGAAGTATATACAGTATTGTAAAAGGCATCTTTACAACAAGCTTTAAAATAACTTATGTTTAGTTGCTTAGGAGAAAGTAAACATGCCTAGTTTAGGAAATGATTCTTTTCTTTATATGGATCATGTGCTCTTGTGAACGTCAATTTTATTTATATCTCACCATTATTATTTTTACAAATAACTCAAGGCGGTGAACATATCCAACAAAGGCTGTTTACTGCAACAAAAATAGTATAAAATTATTTTTAAATATTTTTGTTCCTATTTTTGTAATAGAGATTAGACTGAAATATTGATTTGTATCAGGGATTAATTCCGGAATTTGTTGGCTGAGACATAATTCTTGCCTCCCAATTTAGTAGATCATGTTGAACTTCCAGCCTTGGGCAAAATCAGTTTATTAGGATGCTTTTTGTTTATGAATCTTTCACTAGGTTTTTAAAAATAATTGTCACTTAATATGAGACTTTGAGTCCAACATTTCCCCCTTACTCTACTCTTCCATCATCTCTTACCTGTACTAATTGTATTTAGGTCGTTCCCTACTTCTCAATCACAGTGCATTTTTGCTGCCTTAGCATTCACTTGTACTTATTACATTAAATAGGTTCTCTTTAATAATTATCTCAAGCAACTTCCCTTTTAGTTAAGAACATTAATAATTAAGCCAGTAATTTTTGGATTTCCAAAAATAATCTAATAAAAGATTCTATGCATCAGTTCTTTCCTTTTACTATATTAGAAATATCAACAATGTGCTAAATTAACATTACTGATTATAGCAAGTCGTCCATGTAATCTAGAATACAATTTCTAGATTAGAATGTAAAGTGAATCGCTGTGGATCTTAAGTTAGTAATATGGTTGTTAAGTATTGACATTGCTTGTCTGAAGATCGCAAAAAGCAATCGCATGAACTACTTGCCAAACAGTCAAATTTTGATCATGTGACCATGGGGATGCTGCAACTTTCATAAGTGTGAAAAGTGGTCATAAGTCATTTTTCAGTAATGATGTAACTTCAAACAGTTACTAAATGAACTGTTGTAAGTCGAGGACTACCTGTATCATGATTCTTATAAATATTAACAGTTGGTAGAGAATAGATCTTGAGCTCTGCTGAGGGAGATTGCTTGAGATACATCAAAATAGAATCTTTGGGGAGAAAGTAAAAAAGGAAGTCGAACGCATACCTAGATTGATTTGTGCACGGTGCTTTCAAAGATTTGAGGGATATTGAAAATCAGGAGGGAAAAATTGAAAAGTATTGGGCAGGGAGTTGGCAGCTGGGTACTTGTGGCAATTAACAGCTTCCTGCAAGAAGGCCTGGTCAGCGGCCTCAGTGTTATAAGGTGAAGATCCCCACATTCCAGGTTTCTATTATTACTTTTAATACAGGATTTAAGGTATGACCTCATGCATGCGCATGTCTCTAGCCTTAAGTATGTTGTTCCTACTTTTATTTTAACACACCAGGAGGCAGGGGTGGCTTCTAACGTATTTTGCTGCCGAGTCACTTCCTCCCACACCACATGGCTGCGCCTAGTGAGCGCATGCGCAGTGGCAAAACACTCCCCAAAATTTCCCCCCCAAAGTCAAAAACAAGATGATGAACGCCTGCAAAGTGCCAGAAATGCAGCTTCAACTCATGTGAAGAAGGAAAAAAACTGGAATAAAATAAAATAAATAAAAATAATTTAAAAATAAAATAAAGATGGTGGTACCCATGGACCAACACCAACTGAACTGGTTTGGGCAAACTGGTCCAACCACACCTCTGACCAGAGGTGATGAAATTTATTTATTTATTTATTGGATTTGTATGCCGCCCCTCTCCGGAGACTCGGGGCGGCTAACAGCAACAATAAAACAGTGTACAATAGTAATCTAATACTAAAAACGATTAAAAACCCATTAATATAAAAACCAAACATACATACATACATACCATGCATAAAATTGTAAAGGCCTAGGGGGAAAGAGGATCTCAATTCCCCCATGCCTGATGGCAGAGGTGGGTTTTAAGTAGCTTACGAAAGGCAAGGAGGGTGGGGGCAATTCTAATCTCTTTGGGGAGTTGGTTCGAGAGGGCCGAGGCCGCCACAGAGAAGGCTCTTCCCCTGGGTCCCGCCAAGCGACATTGTTTAGTTGACGGGACCCGGAGAAGACCCACTCTGGGGGACCTAACTGGTCGCTGGGATTCGTGCAGCAGAAGGCGATCCCTGAGATAATCTGGTCCGGTGCCATGAAGGGCTTTATAGGTCATAACCAACACTTTGAATTGTGACCGGAAACTGATCGGCAACCAATGCAGACTGCGGAGTGTTGGTGTAACATGGGCATACCTGGGGAAGCCCATGATTGCTCTCGCAGCTGCATTCTGCACGATCTGAAGTTTCCGAACATTCCGAAATAGTCAAGTGTAGAATATCTGTTCTATTTTCTGAATATTCTGATGTGTAAGGGAGGGTAGACTTACCACTGTGGACAAAACAAATACATATACTTGTTTTATTTCTTGTCTGCAATGTACAATTTCCAACCACAGCACAGGGTTTGTCTAGAGAATGCATTACTTCTGCATGTGTGTTTAATTAATATTCAGGAAAGCAGGTGATGTAATCCTTGCTATTTCTGTCCATAAACGTAACCTAAAGAGAAAATCCACTCTGGGGGTTTTTTTTGGTTAGCATTCGACTAAGGTACCTCACTTGGCATGCTGTTTGTTTGAAGTATGAATAGTAAAAACTGATTTTTTTTCTCCTGAAAATGCATGCTCATAATTTGTGATTATGGCCATGGCTCATCATCATATGTTGAATTTGCATAACATTAGTCTGCTTCAAATCAATCTGTTTTCAAGTCAATCTGGTAGTTTAAAAAAGGTGCTCATTTCAGTTTGTACAAACATGTAGTTCTCGACTTATGACCATTCTTTCAATGACTGTTTGAAGATACGACAGCACTGAAAAAAGTGACAAAATCCCCCAAAGTAGCAAGTGTCTATGATAAAACTAAGGTACCTTGCCTACAGCTAAGACGATGGGGGACCTTCAACTCCCTCCACCTGCCCATCTCCTCCTCGCATCTATGCCCTTTTGGCAGTGCTCCTTGGAGGCTGGGGCTGAGGAAGAGGCCCAGGGCTTCAGTGGTTGCTCCTGTGGGCCTCTGTGTCCTGCCACACCAGCTTTCACCATCTTCCTCCCACTGCTAGTGAGGTGCAGCCAATCTGGCCTGTGTGAAACAGCTGCTGACCGTGCCAGGCCTTCTTCCCGAGGCTCTTTTCACCATGCTCCAAATCGTGTGCCTGTTCTCGTGAATCCTGGGAAAGACGGCCTCGTGTGGCTAGCAGCCAGGAGAGGCACAGCGGAAACAAGATGGCAAAGGCCAGCTGGGATGGTGGACTGCTGGGCGGCAAGGATGCAGGGTGGATGGGACTTCCTGCAGCCCTTGTTTTACACAGCAGCAGCAGCAGCAGCTTTCATTGCACTGCTGGAGATTCCTGGGGGGCTGTTTTGCACCACGCTGCTTCACTGCACCTCAGGGGCTTCTGGCAGCGCCAGAGCTGGAGCACACCAGGAAAACCCCTGAGCTGAAGATTGTTCTTTTCCTGGATCTTTTCCCGCTGCAGCCCCCTCCCCAACTTCTTCAGAGTTTGTGCTGCACTCCAGCAATACCCCATAGTCTTTATTTGGGATTCTTTCCTCTTCCCACTTAAGGAACTGCTTGTCTGGAGTTACGACAAGAGAACAAGCTTGACATTGCTAAGCAATGCGGTCACATGACAACACATTTTACAACCGTATCACTTAGCTGTGGAAATTCCTGCCCCAATTATGGTTGAAGGTTGGGACTACCTGCATGGTATAGCCACTGCTATACTATACCGTAATTCTTCTGTGAGATGAGTAGCAAATAAATTTAATAAAATGAATAATGCCCTCATCTTGGGATCAAGACTGAATATTACAACTTTCCTGACATAAAATCTTGGTGCATCTTCACAGCTTTTGTTTTTTAGAAGTATTTAACTTTTATCTGAGCTTGACCCTCCTTTTCTACACACTGAGCCAGGTAGCTCTAGAAAATTGTGGTGGCCTTTCAAGGCAATTTTTTCTCTCAAGAGATTTTTAAGTTAAAGGGAAGGTGTTTTGCACCACTGCAGAAGGAATTTCTATAGAACTTTGTCTCTTGTAGTAAATGAAAGCAGGAGGCAGTAATTAAGTTCACACAAAATGTTAAAATGTGGTTTGATTGTGACTTAGTTTGCTGTATGGATCAACTGTTTAAGTCAATAAACTCTGATTAATCAAATCAAGATTTAATGTGTTCTCTGAATACATTCACTGTTGTCAAAGGAATAAATGCTGAAAAAAATATACTTCAGGTGCTCCTAGTAATCAGCTGTTTTCAAATTCAGCAAAAAGACTACAGGCCTGTATGTACTATGAGCAATAAAACTTTCTCCAAAAAATGGGTTTAAAGACACATGCCTGTCTTGATTCATGATGGATTGGGGAAGGTCCACGTACTTGGCTATATGCATGTTATCTGGCTATGATGGCGCAGTGGTTACAGTGCAGTACTGCAGGCTGCTTCTGCTGACTGCCAGCTGACTGCAATTTGGCAGTTCAAACCTCACCAGGCTCAAGGTTGACTCAGCCTTCCATCCTTCCCAGGTGGGTAAAATGAGGACCCAGATAGTTGGGGGCAATAGGCTGCCTCTGTAAACTGCTTAGTGCTGTAAAGCACCACGAAGTGGTATATAAGTCTAAGTGTTATTGCTGTGCATAAAGCATCCAGGCAGGAACTTGCTATCTTACCCTAGACCTATTGTGTATATGTAGAGTGGCTGCAGCTGATATTGATCACCCATGCTGATGTCCTTTCATTTCAAATAAAGGTTAAAATCAGTTGCTAATCAAATATCCTATATTTAACTATCTCTTTGCTTTAGCCAGTAAAGGTCTTGCTTCTGTAGCCTTTAATGAGGCAAAATGGTCACCATAGAGCAAAATATTTTGAATAGATACCTCAAATGGGCTGGTGTACAGATTCTGTCAAAAACCCAGGACTGTTGAAGGAATGAATTCTAGGGAAATTGTAGCTCCACTATCCCCTCTTGGTCCACTTGCACACTCACAACACCCACCCAGCTTTCTTAACCTGCACCACTACCCCCTTCACACCCTACACAACTATGCAGCAGCTCTCGGACGTTCCCTTCTCCACCTGCACCCCCTTGCTCCCTCCTGGCAGCAGCCACTTACCTGCTTGTTGGCCTTGAAGTTGCAACTTCCTACTGGCTTCCCCAACTAACACTTTCTCTCTGCAAGCTTCCCACAAGCAGGGTTAATGGGGAAGCCACCAGGGAGGGAGGGAAACTCAATGAGGCAGCAGGCAAGTAATTGGAAAGCACTGTGGCTTTCAACTGCTTTTTTTTTTTCTTTTGCCCACTTGTCGTTTTGTTTAGGTAAGGAAATACCTGAAAGGACCCAGCTGGGCATGAGTTGTCCAGTTGTTTTGTGAAATTCACTAACAGCAAAAACTTGTGGCATGAGATTCATTTCCATGCTCCACTTCAGTTTCAAGGATTTCGGATTTGCAATATTACGCACTGCACCAGATGAGTAGACTGAAAAATGTCTTCGATATATTTATCCTTCTGTTGAATTTAACCTTCAAGGAATTAGTGTAGTTGCTGCGCTAAAGGACAAAACAAGTCCATCTCTGTTCATTTTCCCTAGGTGAAAATAGAAGAGATACCTTTTCCCTCTGGAACTATCTCGCTACTGTTGATCCACAAGGGAGTGTGATTAACAGAACCCAGCTGATGCCCTCCTATACCTCCAAATATGATGTCATGTTAGGGATGTGCCCTGGGATTTGACACTTCAGGGACCTTGGAATGCTGGCAGACATTTCAAGGCCTAGGACTAACTAAATTATATGTCTTTAATGATTTGGGATCTCATTTAGTATATTCATTAAAGGGCAGTCATATCGCAATGTATTATTTCTGCTTTTTAGTACTGTACTGTTCTTGCTTTGGATGCTAGAAAGGAAATCGTTTAACAAAGCAAGATAGTCGGGATGAAGAGGGAATAAATTATTAATGGCCTTTTAAATAAATAATTGAAATATATATACAGTGTTCCCTCGATTTTCGCGGGTTCGAACTTCGCGAATAGCCTATACCACGGTTTTTTAAAAAAAATTAATTAAAAAATACTTCACGGTTTTTTTCCCTATACCACGGTTTTTCCCATCCGATGACATCATACATCATCGCCAAACTAATAATTTTTGCAAATAAATAACAAAAAAAATAATTATTGTTAATAAATAATTATGTTTATAAATATCAGGATCACCAAGTGCTTTATTCAGTGGTGAGTACCAGTAATAATGGTGAGTAAATGGTTGTTAAAGGAATGGGAAATGGTAATTTAGGGGGTTAAAGTGCTAAGGGAAGACTTGTGATACTGTCCATAGCCAAAAATGGTGTATTTACTTCCGCATCTCTACTTCGCGGAAATTCGACTTTCGCGGGCGGTCTCGGAACGCATCCCCCGCGGAAATCGAGGGAACACTGTAATAAAGAAAGCTCAGATTAGTTATCAATGGAAAAAACCTGGAAAAGGGTTGGAGATTGGCTTTGGCTTCACATTCAAGAAGTTTCAACGCTGTCCCCAGCATCTTAAAAGAAGTTTTGGCAAGAAAAATGGGTGGTGGTGGTCTTGTAGCTGAAAGACAGAGGCAGAGCAACTCAATGTCAAAAATATTGGACAAAGAGACTTTGTGATAAACTAAACATCTGAAGTAGTAATTATAGAGAATATTTGTTACATCTCTATAATTAACTTCAAAACTCATTTCCTTTTGATAAATTTATGCAAGGACCTTGTCTTAGTATTAAAATGATCAGCATCCAATCATTCCTAAAACAGAAGTCACTGCCACCCAGAAGTTGTCATTTGCTTCTTTGCTTGAGTCAGTGCTCTGCGTTTGAGCCTTTGATTGCAAAGTACAATCAGGCTGCCAGACAGGAATACCATGGATTCTTCTGAGAATGAGGAATTTCTAAATTTCTATTCTTGTAAAAAGCATAAGATTTTCTGAGAGAGATTTGAACAGCAAAATGTACTAAATTTGAATTTCAGAAGGTGTCTTAAAAAGTTGGACCACTGGGAGTTGTAGTCTTTGAGGGCACTGTCACAATTATGAATTCTTATTTTTTTTACTTGGACCCTCAGATCAATTAATGAGATCCAGACAGTA
The DNA here is from genome assembly GCF_031021105.1 of Erythrolamprus reginae. Taxonomy (NCBI): domain Eukaryota; kingdom Metazoa; phylum Chordata; class Lepidosauria; order Squamata; family Dipsadidae; genus Erythrolamprus; species Erythrolamprus reginae. The sequence continues at coordinate 19,451,662 of NC_091950.1, forward strand.
AATAATGTCTTGAAAGGACATAACTGTCAACAAAATGCTTTTGAATATAATACGTTACTTGGAAATTTTTGTTCAATTCCAGAACTTAAGTCTTTTGTGTATAGATTATATTTCCCACCCATTCTTAAAAACTCAAGTGGCATTTTCAGAAAGGAAAAAAAAGTAATTGAGAGCCAGAACAGTGATGAAAATCTACACATCACCAATAGATCCTGATTCATTTTCTGTTAGGCCCTTATCTAGTCCAATGCAATGTGTCACAATAGTTCTTCAAATTCCTCATTTCTTTAAACTAGAGATACTTACGAACCTAATTCGTTCCACGACCAAGTTCTTAAGTAGAAAAGTAGAAGCAATTTTTCCCATAGGAATCAATGTAAAAGCAAATAATGTGTCCAAACCCATTAGGAAAGAAATAAAAGCTCGGAATTTGGGTAGGAGGACGAGGAGGAAGAAGAGAAGGAGAGTCGCTGCCGAAGGAAGAAGGTGAGGTGAGGGGGATCAAAACAATCCAAAACTTTAACGTTTTAAAAAAAGAAGAGGGAGTCTGAGGCGGCGAGGATTAGTACACGTCTCCCGTACACTGCGCCAGAGGGAGAAACTCAGACAGTCAAGAGGGGGAGCGCCACCAAAAGGCTCCTCTGGCAGCCCAGAAAAGCCTGAGATGGCAGGGATTAAAAGGGAATGGTAGGAAACTGGCCGGGCCTTTTTGCCACTCTCAAATTTCCTGGGAAATTTTTCTGGGCTTAGGTTCTTAAGTAGAAAATGGTTCTTAAGAAGAGGCAAAAAAATCTTGAACACCCGGTTCTTATCTAGAGAAGTTCTTAAGTAGAGGCATTCTTAAGTAGAGGTACCACTGTATTAGGAACGAAACCTTGGATTAAGTCCATGTAAAATATCCATTCTGGATCTTGAGCTAAGTAGTATATTTACTCTGTAGGCTTTGGTTTCATCATCTGCCAAAACCTGGATTCTCCTCCAACAGGGGTCTCTTGTTAAATTTGACTTTTGGTAATTAATTTAGAATCAACGAGTGAGGATCATTTAGACCAAGGGGTGGAGAACGATGACCCTTTTATGACTTGTGGACTTCAACCCCCAGAATTCCCCACCTCCGATTTAGATTATCCATTCCCAGGATAATATGTTCAGTGCAGGAATCCAAATTAAAACATCCATAACAGGAAGATATGGAGCTTCCACTGAATAACATTTTGCTGGGACATTGGTTCCACTACGGAACTGCTTTTGCTGTTAGAAATTTATTTCTAAATTTCAGTTAAAATCAACTTTCTAACTTTTGCATGACTGAAATCCCCTATTGAATGGGTATAAGATACCCATCTTCCACCAGTCAGTTCATTAAAATGGGGTTTCATTCTTTTATTTATTTATTTATTATTAATTAGTTGGACTTGTATGCCGCCCCTCTCCGAAGACTCGGGGCGGCTCACAACAAGTAAAAACAGTCACAACAATCCAATTAATTAAAATATTTAACGATTTAAGAAAAACCCCATGTAATAGCAAACACACACACAAGCATACCATGTATAAATTAACATGCCCAGGGGAGATGTTTAGTTTCCCCATGCCTGACAGCAAAGGTGAGTCTTAAGGAGTTTTCGGAAGGCAGGAAGAGTAGGGGCAGTTCTAATCTCCGGGGGGAGTTGGTTCCAGAGAGCCGGCGCCGCCACAGAGAAGGCTCTTCCCCTGGGGCCCGCCAACCGACATTGTTTAGTTGACGGGACCCGGAGAAGGCCCACTGTGGGACCTAATCGGTCGCTGGGATTCGTGCGGCAGGAGGCGGTCTCGGAGATATTCTGGTCCGATGCCATGAAGGGCTTTAAAGGTCATAACCAACACTTTGAATTGTGACCGGAAATTGATCGGCAGCCAATGCAGACTGCGGAGTGATGGTGAAACATGGGCGTACCTAGGTAAGCCCATGACTGCTCTCGCAGCTGCATTCTGCACGATCTGAAGTTTCCGAACACTTTTCAAAGGTAGCCCCATGTAGAGAGCATTACAGTAGTCGAACCTCGAGGTGATGAGGGCATGAGTGACTGTGAGCAATGAGTCCCGGTCCAGATAGGGCCGCAACTGGTGCACCAGGCGAACCTGGGCAAACGCCCCCCTCGCCACAGCTGAGAGATGGTTTTCTAATGTGAGCTGTGGATCGAGGAGGATGCCCAAGTTGCGGACCCTCTCTGAGGGGGTCAATAATTCCCCCCCCAGGGTAATGGACGGACAGATGGAATTGTCCTTGGGAGGCAAAACCCACAGCCACTCCGTCTTATCCGGGTTGAGTTTGAGTCTGTTGACACCCATCCAGGCCCCAACAGCCTCCAGGCACCGGCACATCACTTCCACCGCTTCGTTGACTGGGCATGGGGTGGAGATGTAAAGCTGGGTATCATCGGCATATTGATGATACCTCACCCCATGTCCTTGGATGATCTCACCCAGCGGTTTCATGTAGATGTTAAATAGCAAGGGGGAGAGGATCGACCCCTGAAGCACCCCACAAGGGAGAGTCCTCGGAGCCGACCTCTGACCCCCCACTAACACCGACTGCGACCGGCCAGAGAGGTAGGAGGAGAACCACTGAAGAACAGTGCCTCCCACCCCCAGCCCCTCCAACCGGCGCAGAAGGATACCATGGTCGATGGTATCGAAAGCCGCTGAGAGATCGAGGAGCACCAGGACAGAGGATAAACCCCTGTCCCGGGCCCGCCAGAGATCATCCATCAACGCGACCAAAGCGGTTTCCGTGCTGTAACCGGGCCTGAAACCCGACTGCTGGGGACCTAGATAATCAGCTTCTTCCAAGGACCGCTGGAGCTGGAGTGCCACCACCTTCTCGACAACCTTCCCCATAAAGGGAAGGTTGGAGACTGGACGATAGTTGTTAAGTACGGCTGGGTCCAGGGAGGGCTTCTTGAGGAGGGGGCGCACAAGCGCTTCTTTATAGAGTGATGGAAAAACTCCCCTCCCCAAGGAAGCGTTGGTAATCTCCTGGGCCCAGCTCCGTGTCACCTCCCTGCTGGCCGAGACCAACCAGGAGGGACACGGATCCAGTAAGCAGGTGGCAGAACTCACAGGTCCGATGGCCTTGTCCACTTCATCAGGTGTCACCAGATCAAACTCTTCCCAGACAGGTGGACAAGTACGTGCCCCAGTCACCTCGACTGACTCGTTGTCAGTCGACTCTGTTTTACAATTGGAGTCGAGGTCGGCCCGGATCTGAGCGACTTTATCAGCGAAAAACGTATTAAACTCCTCGGCACTACTCTGCAAGGGCTCCCCAACTCCCCCCTGATTAAGAAGGGAGCGGGTCACCCTAAACAGAGCAGCCGGGCGGGATTCCGCTGATGCAATCAAGGCGGCATGGTACGCGCATCTTGCCGCCTTGAGCGCCACTTTGTAAGTCTTAATAAAAGCTCTTACAAGTGTTCGATCAGATTCGGACCTACTCTTCCTCCATCGCTTCTCTAGACGTCTCTTTTGGCGTTTCAACACCCGGAGCTCCTCGTTGAACCATGGGGCTCTACGGGGTCTAGCGCCGCGGAGAGGTCGCAAAGGCGCAATCCGGTCAAGAGCCCCTGCCGCAGCCCTGTTCCAGGCCTCAGCGAGGGACTCCGCCGAACTGTGGACGAGTGCCTCTGGAATAACCCCAAGCGCCGTCTGAAAGCCCTCTGGGTCCATCAGGCGTCTGGGGCGGAACATCTTCATTGGTTCCGCCTCCCTGCAGGGAAGGATTGGAGCCAGGAAGTCAAGCCGTAGCAGAAAATGGTCTGACCATGACAAAGGCAACGCTTCTAAGCCCCTTAGTCTCGGACCATTGCTCAATTGCTCGGAAAGGAATACCATGTCAGGTGCGTGCCCTCCCTCGTGAGTCGGACCCTGTAATACTTGAGTCAGGTCCATGGCTGTCATGGTGGCCATGAACTCCTGTGCCAGCCCAGAGGTTTCGCCGAGTGACGGCAGGTTGAAGTCCCCCAGGACAATAAGTCCGGGGAACTCCACCGCCAACCCGGCTACCTCCTCGAGTAGCACAGGCAGGGCTTTTGACACGCAGCTGGGAGGCAGGTACGTGAGAAATAAGCCCACCTGAACCCCTAAGTCCAACTTCAGCAAGAGAGACTCGCAACCTGCAATTTCCGGAGCAATGAGTCTACGCAGGCAAAGGCTCTCCCTGGCTATAATAGCCACTCCTCCCCCCCCTTCCCTGGGGTCGAGGTTGATGCCATATCTGAAACCCGGCTGGGCAAATTTCAGAGAGAGGGACACCTCCCTCCGGGCCCAGCCAGGTTTCAGTAATACAAGCCAGGTCGGCCTCCTCATCCAGGATCAGATCCCGGATGAGGAGAGCTTTATTTACCACCGACCTGGCATTGAGCAGCAGCAACCTGAGTCCAGGGCCAGAGTTACACTCATCACCAGTACCCAAGATTGGGCTCACAGAGCCGGAACAAGGGACCGTTATTAAGCAATTATTTTGACTTCTACTCAGTACTGCACATGTTCCTATTAAATTTTATTCTGATAATACCAGCTACTTCAAGGTTTTGCATTCTATTTCTGCCTTTAAAAGTATAAAAGTTGTTTATAGAAGTTGTTTATATTCCAAACAATTAACCACCCATCTCCCTCAGAGGTATGTACTTGTCATATACATTTCATAAAGATTTTCTTCACACTTTTTCATTCAAATCAATACAAGTAATGAAAAAAGTCCTTGTTTACTTAATACCCTTCTCCAACTTGATGAGGCTCCTGAGCTCTATTGCAATAGAATTTTCAAGCAGCTCTGCATTCACTTAAACTGTCTTGCTGTATCCAAGCTATCCTCCCATTAATGACAATTGGGACTGGAATTGCTATTACTTTGATGCCATCATAAAACAAAGCATCATGTGACCATGCTACAGTGGTACCTGTACCTAAGAACACCTCTACTTACAAACCTTTCTAGATAAGAACCAAGTGTTCAAGATTTTTTTGCCTCTTCTCAAGAACTATTTTCCACTTACAAACCCGAGCTTCCGAAACTAACTGGAAAAGGCAGGGAGAAGCCTCCGTGGGGCCTCTAGAAATCTCTTGGGAGGAAACAGGGCTGGAAAAGGTGGGGAGAAGCCTCTGTAGGGCCTCTCTGGGAATCTCCTGGGAAGAAGCAGGGCCGAAAAAGGTAGGGAGAAGCTTTGTGGGGCCTCTAGGAATCTCCTGGGAGGAGGAAACAGGGCTTCTACCCTCCCTGTGCTTTCCCCAATCACACGCATTATTTGCTTTTGCATTGATTCCTATGGGGAAAATTGCTTCTTACAAACTTTTCTACTTAAGAACCTGGTCACGGAACGAATTAAGTTTGTAAGCAGAGGTACCACTTTACTTGCAACTGCAGTACTTCCAGTTTGCCCACCATTAAGCAAAGACCTCACATGACTGCAACTTCCTGCCAGCTTCCCCATTGATTTTGCTCATTGAAAACTGGCAGGGGACACTGGGAATCACAATCATGCAACAGCAACTCACTGCAATATCATGATCACACGGACGCTGCAACAGTTGGAACTGTGAGGACTGGTCGTAAGTACCACTCCCTTTATTGCACTGTTGCAAGTACAAACAATAGCTGAACAAATGGATGTAAGCCAAGGACTGTCTGTGCTTGATTAGTTTGTTAAGTCAAAAGCTTTGTTGATTTATGTGGTCCCATAAAATCAAGAAAATCACTCAATCAAAAATAAGATTTAATCTGGGAATCTCACTTTTGAAGGCTGGGATACTAGTTATCTATAAGTGATTAAAACTGATGCAATTCTGATCCCACGTAATTACATTCATTAAAGGTAAACAAGTATTTTCTGATCGTGTTTCTGTCAGTTGCAAACTTTAGTTCTGGCCTTTGTTTATCACAATTTTATGAACAAACACATTTTTGGGTTAAAGACTGATTAGCCTTTGTCATTTCTAACCTGTTAAAAACATGTTGCTTTAATTGAGGAATTGGTATAAAGATTTTATTTTAGTCTGAACATATATATGGAAAGCCTTTGCTATTTTTAGTATCCTTTACTAACATCAGCACATTCTGATCATTTTTACTGTATTTACATGAGCTCTGCAGTTCTGTTTTACCTGTCTGTATATTGTGACTTGGCATTCTTGCATTTTCTGACATATCCTTTTTTTTAAAAAAAAATCCGACATCTTCAAGAGTCTACTACCAGTACCAGCCAATCACCTCTTTTACTTTTTAAAACTCATAAAATCTCCGTTAGAAATTTCCATCCGCTTTCAACTTCCTTTTCTATTACTGTACCTGATTCATGTGGAATCCAATAAATGCTTGGCTACAAATCCAGTTCTTAACATTCCAAGATGTGTGCTTAGTTTTGGATGCTTTTCAAATCAAGAACTCCAGCATTAATACAGTGACTCTTCCATAACGTTCCTGCTCCTTCCCTGTCCTTTTAGCACTAAATCCAGCATAGCTGATCCAATTGTGCCTTCCTCTAACATCTTTCAAAGGAGAAAACTGTCAGCAAGGCATGGCAAATTCTTCCTGGAAGGACCGTGTTTTACACAGTTTCTCTCAACAGATTTAAAGGGTAGAGTTTCCTATCACTCTAACAGAGGTCCCCAAACTTGGCAATTATGAGACTTGTGGACTTCAGAATTCTCCAACCTTCTATGCTGGCTGGAGAATTCTGGGAGTTGAAGTCCATAAGTCTTAAAGTTGCCAAGTTTGAAGACCTTTGTGAGTCTAGGACTTCCTTCTGCTTGGAAAGACTCACAGTTTGCTTTTGAAACGCGTTGTGTTTATTGTCTGATGGGCTGGATGGCATCTTAACAATGGCAGAAAATGTCACAAATGTCAGTGTTCTAAATATAATGTGATGGAAATAGGTCAAGATAATTAATAAGGGAAACCCCATTTTAATAGCATCCCATTTTCTTTACTCACCATCTTCTAGAAGGGAATGTCTAGATCTTACATATGAAACACTAATGTTTTAATACTATTTGCCATTCTAATGCAGAAGCACCACTTAAGAATAAAGAATATAGGGATCAAATGAAGGTGTAAGAAACAACATTGATACTTATGGTCACAATAAAGCTTATGCAATATTCTTTACCCTCAGGGTTTTTTTTTAAAGATGTGCCATACAAACATACAGTTCTAACCCCACTGGGAAACTTCCCAAGGGATTTGGGGGCACTTATTAAAATGTGAATGCAGATTCATTGTCACCAACCCGAAAAAGCCAGTAACATTCACAGCCTCCAAATCACGAGAATCTCCCCAGACTCAGAGCGGCACACAACAATAATAAACAGTGTACAAATCCAATACTTAAAAAAACAATTAAAAACCTTTATCATTAAAATAGCCACATGACCCAATCAAACCATACATAAACCGTGATAGCTAGGGCGGTGTTTCCCAACCGTGGCAACTATTCAACGTGTGAAATGCAGGTACCCGTGGAGCCAAAGTAAGCAAAGTTTATGTTGGTTGCCGTCCTTCCTATTCCTAGCATAAAAACGCTAGTGTTCTTTCTCGCTGCCCAGAGTCCACAAGGAGCAGGTGGCTTATAAATTTAATAAATTAAAATGCAATTAACATAGAAACATACAAGACTGAGGGCAGAAAAAGATTTCATGGTCCATCTACTCTGCCCTTATACTATTTCCTGTATTTTATTTTAGGATAGATATATGTTTATCCCAGGCATGTTTCAATTCAGTTCCTGTGGATTTACCAACCACGTCTGCTGGAAGTTTGTTCCAAGCATCTACTACTCTTTCAGTCAAATAATATTTTCTCATGTTGCTTTTGATCTTTCCCCTAACTAACCTCGGATTGTGCTCCCTTGTTCTTGGGTTCACTTTCCTATTAAAAAGCAGTTCCCTCCTGAGCCTTATTTAGCCCTACAGTATAACATATTTACATGTTTCGATAATTTCCCTCCTTTCCCTTCTATCCCTTTCTATACTATCCTTTTCCAATTAATTAATGTTTAAAAATAAAAAGAAAATAACACGCAACTGGGAACCTCACCCACCATGCATCATAATAATAATAATAATAATAATAATAATAATAATAACAATAATAATAATTTATTAGATTTGTATGCTGCCCCTCTTCCCAGACTTGGAGCGGCTCACAACAATAAAGAGTGTACAAATCCAATACGTACTTAAAAAACAATTTAAAACCTTTATCATTAAAACAGTCACACAACTCAATCAAACCATACATAAACTGTGATAGCTAGGGCAGTGTTTCTCAACCTTGGCAACTTTGAGATATTTGGACTTCAACTCCCAGAAACCCCCAGCCAGCTGGCTGGGGGTTTCTGGGAGTTGAAGTCCAAGTATCTTCAAGTTGCCAAGGTTGGGAAACACTGAGCTAGGGGGTATATCAATCATCCCCATGCCTGACAACATAGGTGCGTTTTCAACAGCTTGCGAAAGGCAAGGAGGGTGGGGGCAATAATAACAGCGAAGATCCCAACCCGAGAGACGAGCAAACTTGGAGAGCGATCGAGCCCGACGGAAGAATCTGCAAAAAGCTCGTTCGCGGTTTGGCAGCTTCCATCGGTGGGTCGTCCCGGAGCAGCAGGGGTTGGGTTTTTTGTTTTTGTTTTGCAACCGGAGATCCGATGAACGCTGATGGGAGGCAAGAAATCCCATTCCCCCCCCTTCCTTGCCCAAGTTAAACGCTCGGGGAGAAGCGACACATCCGCCATCCGCGAATATAGGCTCGACTAGGCCGCGCGGGATCCCCGGCGATCCCCTGCTCCGCTCCTTCCGATGCGGCCCCTTGGGAAGCACCGCCCTGGCCCGGGCTTGTCGGCGGTCGCTCCTCCTCCTGTTCCTCCTCCGCCTTCCAGGAGACTCAGCGAGGCCGGATGCATCAGCCGCCGCTACCTCGGTGCAAGCCGCGCGCCCCAACACGTGGAAGGAAGCCCCCTTCCTCCCCCCCCCTTCCTCCCCCCCCCCTTCCGAGATCTCCGGCCACACACACACACACACGTGGAGCTCCATTGGTTGCAGGCGCCCCATTCATCCCGGCCTCTCCACGTGGCCCCGAACTGCCGCGGAAAGAAAGCCATCTTCTCTCTTTTTTTTAACCCTCGCCTGGTCCAACTAGGTCAGTGTTTCCCAAGCTTGGCCACTCGAAGAGATCTGGACTTCAACTCCCAGAATTCCCCAGCCAGCATTCGCCAGGTTCTTTTTAACCCTCGCCTGGTCCAACTAGGTCAGTGTTTCCCAAGCTTGGCCACTCGAAGAGATCTGGACTTCAACTCCCAGAATTCCCCAGCCAGCGAATGCCTTGATTCGCTGGCTGGGGAATTCTGGGAGTTGAAGTCCAGATCTCTTCGAGTGGCCAAGCTTGGGAAACACCGAACTAGGTGCAAACTCTCCAAACTCTTTCCTCTCTTGCTCTCCGCCCCCTCCTAATTGACGCCAAGGGAGGAGGAAGAGGAGGAGGATTTTTTTTTTTTGTCGCCCATGCAATCGAATTAATCGCTTGACCAGGAGGAGGAGGGAAGCAGCCCCAAGTGAATCAAGGCACCGTGTGTGCGCGCATGCTCTTCCCACCGACCGCACGTGTAAGCAGCGCATTTGGCTTTAAAGGAAGGGGTGGGGGGCGACGACGGAGGATCGGAAGGAAAAAGGGGAGGAATCGAACCGGCTTCTTTTCTTTTTTTACACATCGGCCGTCCCCTCCTGGGGAAGGAGTAAGGAAGCGGACCCTAGAGGACGGAGTCTCATCTCCCCCCCCCCCTCCCCGTCGGTGGATCGCCATAGTTCTTGTAAGTGCATCCTTTTCAAAGTTTCTTTTAATGAAAAACGGTGGAGGGTGGGGGGGATTGGAACCTGCGTTTTCACCCCCCCCCCCCAAAAAAGCGCCTTAAGGCCTTTCCCAAGTCCGGTTGATACCTAAAGACTCCCCCACCCCAAAGTTGAAGAGTTGGGGTGAAGCGCCCCCCCCCCCCAAAAAAAGCTTGAAGTTAAGATACGTTCTTCTTACTCCCACGGCTTTCGATGTTGGTTTAAACAAACAAACAAACTCCCAAGGAAGTTGATCCTGGCTTACTTAATGGAGGCTAGGAGAGTCGGAGGGGGGGGGAGGGCAGCAGAAGCGATGGTCATTATAATAGCCGCTCCGAGTCCTCGGAGAGGGGCGGCATACAAATCTAATAAATTAATATTATTAATATTAACAATAATTTATTAGACTTGTATGCCGCCCCTCTCCGGAAACTCGGGGCGAAAGACATATCATATCTTTCTATACCACCCATAGGTACGTAGTAAGGTACATAGGGACCTAATAAAGAAATAAATATAAAACCAACCCGGAAGTGGGGCATCCCTCCTTCGATCTTCTTCGAATAATGCTTTTATTAATTTTTTTAAAAAACTTCCATTCCAAAACAAAGCGCCCCCCAATTAAAAAACACCCCAAAACCGCAGCATAAGCGTGGGGCTGATCCAAATACCGTCTGAATGGGGAACCGACGGCCTTTTGCTGGGTTTTTTTGGGGGTGGTGGAAGAGAGAGAGAAGAAACAATATTTGTTTAGGAAAAGTTTGTCATAGTTCCTCTGCCCACCCCCCTTCTTCCCATCCCTCTGGCTGGCTTCCCTCTCCCACCATCACACGATTGTAGGACTTCAAATGGGGGGGCAAAAAAGAGGGGAGTCCCTCCCCCCTTTTATTTTTTTGCTTTATAAAGTTCGAGCTTGGAAGAAACGGACCCTCTGCTCTTTTGTTGCTACGCCCCGAGGTGTGAGTATTTTTTTTTTGGGGGGGGGGGGGGGGTTAACCACGATTCCTTTGGAGAGAAAGGCCGGCGAAGGGCTTTGAACGGGGGCTCCAGTTTGTGCAAATGGGGGGGGGATTTCCTTGTGTGTTCCAGTGATGATGGAGGAGGAGAGATCGCGGAAGCAGCTTTTGGGGGGAGTTTGGTGGGGGGCAGAAGGGACATGAATCTTAAGGGGGGGGAGACACATCTCGGTGATTGATCCTGGGCCTTAATCTGCTTTTTTGCAAGCCGGAGAGAATCTGCTGTCAGAGTAAAAGTCCCGGGTTTGTTTGTTTTTTGCTCACGTATTATTTTGCCTCCCGCTTTTAAACCCGCGTTAAAAAAAATGGGGGGGGGGTGTTGCAAGCTCTCCGCCCCCCTCCCCCTCCGAGGAGTCTGGTCGACCTTGTAGTTCCCCCTTTCTTGCCCCACCCCTTCCTGGATGCTTGTCCCCGCCCTTCCTTCCACAGGACGGTTGTGGGTGTTCCTCTCCTAAAAAAAAAACCCCTTGCATTTTTTTTTTTTTAAATAAAAATGTTCCACTAAAGTTCGTAGAATTGCAACGTGTTTTAATAAGAGATGGCAACTCTGGGCAAAACTTTTCCTCTGGTTGTAGGGGAAATACTCCCATTCCCAGCCATGTCTATCTACTGTACATAATAATAATAGTAATAATAATAATAATAATAATAATAACAATAACGGCAGAAAAAGACCTCCTGGTCCATCTAGTCTGCCCTTATACTATTTCCTGTATTTTATCTTAGGATGGATAGATGTTTATCCCAGGCTTGTTTAAATTCAGTTCCTGTGGATTTACCAATCAGGCCTGCTGGAAGTTTGTTCCAAGGATCTACTACTCTTTCAGTCAAATAATATTTTCTCACATTGCTTCTGATCTTTTCCCCCAACTAACCTCAGATTGTGCCCCCTTGTTCTTGTGTTCACTTTCCTATTGAAAACACTTCCCTCCTGAACCTTATTTAACCCTTTCACATATTTAAATGTTTCAGTCGTGTCCCCCCTTTCCCTTTTGTACTCCAGACTATACAGATGGAGTTCATCAAGTCTTTCCTGATAAGTTTCATGTCTAAGATCTTCCACCATTCTTGTAGCCTGTCTTTGGACCCGTTCAATTTTATCAATATCTTCTTGTAGGTGAGGTCTCCAGAACTGAACGCAGGAGCAACAGACTCCTCTCTTCCTGTATTAAAATATAAATGGTCACTGACAAAAGAATTGGCACCAAAGTTGTTCTCGCAGGACTTATTTATTTATTAATTTATTTAAATTTATATTTATTTGATATTTATTCAAGTGGACTCAGGGCGGCATACAGCAATAAAAATACAATAGTAAAGATACAATTTTAAACCCCCAATATTAGACATTTACACATCATTCATTCATAATTCATAGCATAGTAAAACAGTGGCCCCCAATTTACCGTAGATAAAATGATGATAATGTTGAACGGGCACTGTATCCATGTCCACGTATAGTAGCAGTGTATCTGAATATTTCATTGGAAGTAAGTCTTGACAGCATTTGTATTTGATTCCCTAGCATCATAGGTTCATTGTTCTGAATCAGTTTGGAAGCCTCTTTAAGCCATCATTTGCCGGGTTTGCTCCCAAAAAGAAAGATTTATTTAAATGCTAAAAAGGTGAATACAGATGGTTGCTAAGCCAACCCAATGTAAAATGAATGAGCAACAGTGTATGAAAGCTTGGAGGGTATTTCAGGTGGGTTGATAACTTGGAATTGAGTGGGTGGATGTTTGAACCTTGTAATCCTCCAGTGACACACGAAATCTTGATGGCACTTGACAGTGAGATGGGCAACATGTACATTTAGTAAATGGTACAGGGTATCCCATAACTCCTGAATTTCCCTGATTTCCTATGGGTGGGCTGAGAATAAAAACAGAAATATGGAAGATTGATGAAGACAGAAAAAGACCCCATGGACCATCTACTCTGCCCTTGTACTATTTCCTGTATTTTATCTTAGGATGGATCTATGTTTATCCCAGGCATGTTTAAATTCAGTTCCTGTGGATTTACCAACCAGGTCTGCTGGAGATTTGTTCCAAGCATCTACTGCTCTTTCAGTAAAATAATATTTTCTCCTGTTGCTTCTGATATTTCCCCAAACTAACCTCAGATTGTGCCCCCTTGTTCTTGTGTTCACTTTCCTATTAAAAACACTTCCCTCCTGAACCTTATTTAACCCTTTCACATATTTAAATGTTTCAAGTTAACATTTTAAAATAAAATAAAATAAAACATATTTAAACGTTTCGATTATAGTCCCCCCTTTCCCTTCTGTCCTCCAGACTATACAGATTGAGTTCATGAAGTCTTTCCTGATAGGTTTTATGCTTAAGACCCTCCACCATTTTTGTAGCCTGTTTTTGGACCCATTCAATTTTATCAATATCTTTTTGTAGGCGAGGTCTCCAGAACTGAGCCACAGTATAATGAGCAAAATGGTTTGTTGGGTTTGTTGATAATGCAAGTGTTGAGGTTTCTTTAAGAAAATGAAGTGTATATATTATTACTATTTATTAGATTTATATGCCGCCCCTCTCCGCAGACTCGGGACGTGTTCTGTCTGGGTTCCCCCAGACCTCAACACCAACTGGAAAAAACAGCCAGACACGCTGGTAAAAGCAAAAGTACTTTATAGCTGGAAAAAATAAACACAGAGGAAAACCTGTTCTTCCCAACAGACAGGCTATAATACTTTACAGCAGAGTCCTGATGTCCAGACAATACAGCAAGCTTCTTGCTGGCACACCCACCCCAAGGTTTCAGTAGTCAAAGGCACAAACCAGGATTCCAAGACGCCAAAGTTCACAGCCAGGTCCCAAGACTCTCAAAGATAAAACTCCACAAGCCAGGAAGGGTGGGTCTGCCTTTTAGCCTTTCCACAGAGCACCACACCCAAACCCAGCTGTTGCCTCTTTAATGCTGAAAGTACCTAGCCAATTGGTCCCTTTGCTGTGTAGCTCTTCTCTGTCGCAGATCAATTATGGCTTGTGCATTTTCCTCTAAGGAATCCAGGCTGCTTGCTGGGGAGAGCTCCCTCTGGGGGGACTCTGGCTGTCCTCCCTCTTCCTCAGCCTGGGATTCCTCCTCCTCGTCTGCCTGCACCTCCTGTTCCTCATCCTCTCCCTCTGAGCTGGAAACCGACAGAAGATCAGCCGTTCCCTGAGGGGCCTCAGACGGAACCACAACAGGGTGGCTCATATTATTGTGTGTCGTAACCTTGAAGGACAGTCTGCCTATTAATTAGCCACAGAAGTTGAAAACCATGGTTTTCTCTAGCCATAACAATATGTTATTAGAGCAATGGCTGGCAGCAAAGTGGTGCCTTCTTGTTTTGCTTGTTTACTTTGGAGGAGCATCAGACTGCAGAATTTCTGAAGCCAGTGAAATTTTGCTCTGATCCAGCAAGTCTTTTACAGTATGATTGGAAATGTCAGGGGCCACTTGCAGAGGCCGACAGTAAGCAAATTAAGTCATCTATTAGCCATGATAAACTTCTGTGTTCAAATTTCTAGTCTATCTTTTGAACACCAGGGGCTGGCAATTTCCATTTAATTTGCAGACACTTTTAGTTCTAGTTCAGTGTCAGAGATACATCTAGACAGCCTATTTGGTTTTAGAATTCAATCTTGACAACGTTTTCTTCAGGATAAGAAAATTGGGGTTCTGGTCAAATTTAACTTGTGAAAGGGCAGGCCTGTAGTTTTGAAAGTTGAAGTTAGCTTGCGTGCAACATACTTGTATTGGTTTTGCTTTCGGTTCTGCATTACTGGACTTTGCTTTTCATCTGTGAATTTTATACGTGCGGTTAATTTAAACCTGAACTATTCTGTTTAGCTGGAGCCATATTGCTTGACAGAGATAACCAAAGAAGAGTCAATAAGAGACAAATGTATCTTTTTCTTTTATGTACTCTGAGAGCATATGCACCAAGACAAATTCCTTGTGTGTCCACACTTGGCCAATTAATATATAATATATATATATATGCACACACACACACATATACATATGTCACATGTTTTTTTGCTGAATTTGAAAATTAAGGGAGACTAGGATAGATCTATTTCAGCCTTATTTTGGCCTCATCAGCTAGCCATACCCACTGGGACTTGAACCTGCAACCTATGCCTTGTAAGGCAGAGAATTTTCCTCTAGGCTACAGTATCCAATCCCTTCAGCTCTGCACCAGGGAAGGGTTACATATTTTTGTGTCGAATCACCCTGGTGTATTGAAGGAACATCACAGCTCCTTATTTGCCTCTCGGCCCAACCCAGGACCATTTCCAAGGCAGTTAATTTTATTGATAGCTGACAATTCTATCTGTATGTGTCACATGTTTTTTTGCTGAATTTGAAAATTAAGGAAGACTAGGATAGATCTATTTCAGCCTTATTTTGGCCTCATCAGCTAGCCATACCCACTGGGACTTGAACCTGCAACCTATGCCTTGTAAGGCAGAGAATTATCCTCTAGACTACAGTATCCAATCCTTTCAGCTCTGCATATATAATTTTTGCAAATTAAATATCTTCTTCCATAACTGTTCACAGAGAGACAAAGGAAGATCATACCCAAATATTAGCTTAAAAGGGAAAGTTGATTGTTAACATTAGTTGGGGGGAATGTCCCCCCTGGCATATAACATGAGGGTAATATCTGCCACTCTTAAAGGTTGGTTGTAGACTAGAGGGAAGAGAAGGCCTTGAAAGAGCTCAAATGATTGAAGCACTGGCATTCACAGGTAGCCTTCAACTTATAACCACAGTTGGGACCAGACTATCCATTGCTAAGCAAAACAGTTGAGTTCTGCCTGGTTTTATGACTTTTTTGCCACAGTAGTTAAGCAGATCACTTAATTTGTTAAGTGAATCATTTGGTCAATAAGTGAATTAAACTTCCCCTTTGACATTGCTTGTCAGGAGCCATCGGAGAGAATTGCAGATGGTGGTCACTAGCCCAGGATTCTGCGACCATTGCAAATATATGCCAGATTTTGATCATGCAACTGTGGGCTGCTTCAAGTGTAAGGCTTACAACAAAACAATACAATACAATATAATGAGTGAAACCCAACCTAGCAGCACTAAAACTAATAATTAAAACCCCAATAGTAAAAATATTCATTCAACCACCATCACACAATCACATGTATGACCGGAGCAAGATGTAAGTCTCAACAGCCCCACAAGCCTAAGTTTTTACCTCTGGGGTAAGTGTGACCCTCAATCATAAGTTGAGAACTACCTGTTCTGTAGAAAGTGAATTACTTCCTTCGAATAATGAGCTTGTCAAAATGGTATCTTCCCCTAAGGGAGTGTTTTGGGGTGCGTGACTCCATGGAGCATGCTTTTTTTGCCAAAGGGAGTAGGGTTTTTTTGCACCGAACAATAGCACACAGCATACAGTAGAACAGGGGTCCCCAAACTTTTTACAGAGGGGGCCAGTTCACTGTCCCTCGGACTGTTGGAGGGCTGGACTATAAAAAAAACACTATGAACAATTCCCTATGCACATTGCACATACCTTATTTTAAAGTAAAAACAAAATGGAACATACTATTTAGAGGGGGGGAAGAAGTCTGAAATTCATATATGTTTATGTTTTGTTTTTCATTTTCTTTTGTTAACATCTGATTGGCTATAAAAGGTTTTCTTGGCTTATAGAAAAATGTATAAAGAAAGAAGGAAGCACTTTGGCATAATGGGTAATAAGTTAGAAATATAATTGGTGTACTTTTTGAAGGAACATTAAGGAGGGTTTTTAATTAAAAGAAAATGAATGTAACTGGATGACAAAATTAGAAAAAAAACTTTTTTGATGATTGATATTAGTTACTAATACCGCATTTTTTTCATTGAAAATTAGATGATACACTGTGTTGTTTGAATGTATGCTAAGAGAAAATTTTTAAAAAATTACCCCCAAAAAACAGTCCTTCCTTCCTCTGTCCCTTCATTCATTGCTTGTTTGCTTGCTTGCTTGCTTGCTTCCCTCCCTCCCTCCCTCCCTCCCTCATTCCTCTCCACTTCTATTTCCCTCACCCTCTTTCCCTTTTCTTTCTTTCTCTCTCTCTTTTCCCTCTCTCTCACAAAACTTCTGTGCCCGGCCATGAACTTGAGGGGGTGCATCTCTCTCTCTCTGCTGAAAAAATGAGACTCCCCACAAGTCAACTTATGGGAAAGGTGGAGAGAGGGCGAGGTGACAGCTCTGGTGTAGGAACAAGTCTATGCCGCTTTTATCCCAGGGCGCTGCTTCTGCGCACAGGTGGCAAGGCCATCCAAGCGCTGCCTCTTGTTTCCTGGGGGGGGGGTTGCATCCTGTTTCTTCCCGGTGGCGGGAAGAATATTGGTAGGAGTGGATGGGGCGTGGTCCCCAGACACAGCCAGAGAAGCTGGGCGGGACTCAGAGCCCACGGAGGTTTCTCCCAGCCAACAGCAGATCAGCTGTTGGGCGGGAGAAATGGCACAGGCTCAAGGGGTTTGTTTTTTGCCTGCGCAGCCATGCGACCACACAGGCTAGAGGGAACAGTGGCCAGGAGCACAGGATACGGACGCATCCTGTGCTCCTGTCACCACCCGCGGGCCGGATAAATGGCCTCAGCGGGCCGCATGTGGCCCCCAGGCTGTAGTTTGGGGACCGCTGCAGTAGAAGATATGAAGTGCATATGAAAAACCCATAAGAGACCCCATGGAAAAATATTTAACAGAGATGAAAAGAAAGGAGGAGAGAGATGGAGATAATGAGACAAACGTAAGTCTCCCAAAAGCTGAGATGAGGAAATATGATGAAGCATGTGGCTTCACTGTGACTATGGTGGGAGACGAGAAAAGACCGGTATGTTAATTGTGTCTAAAAATGTTGGCACAGGACAGCATGAAGGCAAATAAATGTGTCAATTAAACACATTACACTCCAATCACACTGATAAACTGCTTAGAAACATAGAAGTCTGACGGCAGAAAAAGACCTCATGGTCCATCTAGTCTGCCCTTATACTATTTTCTGTATTTTATCTTAGGATGGATCTATGTTTATCCCAGGCATGTTTAAATTCAGTTACTGCTGGAAGTTTGTTCCAAGGATCTACTACTCTTTCAGTAAAATAATATTTTCTCATGTTGCTTTTGATCTTTCCCCCAACTAACTTCAGATTGTGTCCCCTTGTCCTTGTGTTCACTTTCCTATTAAAAACACTTCCCCCCTGGACCTTATTTAACCCTTTAATATATTTAAATGTTTCGATCATGTCCCCCCTTTTCCTTCTGTCCTCCAGACTATACAGATTGAGTTCATTAGGTCTTTCCTGATACGTTTTATGCTTAAGACCTTCCACCTTTCTTGTAGCCCGTCTTTGGACCCCTTCAATTTTGTCAATATCTTTTTGTAGGTGAGGTCTCCAGAACTGAACACAGTATTCCAAATGTGGTCTCACCAGCATTCTATATAGCGGGATCATAATCTCCCTCTTCCTGCTTGTTATACCTCTAGCTATGCAGCCAAGCATCCTACTTGATTTTTTTCTGCAAAAATGTGCTGAATATTACAAACTATCATCCCAATGGAGAGTTGGAGGGCACATGAAATGTTTCCTTCTTCGGGGGGGGGGGAGCGGGAAGCGTAACAGAAAATACTGTAATTGAGAAACGCTGCCTTAAGGCACAGGCTGGGACAAGCCCTTGTCTTCTTTGTTATCCCCTTTTGCATCTCAGGTGGAGGACTGGTCAAAGAAGAAAGGGAAGATGTTGCACAGCAAAGCTGTGTTGTTGCATCAGCATCTGGCTTGTGCTTGGCACGCTTCCCAAACCTGGATAGCTCACCTAGTACTTTCCCCAACTCTTTGCTTACTTTAACATCTGGATCTTGAAAGAAGTCATTGGGGAATGGGTTGTGGCACAAATGCCGCAGTGCAAAGGGAGAGACGGATTCTTAGCGTACAGTAGGTTTAGTGTTCAGGGCTACGTCATTCCTACCAGTTGTCCAGGGAGCTTCACCAATCTATGGCATTCTCCAGCATATCCCATTTCATTATTCTTAGTCATCTGATGGCTGCTTTTCAGCTACGGGCTCACAGAGAGGCTGACACTTGGAAACGGCGTTTGTGTAATGTTGTGGGCTACGTTGCATGTCCGGTGAAAAGATTTCCACTTGCAAAGACGGATTTTAGAAACATAGAAACATAGAAGACTGAGGGCAGAAAAAGACCTTATGGTCCATCTAGTCTGCCCTTATACTATTTTTTGTATTTTATTTTAGGATGGATCTATGTTTATCCCAGGCATGTTTAAATTCAGTTACTGTGGATTTACCAACCACGTCTGCTGGAGGTTTGTTCCAAGGATACTACTCTTTCAGTAAAATAATATTTTCTCATGTTGCTTTTGATCTTTCCCCCAACTAACTTCAGATTGTGTCCCCTTGTTCTTGTGTTCACTTTCCTATTAAAAGCACTTCCCTCCTGAACCTTATTTAACCCTTTGACATATTTAAATGTTTCGATCATGTCCCCCCTTTTCCTTCTGTCCTCCAGACTATACAGATAGAGTTCGTGAAGTCTTTCCTGATACGTTTTATGCTTAAGACCTTCCACCAGTCTTTGGACCCGATCAATTTTGTCAATATCTTTTTGTAGGTAAGGTCTCCAGAAGTGAACACAGTATTCCAAATGTGGTCTCACCAGTGCTCTATATAGTGGGATCACAATCTCCCTCTTCCTGCTTTTTATACCTCTAGCTATGCAGCCAAGCATCCTACTTGCTTTCCCTACCGCCCGACTGCACTGTTCACCCATTTTGAGACTGTCAGAAATCACTACCTCTAAATCCTTCTCTTCTGAAGATTTTGCTAACACAGAACTGCCAATACAATACTCAGATTGAGGATTCCTTTCCCCCAAGTGCATTATTTTACATTTGGAAACATTAAACTGCAGTTTCCGTTGCTTTGACCATTTATCTAGTAAAGCTAAATCATTTACCATATTACAGATGCCTCCAGGAATATCAACCCTATTGCACACTTTAGAGTCATCGGCAAATAGGCAAACTTTCCCTACCAAACCTTCCCCTATGTCACTCACAAACATATTAAAAAGAATAGGACCCAGAACAGACCCTTCAGGACCCAGAACAGACCCTTGACTTTCTGGATTAGATAAAAGAGGGAACATTCAGCCTCCCAGATGATTTACTTCTTAAAATCGGGAAAAAAGGCAAAATGTAGAGCAATGTTTCCCAACCTTGGCAACTTGAAGATATTTGGACTTCAACTCCCAGAATTCCCCAGCCAGCAAATGCTGGGAGTTGAAGTCCAGATATCTTCAAGTTGCCAAGGTTGGGAAATACTGCTGTAGATGGTGAAGTTAAAAAACTTAAAGTGCAAAGTAAGAGCTGAAACAAAAAAAAATTAACCAAAAACCTGTGAGGAGGAGGTTTTGTGTGTGTGTGAGAGAGTGAGAGAAGAAAGCAAGTTTTCACCTGAAACTGAAAATAAAATAAAAATGCCATCAGATGACTCAGGAAGAGAAATACCAAAGAAAACATGCCACAATTAAAGAATTAGGAGCAAGTAGCCCTAAAAGCACATTAGTCCTGACCATGAAAAGCTGTCTGCTGTGTTTGGAGTTGTAGGGCTGGATGAGTATGTTGTTACGTTGAGTTGACCATGAAATAATGTGTTGACAACTTTAATTGTTTCAAAACTGCTGTAATGTTCTCTCTTTATCCCATCCCTATTAATAATGACAGTGCTGTATTTGTCACTCACTCTAGTTTCTAAGCACCCTTCAATGGCATCTCCAGGTAGAAAGCATTGGAACACTTTCTTACGCGGGTAGTCCTCAACTTACAACTGTTCATTTAGTGCAGAGGTCTTCAAACCTGGCAACTTTAAGAGTTGTGGACTTCAAGTCCCAGAATTCTAAGGGGAGGGAGGAATAAACTCTCAGGCATTCGAGACTCAATCATTGCTTCCATAAATTAAAAGTTCCAGCAATCCTTATAGTCGGTTTCCTGATCTTGCTTAAGGCTTGGCACAAGGCCTCCTGCCTCAGGATTACCACAGGTCATCCAGCAAAACCTGGCAACTGCAACCATAAATTTGAAGGAATGCCTACCGTACAATGAAGACCTTGAAGAAGCAGTTTATTTATTTATTTATTTATTGGATTTGTATGCCGCCCCTCTCCGCAGACTCGGGTCAACTAACAACAGCAATAAAACAGCATATAATAATAATAATCCAATACTAAAACAGTTAAAAACCCTTATTATAAAATCAAACATACATACATACAGACATACCATGCATAAAATTGTAAAGGCCTAGGGGGAAAGAGTATCTCAATTCCCCCATGCCTGGCGGCAGAGGTGGGTTTTAAGCAGCTTACGAAAGGCAAGGAGGGTGAGGGCAATTCTAATCTCTGGGGGGAGTGGGTTCCAGAGGGCCAGGGCCGCCACAGAGAAGGCTCTTCCCCTGGGTCCCACCAAGCCACATTGTTTAGTTGACAGGACCCGGAGAAGACCCACTCTGTGGGACCTAACTGGTCGCTGGGATTCGTGCAGCAGAAGGCGGTCCCTGAGATAATCTGGTCCGGTGCCATGAAGGGCTTTATAGGTCATAACCAACACTTTGAATTGGGACCGGAAACTGATCGGCAACCAATGCAGACTGCGGAGTGTTGGTGTAACATGGGCATACAGTGGAACCCCGACATAAGAGCTGCTCTACTTAAGAGCAACTCGAGATAAGAGCTGGGAGGGGAGAGATATTTTTGTTCTACTTACAAGCCCAAATTCGAGATACAAGCGCCAAGGAGCTGTCTCCTGAAGCCAAACGCTAACTTCCGCGTTCGGCTTCAGGAGACAGCTGCGAAGCGGCGCGCGTGTTTTAAAAGGTTGCAGCCGGCCTGGGGGGCTCGGGGGGGTGTTTGCAGCTTTCTTTCTTGCTCATTTTCTTTCTCACTCTTTTTCTTTCTCTCTTTTACCTTCCCTTCCTCTATTTCTTCTTTTCTTTCTCCTTCCCACCTTCTTCCCTCCCTCCCTCCCTTCACTCATTCCTCTCTTACTCTCCCCTTTCATAAGTTTCCTTGCTTCCTTCCTCTGTTCCTGTCCCTTCCCCCTTTCTTTCTTTCTTTCTTTCTTTCTTTCTTTCTTTCTTTCTTTCTTTCTTGCTCTTTTTCTTTCTCTCTTTTACCTTCCCTTCCTCTATTTCTTCTTTTCTTTCTCCTTCCCACCTTCTTCCCTCCCTCCCTCCCTTCACTCATTCCTCTCTTACTCTCCCCTTTCATAAGTTTCCTTGCTTCCTTCCTCTGTTCCTGTCCCTTCCCTCTTTCCTTCCTTCCTTCCCACCCTCCGTCCATTCATTCACCCATTCCTCTCTTGATCGCTTAAAGCCGGTCCCTGGTGCAAAAAGGGTTGGGGACCTCTGTCCTACAGGATTGGGTGGCAGAGAAGTTGAACATATGTAAATTTAAAAGTTTAAGAAAGTTTACAAGTTAAGTGAAAGAAACTTCATTATTCATTTATATGTACATGTACATTTCTTCATTAAAAACATGTCTTTCTGCATAATTTAGACTAACTTTGTGAGTTTTTTGAGGGCTGGAACCAATTAAAATTATTTACATTAATTCCTATGGGGAAAAGTCGTTCGAGATAAGAGCTGCTCGACTTAAGAGCCCAGGTCCGGAACGAATTAAACTCGTATCTCGAGGTACCACTGTATTTGGAAAAGCCCATGATTGCTCTCGCAGCTGCATTCTGCACGATCTGAAGTTTCTGAACACTTTTCAAAGGTAGCCCCATTTTCAGTAGACTACTATAACACCTCCTGAGCCAGCATAGGAGCTAACTGAGATGCAGGCAGACTTTGGAGAAACAATAATTCCATCTTCCCAGGGTCTATTTTACATTGTTTTTCCCCCCCATTCTGTCTCTCCAGATTGTGAGTTAGGACTTCTGCATCTCCAGTTTGGTCCATGATTCACATCTAGGTCTAGTATCATCAGCAAATAAATGATATCTCACTCCAAACTGGTGGATTAATATACAGTGGTGCCTCTACTTACGAACTTAATTCATTATGTGACCAGGTTCTTAAGTAGAAAAGTTTGTAAGAAGAAGCAATTTTTCTCATAGGAATCAATGTAAAAGCAAATAATGCGTGCGATTGGGGAAACCACAGGGAGGGTGGAGGCCCTGTTTCCTCCCAGGAAATTCCTAGAGAGGCCCCATGGAGGCTTCTTCCCGCCTTTTCCGACCCTGTTTCCTCCCAGGAGATTCCTAGAGAGGCTCCACGGAGGCTTCTCCCCGCTTTTTCCGGTTACAGTTTCGGAGGTTCGGATTTTTAAGTGGAAAATGGTTCTTCAGAAGAGGCAAAAAAATCTTGAACACCCAGTTCTTATCTAGAAAAGTTTGTAAGTAGAGGCGTTCTTAGGTAGAAGTACCACTGTAGATGATTTTTGAAAAACGGGAACTGAACCCAGTGGCATTTCTCAAAAGAGAAACCAGTTATCTGGTCACCTTTTCTCAGTACTGTTGATAGGAACAGCCTACTCAGGAGGAGCGGGACCCCCATAAGCTAGTTCAACCTTCCAACCCCTGTAGATGGTCCAGAGGGCTATCAGTTGATAGTATTGAATGCTGCTGAGAAGTTCAGTAGGCCAAAATCTTTCCAAAAAAAGGGGGAAATGGAGAGTGGTTGAAGTTGTCTTTAGATCATGAAGGCATGGCTCTTCAGACGTGGGTTCACCATCATTTCCTTTTAAGGTAATTGGTACTTTCCAAAGAGGCATGTACTACTTCCCAAATTGAACACATGTCATCTGGCAACCCAAGGGAGAAAGTAAGACATTGGTCCAGTCCACTAGTGACAGACCTTTTGTTGTAGAAAATTATTCACTCCCACATGGAACTCATGGTCAAATAAAGCTCATGTAACTTTGCTCCAGTCACATCTAGACCTACGCAAATGTGGGTAGGTCCAGAGGTGACTGAATTTCACTGTTTTGAAATGTATGTTTGTACGTATGATTGGGTTTTTAAAAAATATATAATGGGTTTTTAACTGTTTTTTAATATTGGATTTTGTTATTTGTTATTTACTGTTTACTGCTGTTGTTAGCCGCCCCGAGTCTGCGGAGAGGGGCGGCATACAAATCCAAATAATAAATAAAATCTCTATAGCTTGTGATCTGGTCTCTTGTTTAGTTCATCTACAGCCAGTATGGCAAATCCAATGATCATTAGGGGCACCTTGTGGTCAGTCCAAGTGAAATTTAACAGTTCCCAACCATTGCTTTAGAAAAATTGCAGAAATCTGTTAATGCACTTTTTGTTGTTGTTGAAAGCTATCACAAAAATATAGTAAGTATAGAAGCAATGCAGAGGGTGGGGTGAAGAATAATAGAAAATTTGGGGGAGGGATTCTATAGCAGTGTAGCTTATTTTTTATTTGTGATGCAAAAGGGAGTGTGGGAATGCAATAGGCATAATAGAACTTGATTTTAGTGAACTAATTGATGGACTGCCCTCCTACTTATCTACACTTCTGCTGAATCCTAATAGCAGGTCACAATAGCAAAACAGAACAGTCTAAAATAATTATATGATTAGGTTTAAAACAAAAGGTGAGAAAAATATATTTAAATACACAGATGCCATAAACATAGTTAGTCTTGAATTTCCCTGAAGAATAATTTGGTTTTTAATGATTTGTAGAAGAGTGTTAAAAGTCTGTGTCAGTCTACCTTCAAGGGGGAGACTATTCTGAGCAATAGGTGTGGGCTGGATGGCATGACAACAGGTGGATACAAAACTCGCTTGAAAATCACATTCAAAGAGTACTCATTAGTACAGGGGTCCTCAAACTTGGCAACTTTAAGACTTGTGGACTTCAACTGCCAGAATTCTCCAGCCAGCACAGCTGGGAGATTCTGGGAGTTGAAGTCCACAAGTCCTAAAGTTGCCAAGTTTGAGTACCCCTGCATTAGTAGTTCTGGTATTGAAAGGCATAAATGGGGCACTGCAAGGTTTGGTCCTAGTCCAGTAGTCTTCAGCATTTTTATGAGTGGCCAGTTGGAGAGAGTAGTTTTGAAAGTTGATATTTGTGCAAAACTCGGTAAAACGGTTAATACTTGAGGAGAGAAATACAAAACGTTTTTTATTGATTAGAGTAGTGGATCAAACTACATAAACTAAGGAAAAACTAACTATAGCAACAGATGAAACAGTATGTTGTGTATGCTTTGTATTCTGTCCCACATACAACAAAGCACGGTAAAACAACAAATAGGTCTTCCTCACTCCTTTGTGAATTAGCATGTCAGCAAGTAAAGGCCAGTTGTGTTGATTCAAGAAGCAGCTAGACTAAACAAATGGACTGTTGTAACATGGGACATATCTGTCCTCGCAGTGGAAGTTTTATATTATTTATTTGTTGCATCTATATCGCACCATTGAATGTTGAATTGATTGCAGTAGATAGAAATGTAATAAATGTCTACTTTAGAATCTACATGATGGGGAAATGTGTGGACCGCTTTGTCAGGCCAAAGTCATTTTAATTGGGGCCTTCGGCCTGCCACACTTTATAGTACAGTGGTACCTCTACTTACGAACTTTATTCGTTCCGTGACCAGGTTCTTAAGTAGAAAAGTTTGTAAGAAGAAGTAATTTTTCCCATAGGAATCAATGTAAAAGCAAATAATGCGTGCGATTGGGGAAACCACAGTGAGGGTGGAAGCCCTGTTTCCTCCCAGGAGTTTCCTAGAGAGGCCCCATGGAGGCTTCTCTCTGACTTTTCTGGTTACAGTTTTGGAGGTTCGGGTTTGTAAGTGAAAAATAGTTCTTAAGAGGAGGCAAAAAAATCTTGAACACCCAGTTCTTATCTAGAAAAGTTTGTAAGTAGAGACGTTCTTAGGTAGAGGTACCACTGTATTTTCATGTGCATTCTTTACTATGGGAATTTGGGAGGGGGAATTGCATGACTGCTCTCTGTATATAGCCATAGCAAATTCTTTCTAGAAAGTCAAGGTCGTTCTTTGCCTTCGCACTCCTGCACTTGCATGGACTGCCAGGCTGGCAGTTGGACATTAGTCGACTTAGGGCTGTGGGGACAAGGGCCTGAACTTTCAACTGGGTGGTAAACCCCGAAGGACTTCAGATTCGGGATTCACCCATATGTGCCAACATGGCTCTGTTAATAAATTGAAATTTGAGGAAGCAATTGCCTCAGAATCTGATTTAATTTTGGATGATGTTTGGAATCCTGACAGGCTTGCAGTCTACAGTTGCTAAATTCACATCATGGAGACCCATTTTTTAATTACAGTGATTGGATTCAAACAATACATCGAGCCATTCAATTCAATTCAATTTATTAGATTTGTATGCCACCCCTCTCTGAAGACTCGGGGCGGCTCACAATGGAATAAAAACAGTATAACAATGGAACAAATCTAATAATAAAATATATAAAAACCTCAGCAATTAAAAACCATACAGCACATACACATCAAACATGAAATATAATAAGCCTGGGGGAGATGTCTTAGTTCCCCCATGCCTGGCGATATAGGTGGGTCTTAAGTAACTTGCGAAAGACGAGGGTGGGGGCCGTTCTAATCTCCGGGGGAAGTTGATTCCAGAGGGCTGGGGCCACCACAGAATAGGCTCTTCCCCTGGGGGCCGCCAAACGACATTGTTTGGTCGACAGGACCCGGAGAAGGCCAACTCTGTGGGACCTTATCGGCCGCTGGGATTATTATTATTATTGTTGTTGTTATTGTTTCACGCACATTGTAAACCATCCATTCGCTGTCTTTACACCTGATTTATCCTAAGAGGAGATGTTCTAGGAAACCCATACTAATCTGTGGTGCCAAAAAAAAATAAATCAGGAATCTGGTACACATAGTCCTTGGCTTTTGACCACAGTTGAGCCTAAAATATATGTTGCTAAGTGAGACAGCTGTTAAGTGAGTTTTGCCCATTTTACAATCTTTCTTGCCACATTTGTTAAGTGAATCAGTGCAGTTGTTAAATTAGTAACATAGTGAATTAGTGAATCTGGCTTCCCCATTGACTTTGTGGGTGAGAAAGTCCCAAAATGGACACTGCAACCATCATATAAATATGAACCTGTTGTCAAACATCCAAATTTTAATGAAGTGAGCATAAGGGATGCTGCAAAGGGTGTACATCAGTCACTTTTTTCAGTATCCATATAACTATCTATCTATATTTCTTTTTTTGTTGTTGTTGATTTAAGGTATTTACACCGTATTTTTCTTTCTGTATGGAAATTTGACTTCTATGATAAGAGGGGGAATTGCAACCCCAATTCTATGTTAAATGTGTGTTTGTTTGTTTGTATGTTAGTTTTTTATGAAAATTAATAAAGTTTACTATTTATATATATTTCTATGCCGCCCCATTCCTCAGACTCAGGGCGGCTCACAGCAAAAGTGAATACATAACATATAGAAATCTAAAATTAAAACATACTCAACCCCCCATTTCTTAATCTCTTATGCCTTTTAATATTTTTTTGTTTCTCAGAGTAATACTGCTGGGTGCTAGTAACTTGAACTGAGCTTGGAATCTCACTACCATTTTATAGAAGGATGACCAAGGGCCCCCTTGGCAAAAAGTAATAAATGAGTCTGTGGGGGGGTGTTGGGTTTGCCATTTCCTAAGTGATTCCTCTGTCCTAAAATTGGGGCAAATTAGTGGTGGGCTAGAAGGAAGGCCTTCCATTAGGGTCATTATGCTGCCCCTTTTGTCTGTCACCACAATGTCACTGGTGAGAATGACTCCCCCCCCCCTTTCAATGTGTCCCCCCCCCAAAGCTGAGCCTCTAACAAACTTTGCAAAGATTTGCCTCTTTATAGGTGAGCTCATGTAAAGGTTATGAGGGGCCTATTAGGCCTCTTAAAATGGCGTCCATGGTGCAAGGTCCCCAGGGTGGTTGCTAGGCAACCGGAGGAGTTCTCTGGCAACTTCCTCCTGAGAAATTTAGAAGTAGTAGGACCACCGAGAATCCTGAAGAAGGAGGCCAGGTCAGAAGATCCCAGCTGGTATTCTCGGACAGTGGGTCCTCTCTTAAACAGAGACAAACCTTGTGGAAGTCCGCATATCTAAAACGCCAATGGGGTGGGGACAATTGTTCCTCTACTTTTGTTTGTAGAAAAAAAAAATGGAAATTGCATTGATGCTGGGGAAGATTTTATTACGCAGGTCGTCCTCAACTTATCACAGTTCCGCCGCCCAGAGTCCAGAAGGAGTTGGGCAACCTATAAATTAAATTAAATTAGTTCGTTTAGTGACCATTCAAAGTTACAACGGCATTGAAAAATGTGCCATACGGCCGTTTTTCACACTTGCAACCATTGCACCATCCCCGCAGTCACATAAACAAAATTCAACTGCTTGGCAACTAGTTTCATATTTATGACGGTTGCAGTGTCTTGGGACCACCTGATCATCTTTTTACAATTTTCCCAAAAGCAAAGTGGGGGGGGGGGGTTTCCTCCAGATTCACATTATTAACAAACACATAATAATTCATTTAAGAACGGTGGCAAGAAAAGTTGTAAAACGGGGCAAAACTCACTTTAACAAATGGTTCGTTTAGCAACATAGATTTTGGGCTCAGTTTGTGGATGTGGCTGGAGGATTTATATATTTATTTATTTATTTATTATTTAGATTTGTATGCCACCCCTCTCCGCAGACTCGGGGCGGCTCACAGCAAGATACAGCAATTCATGACAAATCCAAATATAATTTAAAATATTTAAAAAGATTTAAAAAGAACCCCATTTTACTAACAAACACACACACAAACATACCATGCATAAATTGTACATGCCCGGGGAAGGTGTTTCAGTTCCCCCATGCCTGACGGCAAAGGTGGGTTTTAAGGAGTTTACGGAAGGCAGGGAGAGTAGGGGCAGTTCTAATCTCTGGGGGGAGTTGGTTCCAGAGAGTCGGGGCCGCCACAGAGAAGGCTCTTCCCCTGGGGCCCGCCAACCGACATTGTTTAGTTGACGGGACCCGGAGAAATCGGTCGCTGGGATTCGTGCGGCAGAAGGTGGTCTCGGAGATATTCTGGTCCAGTGCCATGAAGGGTTACTTTTATTTGCACCGATGATAGTGTGTGTCTTGTTTTAACTAGCTACCCGGTTGCCTCTAAAGTAGTACTTTGCTGCTCCTTTTAATGATGCACTTGAGTTGTTTTCTCTCAAATGAATCACTTACACAAGCTTGGGAGTTGTTCCGGTTCCTTTCCTTAGTCTTTCCCCCCCAACACACACACACATACACACACACGGGAATGACAACAACGGTTCTTGTTTCCATGAGAACATGATGTGGGTGAAGGGAAGACAAAAGACTCATGGGAGGTTCTAGTCCAGCCCTCTAAAGACTTTAGGAGAAACATAAAAAAATAACCAGGGAGGTGCTGGTCTGATTCATTGCCATCCTTTTCAATAGAATTACAGGGCTGGACGGGACCTTAGAGGTCTTCTAGTTCAACCCCCTGCCCAAGACTCGAGTCTTAATGCCATACTGGACAAATAGCTGTCTAGCCTTTTCTTGAAAACCTCCAGCATTGGAGCACTCACAACTCCAGGAGACAAACTGTTCCATTGTTTTTTTTATCTTTCTCTCAGTCAGAAAATTTCTCCTTATTTCCAGGTTGGATCTCCTTCTGAGACACTTCCACCCATTGCTTCTTGTCTTGTCCTCTGCCATTTTGGAGAGTAAATTAACTCCATCTTCCCTGTGATAGCCTTCCCCTTGAGAGAAGTGTTTTTAATAGGAAAGTGAACACAAGAACAAGGGGACACAATCCGAAGTTAGTTGGGGGAAAGATCAAAAGCAACATGAGAAAATATTATTTTACTGAAAGAGTAGTAGACACTTGGAACAAACTTCCAGCAGACGTGGTTGGTAAATCCACAGTAACTGAATTTAAACATGCCTGGGATAAACATAGATCCATCCTAAGATAAAATACAGAAAATAGTATAAGGGCAGACTAGATGGATCATGAGGTCTTTTTCTGCCGTCAGTCTTCTATGTTTCTATGCTAAACATACTTGGTCCTCTTAGAGAAGTGGTTCTCAACCTGGGGGTCGGGACCCCTTTGGGGGTCGAACGACCATTTCACAGGGATCCCCTAAGACCATGGAAAAAGACAAATTTGCCATGGTGTTATTATCTAAAGCTTCAATTCTGGCGCCTTGGAACATCTTTTTACAATCTAACCAATCAGGCGTCTACAGTGGGGGTGTCCCTCTGTCCTTCCTGCCAATCAGCTTAAAGCTCTGTTGGGAGAATTAGCACTAGACTTATGGCTGGGGGTCACCACAACATGAGGAACTGTATTAAGGGGTCGCAGCATTAGAAAAGTTGAGAGCCACGGTCTTAGAGGTTCATCATGCAATTTAGCCTCCAGACCCCTGGTCATCTTTGTTCTTCTCTGCACTCTTTCTAGGATCTCAGAATCTTCTTTTATATTGTGAGGACTAGATGCCTTATTCGTAACGTGGCCTCACTAGTGTAGTATGGACTGTTCCTATCACTCCTTCTGGACCTGATACTATCCCTCTGTTGATGCAGCCTAGGAGTGCATTGGTCTTTTTGGCAGCTACAGCGCAATGGTGACTCATATTTAAGCAGTGGTTCTGGAGGTTTACTATGGGTTCTGTTTTACCAAAACCCGGAAATAAATGTTGAGTTTTGGCAAACCCACCGTAAAATATGGTCATGTGACTGCATAACACTGCAAACTGCTACAAATGCACCCTGGTTGCTGGAAGTGACTCACTTGGCTATGGGGAACTTTAAATCTGGATTGTAAGTAACCCCCCCCCTCCCAGATTGGTCCGTTGGAAGTTTGAATGGTTGTTAAACAACCAGTTGTAAAGTGAGGACTACCTGTAATACGTAAATAGTTTGCCTTTGTCATCTTCATTTTCATCGTCTTACTCTACCCTACGATTCTGAGATTTCTCCGTTGACTCTCAGAGAAAAATTGTGCCCATCTGTATCTTCTTAGCTTTTTCAAGATCAGTCAAGGTTGGCTGGGTTACCACCTGCTCTGATTGCAAGATAGAAAGTGTTGTATAATACTAGGACATTTCGTTTGTGAGTAAGTTTATTCTGTCAGTTGTTTGTCCTAATATGGGGATAAGTCCCATGAGTCCTAGCTACCGGTTAGGTCCCACAGAGTCGTCCTTCTCCAGGTCGTGTCAACTAGACCAGTGTTTTTCAACCAGTGTGCCGTGGCACACTAGTGTGGCGCGAGACATGGTCAGGTGTGCCGCGAAGAAGGAAGCTCAGGTTTCGGTCACACAACTTTTTGCTGAGATGGAGAGAGAGAGAGAGAAAGTAAGCAAGAGAGAGAGAAAGAGAGTGAGAGAGAGAGAAAAAGCAAGAGTGAGAGAGAAAGAAAGCAAGAGAGAAAGAGAAAGAAAGAGAGAGAGAAAGAGAGAAAAGGAGAGGAAGGGAGAGAGAGAGAGAGAGAAATGAGCAAAAAGGGGAGGAAAAAAAGAGAAATGAGAAAATGATTGAGACAGAGAATGAAAGAGAGAGAAACAAAAGAGAGAGAGAAGTGACTCTTGATTTAAAGCATATGATAAAAAGCACCCAAAGAATAAGAGAGAGAAAAAACCCAGCCCTCATCTGTTTTTGGAAAGGGTTCCAGAATGTGTACACTCACACAAACACACACAAGGGGGGGGGGGGAGACAGGGATGGAAAAAGAGAGTAGAGTGTCTTAGGGTGTCATTTTGGTTGGTGGTGTGCCCCAGGATTTTGTAAATGTAAAAAATGTGCCGTGGCTCAAAAAAGGTTGAAAATCACTGAACTAGACAATGTCGTTTGGCGGGACCAAGGGGAAGAGCCTTCTTGGTGGGGGCCCCGGCCCTTTAGAATCAGCTCCCCCCAGAGATTTGCACTGCCCCCACCCTCCTTGCCTTCCGTAAAAGTTTAAAGACCTATCTGTGCCGCCAGGCTTGAGGCCATTAGACCCTTGCCCCCTGGCTGACAAGTGTAGTATGTCTTGCTGTGTGAATATCCATACCAGGATATACACTGTATAGGAAGGATAGAATAGAGAGAAGGGGAGGTGGAGTAGCCATTTATATTAAAGAAAGTCTAAAAACAACACTAATTCACAATACATGTCAAGATCTAGAGACTCTCTGGATTTGCATGCAAAATAAAGAAGGTTCTGTCATTAGAATTGGGGTGATCTATAGGCCTCCAGGGCAATCCGAGGAATATGACAACAAGATGGTGGATGAAATTACCCAAATGGCAGTAAAGGGAGATATTGTGGTTATGGGTGATTTCAACATGCCTGATGTTGACTGGAATATCCCCAGTGCCCTTACATGCAAAAGTAAGAATATAGTAGAGGCCTTTACAGGAGCAGCTCTGGCACAGCTGATTAAGACACCAACTAGAGGGGAGAATATTCTAGATTTAGTTTTTACGAATGGGAATTGGGTTTCAGATGTCAAGGTGGGAGAAAATTTAGGATGCAGTGACCATCTATGTTTGTGGTTTGATGTAAAAACTAATTGTGAGCAATCCTATAATGCAACCAAAGTATTGGATTTCAGAAAAACAAATTTTAATGCAATGGGGGAATATTTAGAAAATGAATTAAAGGGGAGGGATGAAGTGGCAGGAGCGAGCACCCAGTGGACTGTATTTAAAAAGGTCATCTTAAAAGCCACTGGACTGTATGTAAGACAAATAACTAAAGGTAAAAGGAAGAAGAAACCGCTATGGTTTAGCAATGATGTAAGGGCTATAGTCAATGAAAAAAAGGCTGCCTATAGGAGGTATAAAGAGTCTGGAAGTATAGCTGATAGGGAGGTGTATAAAATGAGACAGAAGGAGGCGAAACAGATAATATATGCTGCTAAAGCCTCAAAAGAGGAAGAAATTGCCAAATCTGTAAAGAAGGGGGATAAAACCTTCTTCAGATATATTAGTGATAAGAAGAAAAACTGCGGCATCACAAAACTTAGTACCGGGAATAATACATGCATTAATGGGAATAAGGAGATCGCTGACCATTTCAATAGCTACTTCTGTTCAGTTTTCTCAAAAGACACCGTACAAAATAATACTATAGAGGGATATAGCTTTGCTTCCAGCTGTACGGATTCAGCTCCAGTGATCTTAGAAGCCGATGTCTTAGAAGAACTTGAACGATTAAAGCTAAATAAGGCAATGGGTCCAGATGGCATCCACCCCAGAGTTCTTAAAGAACTCAGATCTGTCATTACTACCCCCCTGACTGATTTGTTTAACCAATCCTTGTTAACAGGAGAAGTTCCTGAGGATTGGAGAATGGCCAGTGTTGTGCCTATTCACAAGAAGGGCAGTAGAGAAGAAGCTGGTAACTACAGGCCAGTTAGATTGACATCAGTTGTAGTTAAAATGATGGAGACTCTACTGAAAAAGAGGATAAATCAGCACCTAAAAAACAATAACTTATTGGACCCAAATCAGCATGGCTTTACTGAAGGCAAATCATGTCAGACTAATCTCATTGATTTCTTTGACTATGTCACAAAGGTGTTGGATGAAGGTGGTGCCGTGGATATTGCCTACCTGGACTTCAGCAAAGCCTTTGATGTGGTTCCACATAAAGAGCTGATAGATAAATTAGTGAAGATTGGACTTAATCCCTGGATAGTTCAATGGATTTGCAGCTGGCTGAAGCATAGACATCAGAGAGTTATTGTTAATGGCGAGTATTCTGAGCAGAGTCAGGTTACAAGCGGTGTGCCACAAGGGTCTGTTCTGGGTCCTATTATTTTTAATATGTTTGTGAGTGACATAGGGGAAGGTTTGGTAGGGAAAGTTTGCCTATTTGCCGATGACTCTAAAGTGTGCAATAGGGTTGATATTCCTGGAGGGGTCTGTAATATGGTAAATGATTTAGCTTTACTAGATAAATGGTCAAAGCAATGGAAACTGCAGTTTAATGTTTCCAAATGTAAAATAATGCACTTGGGGAAAAGGAATCCTCAATCTGAGTATTGTATTGGCAGTTCTGTGTTAGCAAATACTTCAAAAGAAAAGGATTTAGGGGTAATGATTTCTGACAGTCTCTAAATGGGTGAACAGTGCAGTCAGGCGGTAGGGAAAGCAAGTAGTATGCTTGGCTGCATAGCTAGAGGTATAACAAGCAGGAAGAGGGAGATTATGATCCCGCTATATAGAATGCTGGTGAGACCACATTTGGAATACTGTGTTCAGTTCTGGAGACCTCACCTACAAAAAGATATTGACAAAATTGAACGGGTCCAAAGACGGGCTACAAGAATGGTGGAAGGTCTTAAGCATAAAACGTATCAGGAAAGACTTAATGAACTCAATCTGTATAGTCTGGAGGACAGAAGGAAAAGGGGGGACATGATCGAAACATTTAAATATATTAAAGGGTTAAATAAGGTTCAGGAGGGGAGTGTTTTTAATAGGAAAGTGAACACAAGAACAAGGGGACACAATCTGAAGTTAGTTGGGGGAAAGATCAAAAGCAACATGAGAAAATATTATTTTACTGAAAGAGTAGTAGATCCTTGGAACAAACTTCCAGCAGACGTGGTAGATAAATCCACAGTAACTGAATTTAAACATGCCTGGGATAAACATATATCCATCCTAAGATAAAATACAGAAAATAGTATAAGGGCAGACTAGATGGACCATGAGGTCTTTTTCTGCCGTCAGACTTCTATGTTTCTATGTTTCTAATGGGAATGAATGATTTGATTGATTGATTGATTGATTGATTGATTGATTGATTTGGACTTGTATGCCGTCCCTCTCTATGGACTAGGGGCGGCTCACAGCACCTACCGAAAATATAACAATACAGTTTATCCAATTAATATACTAAAAAAAATTCTTAAAAATTCTACTTGAAAACATTTATTTGTATTCATTCAATAATCACACTAACGACATTGGTTGGTCAGGGGGAAGATTTGATGTCCCCAGGCCTGGCGGCAAAGATGTGTTTTTAAATTCTTTTGGAAGGCAAGGAGGATGGGGGCAGTGCGGATCTCTGGGAGGGGGAGCTGATTCCAGAGAGCTGGGCCCCCCACAGAGAAGGCTCTTCCCCTAGGCCCCGCCAGCCGACATTGTTTGGTCGTCGGGACCCTAAGGAGACCAACTCTCTGGGACCTCACCGGACGCTGGGATTCGTGTGGCAGAAGGCGGTCTCGGAGATAATCTGGTCCGATGCCATGTAGGGCATTATAGGTCATAACCAACATTTTGAATTTTGTCCGGAAACCAATCCTGCAGCCAATGCAATCTATAAGTAAACATTTTAAATGTTATTAGAGTTTTTAAAGCTTTTTAGCGATATTAATTGGGTTATTTAGATATGTACATTGTATATTGTTTGATATGTTGTGAGCCACCCCGAGTCCTCGGAGAGGGGTAGCATATAAATCCAATTAATAATAATAATTAGAGGTTGCATCTTAAGAAGAAAACATAGCCATTTGCATGTAAAGCTCTCTTCAATGCTTTATCTTTCTTGAGACGTCATTCTCAATACGGAGCTTCAAAATTGGATAAAAATATAAACCACACCGAAGAGTTGAGACGGAGATGGTATTCGTATTTGTGCATCCTATTTGTGCATGAGGCTGGGCACGGAAGGCTCGCACGCGAGTAAAGTGCATGCGCGGGCAGAAAAGCGCATGCTCACATTTGTGAACCCATAGGGAAGACCAGATTATCTCAGGGACCGCCTTCTGCTGCACGAATCCCAGCGACCAGTTAGGTCCCACAGAGTGGGTCTTCTCCGGGTCCCGTCAACTAAACAGTGCCGCTTGGCGGGACCCAGGGGAAGAGCCTTCTCTGTGGCGGCCCCGGCCCTCTGGAACTAACTCCCCCCAGAGATTAGAATTGCCCCCAATCTCCTAGCCTTTCGTAAGCTACTTAAAACCCACCTCTGCCGCCAGGCATGGGGGAATTGAGATACCCTTTCCCCCTAGGCCTTTACAATTTTATGCATGGTATGTCTGGATGTATGTTTGGTTTTTTATTATAATGGGTTTTGATTGTTTTTAGTATTGGATTATTGTTATACGCTGTCTTATTATTGCTGTTAGCCGCCCCGAGTCTCCGGAGAGGGGCGGCATACAAATCCAATAAATAAATAAATATATATATAAATAAATATATAAACTGAAAACCACCCCAGGTTGAGAGAACTTTTGAAGCAGCATAAATGGGACATGGAGTGTTGCGATGGGGTAAGAAATTAAGGAGGATTCAGTAGAGCTGTCTTAAGCAATTGGATATAACTGCCTACCTTTATACAGGAAATTTAACAGGAAATTTGTGGATCCAGATCATTTAAATATTTTCCTGGTTGCCATGCAAATTATTAATCACACATTTTATCCCCACAGTTACCATGTGAGGTATGCAGGAGGCAAGGAAGTAAATTTATGGCCGGCCATAAATAATATGAAACTGGATCTCTTTGGATTGAATTCAACACTATAAATGCTATTATAGCTTCCTCTTTTTTTTTTGGTAAAAGATCCTTGGAGTTCTCTGGCTAGCCGTCTCTTCCTTAGCCTCCATGTATTTATTTAAATTATTTTTATATCGCTTTCCATGAAAGGCATTTTAAGAGTGAAATTTAAAAGCAGTATAATCAAATGACAGTAAATTCAAGTGAGCCACGTAAAACGTGTACATGAAAATGAACTGGGATAAAAAGAAGAAAATAGCTCTCTGGTACTCACAGAGAAAATGGTAGGTGAAAACAGAAATTGGCTACATTAGATGCCTCAATAGTATAATAGTAGACCTCCTTCAAATATCAAAGAGCAAACAACGCCATGGAGAAAGCCATATTGTGAATGGCCGAAAGTGATGTCCAGTTTACAATGCTTATTGCAGAGCCATCCCAAGTGATAGTTATAATTATTCAGGTTCTAATGCCTTAGAGCAGTGATTTTCAACCAGTGTGCCGCGGCACACTAGTGTGCCGTGAGACATGATCAGGTGTGCCGCGAAGCTCAGAGAGAGAGAGAAAGAAAGAAAGAGAGAAAGAAAGCAAGAGAGAGAGAGAAAGAAAGAGAAAGAGTGTGAGAGAGAAAGGGAACAAGAGAGAGAAAGCAAGAGAGAAAGAGAACAAGAGAAAGAAAGCAAGAGAGAAAGAGAGAAAGAAAGCAATAGAGAGAGAGAAAGAGAGGGAGGGAAGGAGAGCAAGGGAAAGACATAGAGGGAGGTAGCGAGGGAGAGAGAAAGAGCAAAAAAGAGAGGAAGGAAGGAAGAGAAAGAAAGAGGGATGGAGAGAGAAAGAAGTGAGAGAAAGAGGGAGGGAGAGAAAAATAGAGCAAAAGGGAGGAAGAGAGAGAGATAATTTTTTTGTTCAAACTTTTTTTAACCCCACCCTCCCCCCGTTCAATGTGCCCCAGGATTTCGTAAATGTAAAAAATGTGCCGCGGCTCAAAAAAGGTTGAAAATCACTGCCTTAGAGCAGGGTTCCCAACACCCCGGGACAACATTTCATATTTTATAGTTATTAGATTTCTTATATATTGTTATATTTAATGTTGTACACCGCCCTGAGCCGCCTCGAGAAAGGCGGCATAGAAATCTAATAAGGTAGGAAGGTAGGTAGGTAGGTAGGTAGGTAGGTAGATAGAGCATCTGGCAGGAAAAAAGGATGCCCATACAGGTAGTCCTCGACTTACAACAGTTCATTTAGTGACCAAAGTTACAACAGCACTGACAAAAGTGACTTATGACCACTTAGAGGTCTTCTAGTCCATTCCCCTTCTCAAACACGAGATCCTATATACCATTTCAGGTAAGTGACTGTCTAGACCAGGAGTCACCAACTCGTGGCTCTGGAGCCGCATGTGGCTCTTTCATCTTCGTTGCATCTCCCTGTCACTCAAAATAGGCATCACAAACACCAATGAGCAGCACCCTTTGGCATGCAATTTATTGAGCTTTTCATCCCTTGGTAGGCCAAGCATGGATAAATCCAAGAAACAAAACGTTTCAGAAGAAAACTGAACGTTTAATGATGCGTGGGCAGAAGAATATCCAAATGGAGATGAGAAGGGGAAAAGCCAAGGGTTTTGTGGCTCCCGGTGTTTTCTTTTCTGGGGTAACTGGTCCAAATGGCTCTTTGAGTTTTTAAGGTTGTTGACCCCTGGTCTAGACCCTTCTTAAAAACATCCAGCAATGGAGTGCCCATGATTTCTGAAGTTGTTCCCCTTTTTAGTTGTCTTCGCTGTTCGGAAGTTTCTACTTTATTCCAGGTTGTTTCTGTCTTTGATTAGTTTCCATCCCTTGTTTCTTGTCCTGCCTAGAGGTGCTTTGGAGAATAATTTGACTCCATCTTCTTTGTGTATCATATCACCCCTAATTCTTTTTTTTCTCTTTAGACTAATCCAAACCCAAATCCTGCAGCTTTTCTTCATATGTTTGAGTCACTTTGCTTGTCCAAAGATTGCAAAAGTTGATCACATGACCCTAGGCCATTGCAACCATCATAAATGACTCAGTTGCCAAGCATCTAGTTTAGGCATGTCTAGTTTAATGAAAAGAAGGACCAGGAAGACATGATAGCAGTCTTCCAGGATCTCAGGGGTTGCCACAAAGAAGAAGGAGTCAACCTATTCTCCAAAGCACCTGAGGTACAACAAGAAGCAATGGGTGGAAGCTAAACAAGGAGAGAAGTAACTTAGAACTAAGGAGAAATTTCCTGACAGTCAGAATGTTGATCAGCGGAACAGCTTGCCTCCAGAAGTTGTGAATGCCCCAACACTGGACATTTTTAAGTAGATAACCATCTGTCTGAAGTTGTGTAGGGTTCAGGGGATTGGACTAGAAGACCTCTAAGGTCCCTTCCAACTCTGTTGTTGTTGTTATTATTATTATTATCTGAATTTTGATCATGTGACCTAGAGATGCTGCAGGGGTTCCAAGTGTGAAAAACGGTCATAACTTTTTCAGTAGCATAACTTCAAATGGCCACTAGACAAATGTTTTTAAGTGGAGACTACTACCTGTATTCTGTGGACCTCCAGAGAAAATTTTTGCATTGAATTAGCACTAGTCAAATGCATGGGGTATGTGTGTCAATGTTGTTGTTCCACTGATAGTCTCAGTATGTATAGATAGCACCATCACTTACAGTATAGCTAGAGGTATAACAAGCAGGAAGAAGGAGATTATGATCCCGCTATATAGAATGCTGGTGAGACCACATTTGGAATACTGTGTTCAGTTCTGGAGACCTCACCTACAAAAAGATATTGACAAAATTGAACGGGTCCAAAGACGGGCTACAAGAATGGTGGAAGGTCTTAAGCATAAAACCTATCAGGAAAGACTTCATGAACTCAATCTGTATAGTCTGGAGGACAGAAGGAAAAGGGGGGACATGATCGAAACATTTAAATATGTTAAAGGGTTAAATAAGGTCCAGGAGGGAAGTGTTTTTAATAGGAAAGTGAACACAAGAACAAGGGGACACAATCTGAAGTTAGTTGGGGGAAAGATCAAAAGCAACATGAGAAAATATTATTTTACTGAAAGAGTAGTAGATCCTTGGAACAAACTTCCAGCAGACGTGGTAGATAAATCCATAGTAACTGAATTTAAACATGCCTGGGATAAACATATATCCATTGTAAGATAAAATACAGGAAATAGTATAAGGGCAGACTAGATGGACCATGAGGTCTTTTTCTGCCGTCAGTCTTCTATGTTTCTATGTTTCTAGATAACTGGTGCATTACAACCAGACAGTAGGTACTTCGGTAACTAATTAGTTAAATTCCAGTAGAATGAAAACTCTAGTTATTATTTTTCATTCGCAAGAAATTTGTTCAGGTATGTGTCCATTGATTTGTTTATTTTGGTGCTTGGAGAAATTCCCCCAAATGGATATTTCCTGGCAAGCAGCTTTTTACTGCCATATGATTTAATTTAATATTTTCTTTCCCCCTTCCTTCCTTTTTAGTTTTTAGTTTTGTTTTGATTTGAGCAGTGAGTCAATTGACTTCTTCCTGTGTCATTTGTTTACGGGATATGGGCAGGGAAGGTGGGGGGAGATCTGGCATTTTAGAATGAAATTGTCTGGATTTGGCGGGTTGGTGATGGCGTTAATGGCCACGCGGAAACTTTTGTATGAAAAGAAAGGAGTGCGGCTTGGTGGACACTGTAGGCCTGAAGCAGCGGGTGTGGCTTTTGCTATATTAAGTCCTGGGCTGGTGCCAGCATAGTCTTGCAATGTCCATTTAAAGGCCTTGTCTCACGTAATGGAGCCAGGCTGGCTTTCTGTAAAACCTTGGAATTTTATTACGGTTTAATCCATATAAAATTTGAATGGGGCATCAGTCTAGTTTTTCTGTACTACTCAGGGATTGGATAATAAGTATTAAATAATCCTTATGAAATAAGACAATCAAGATGGGTTGGGGGGGGGGAATGTATCAAAAGCAAGCAGTTAACAGTCCCTAAAATCAAATCTGTCATCCCTGCAGAAGAAGAAATTCATTCATCTCACAAGAGAGAAAATCTTAACCAATTAGTGGAAGAGCTTCCATAGCCATGGAGTTGTTGTACAGTTTAGATCAGGGGTCTCCAATCTTGGCAACTTTAAGACTTGTGGACTTCAGCTCCCATACTCCCTCTGCCAGTAATCCTGGGAGTTGAAGTCCACAAGTCTTAAAGTTGCCAAGGTTGGAGACCTCTGCTTTAGATGAGATTATCAAGGATCGACTGGATGTCTTGTCCCTCTGTCACAGTTGGATCGCAGATAGCTTTTTATATCAGATGTCACAGGACAAAGCAGGGTGTTAAGGAGGCGATCCCTAAAATTATGCTTTAATTTATCTTGGCACCCATGCAAACAAATACCCTTAACATTCTGCTGAAAGTATGCGAGTTGAACGAGTGTATAATACCACTTATGTAATATTTTCCTTCTCATTTCCCTAACTCTTGTATTCTTAGTTTTCCTTATATTCTCCACTATATTTTTCATCTCTTGCGCCTCTACTTGTATCTCACTTTGCCACCATTTAGTCAATCCTTGGATCACATCCCCGTCTGACTGCACTAACATCTTATATATATTACTTGCTTTCGCCTTGGTACCCTCACTTTTTTCTCTTGACGCTGAGCTTGTTGATCAGAAATGTTGGCAGTTTGGGGGTGAGAAATATTCAATGAGAATATTTCATTCATTCAGATCTAGGATGTGTTCTTTGAGTGTTCCCTTTACTTGTCCCAGCTTCTGCCAACCTAGCAGTTGGAAAGCATGTAAAAATGCAAGTAGAAAAATAGGAACCACCTTTGGTGGTAAGATAATAGTGTTCCGTGCACCTTTGGCTTTTAGTCATGGAGGCCATATGACCATGGAATCATGATCAGTCAGTGCTGGTTCTTCAGCTTTGAAAGGGAGATGAGCATTGCCCCATAGACTCAGGAATGACTAGCACATATGTGCGAGGAAACCTTTATGTATGAATGAATGATGAATGAATAGGAAGGTATAAATATATATATCTTCCTTTTCTAATATATTATGTCCAGTCAGCGAAGCAGTGGAAGTGATGTGCCTGTGCCTGGAGGCTGTTGGGGCCTGGATGGGTGTCAACAAACTCAAACTCAACCCAGACAAGACGGAGTGGCTGTGGGTCTTGCCTCCCAAGAAGGACAATTCCATCTGTACGTCCATTACCTTGGGGGAAGAACTATTGACCCCCTCAGAGAGGGTCCACAACTTGGGCGTCCTCCTCAATCCACAGCTGACATTGGAATATCATCTTTCGGCTGTGGCGAGGAGGGCGTTTGCTCAGGTTCGCCTGGTGCACCAGTTGCGGCCCTATTTGGACAGGGAGTCATTGCTCACAGTCGCTCTTGACCTCATCACCTCGAGGTTCGATTACTGCAACGCTCTCTACATGGGACTACCTTTGAAAAGTGTTCGGAAACTTCAGATCGTGCAGAATGCGGCCGCGAGAGCCATCGTGGGGCTTCCTAGATTCGCCCATGTTTCTGCAACACTCCGCGGCCTGCACTGGCTGCCGATCGGTTTCTGGTCACAATTCAAAGTGTTGGTAATGACCTTTAAAGCCCTACATGGCATTGAGCCAGAATACATCTGGAACCGCCTTCTACCGCACGAATCCCAACGGCTGATAAGGTCCCACAGAGTTGGCCTTCTCCAGGTCCCATCGACCAAACAATGTTGTTTGGCTGACCCCAGGGGAAGAGCCTTCTCTGTGGCGGCCCCGGCCCTCTGGAATAAACTCCCCCCAGAGATTAGAATGGCCCCCACCCTCCTTGTCTTTCGCAAATTACTCAAGACCCACCTTTGTCGCCAGGCATGTGGGAGTTAGGATATTCCTTCCCCTAGGCCATTACAAGTTATACTGTATATGGTATGTTTGTGTGTATGTTTGGTTTTTATAATAAGGGTTTTTAGTTGTTTTATTAAATTGGATTGTTACATGTTGTTTTTTTATCATTGTTGTTAGCCGCCCTGAGTCTGCGGAGAGGGGCGGCATACAAATCCAATAAATAATAATAATAATAATCATAGTGTCAACTAGATAGACAGAAGACAGACAGACAAAATTAACTTAACAGCTGTTCAGCTGAGCAACAGAAATGTTGGGGTCGGTCTTAAGTTGAGTACTACCTGTACATTAAAATCAGTTCATAGATCACAGTTTAACAAAGGACTAGTGGCGCTAAATGAGTGCCTGCTAACAGTCAAAGTCCCGCTTTTACTCATTGATTTCAATAGTAATGGTTTATTGAGGTTAATAAATGAATAATTACATTAAGGAAATATTCTCAAAGTGCTTCCTGTTTTTGTTGAAATTATGAGAGCCTTGGAAAATGAGCAGCTCCTACTATGGGAGTTTAATGGGGGTTTAATGATCCCGCCATACGGGGCAAAGTTCCATCTCTTATGACCAGCTTTCTGCTTTAAAGAAATCTATAGCCATTTCTTCATATAATGTATAGTCATAAATTCATGTTTTTTGAAATATCT
The DNA here is from genome assembly GCF_031021105.1 of Erythrolamprus reginae. Taxonomy (NCBI): domain Eukaryota; kingdom Metazoa; phylum Chordata; class Lepidosauria; order Squamata; family Dipsadidae; genus Erythrolamprus; species Erythrolamprus reginae. The sequence goes on from NC_091950.1 coordinate 19,494,643, forward strand.
GAATGAATCATTTCAACTATTGTTGATTTGTATTGAATGAATGAAATTAGATGCACGTGCTAGAGAAGTATCTCTGAACAAGCTAAAGTCTTTAAAGTGGATGTTGCACTAAAAATGATTCTAAAAACAATAGCAGCAACAGCTTTGTGGCTTCTTAAAAACGAGCACATTTTTCTCATGAACTTTCATGAAACGTTTTAGACTATATTGGGTTGCAGCGTGTGTGGATAAGTCTATTTAGCAGTACGGCCCACTGACTGAGTGGGGCTAATTTTCATGGAATAAAACTGGTATATGTTATCATTTTAAATGTGAATTAATTCACTTTGTTAAAACAAATTCCAAGCTTACTGTGACACTTTTATCTGAAAATGTGCTCTGCAATTATTTTTGGATCTTCCCAGTCCAAGTGATAATATATCTGGGTTCTTGTGTTGCCTGCAAAATAGCTTGCAAAATAACAGCTTTAAAATGAGCAAAAAAAAAATGTAGAACATTTGGAGCAAAACATTTTCAGTAAGTCATTTGATAAAGTAGATCATAACCTACTGCTAGATGATGATAACAGCAACAACAACAGAGTAGGAAGGGACCTTGGAGGTCTTCTAGTCCAACCCCCTACTTGGACAGGAGACACACTACTTCAAACAAATGGTTATCCAACATCTTCTTAAAAACTTCCAGTGTTGAAGCATTCACAACTTCTGGAGGCAAGCCGTTCCACCGATCAATTGTTCTAACTCTCAGGATTTTCTCTTTGGTTCTAGGTTGCTTCTCCTTCTTTTTTAGTTTCCACCCATTGCTTCTTGTTCTATCCTCAGGTGCTTTGGAGAGTAGGTTGACTCCTTCTTCTTTGTGGCAACCCCTGAGATATTGGAATGCTACTGTCATGTCTCCCCAGTTCCTGCAACCCTTCGTCATATGTTTTAGCCTCTAGTCCCTTAATCATCTTTGTTGCTCTTCTCTGCACACTAGAGTCTCAACATCCTTTTACATTGTGATGACCAAAACTGAATGCAGTATTCCAAGTGTGGCCTTACCAAGGCCTTATAAAGTGGTATTAACACGTGATCTTGATTTTATTCCTCTGTTAATGGAGCCTAGAACTGTGTTGGCATTTTTGGCAGCTGCTACACACTGCTGGCTCATATTTAAATAGTTGTTCACTAGGACTCCAAAATCCCTCTCACTGTTACTACTGTTGAGCAATGTACCACATATACTATACCTGTGCATTTTGTTTCCATTGCCTAAATGTGTAGAACCTTACTTTTTTCATTTTGTTTGATAGTGCCCAATGTTCAAGTCTGTCAAGATCCTTCTGTATCTTGAGCCTATCCTGCCAGTTTGATGTCATGTGCAAATTTGATGAGTTTCCCCATCTATCCCCTTGCCCAAGTCATTGATGAAGATGTTGAAGAGAACTGGACCTAAAATGGAGGTTTGGGGTACTCTACTGCATACGTCCCTCCATGTAGATGCAGTTCCATTGAGTACTACACATTGAGCATGGTTGGTTAGCCAGTTTTGAATCCGGCTGGTGGTGTTGCTGTCTAACCCACATTTTTCAACTTTATCTAGTAGTACCGTAGGTTATGGTCTACTTTGTCAAATGCCTTACTGAAGTCCAAGTAAATTAAATCGGCAGCATTCCTCTTGTCCACTAATTTTGTCACTTTATCAAAGAATGTAATGGGATTAGTCTGCCGTGATCTGTTTTTGACAAACCCATGTTGGCTTTTGGTTATTACTTTGTTTGCTTCTATGCGTTCGACGATTTGTTGCTTGATTATCTTATCCAGAATCTTCCCTGGTATTGAGGTCAGGCTGATAGGTCTGTAGTTTCCTGGATCTATTTTCCCCCCTTTTTGGAAGATAGGAACTACATCAGCTCTTTTCTAGTCCTCTGGCAGTTCCCCTGTCCTCCAGGATCTTTGAAAGATATAGTTCAATGGTTCTGAGATCTCATCTGCCAGTTCCTCCAGAACGTTGGGGTATAATACATCTGGTCCTGGTGATTTGAACTCATCTAAGGTAGACAGGTATTCCCTTGCCATTTTCTTTCCTATTTTAACTTGTGTTCCTGATATATTTTTTGTGATGCTGTTTTTGATAGGTTAGACTGTTTTTTTCCTTTGTGTAAAGGCAGATGCAAAAAACGAATTAAGTAGCTCTGCTTGTCACCACTTTCTCCCTGCAATGGACCAGTTGTTTCCTTGACATTTTTCTTGTTTTTAATATGTTCGAAGAAGCTTCTTTGGTTACTTTTTACATTTGTTGCAAGCCATTGTTCATTGTGAGCCTTAGCTTTCATCACTTCATCTTTACATAATTCGGGCTATTTGATGGTATTCTGCCTTATTTATTTCCCCACCTGCCAGCCCACCACATCATACATTTTGACGGAACGGTTTGCCAGACTCCTTCAGCAGAAGGTGCAATCTCCTATCATATCTTTGCCAAAGGAAAGTTTTCCATATAATGAAGGCCTTGATATCTGGGGTGCAAAAATAAGGATGACCACTGAATGGCAAGCTATGTTCCAGGTTTTCTGGGGGTTTTGCTGCCATTGTGTGGGGGTCACAGTTTATGTGTCCATAACATAGTCACTGAGGATGTCAGAGTCATTTTGAAACAGATTGCAGGTAGTCTTTGTTACAACTGTTTGCTTCATGACGGTTCAAAGTTACGATGGCTCTAAAAAAGGCACTTCTGTCCGTTTTCACACTTAGGATAGTTGGCACATCCCCATGGTCATGTGATCAAATTTCAGATGCTTGGCAACTGGCATGTTTATGACAGTTGCAGAGTCCTAGGGCAGTGATGGCGAACCTATGATACAGGTGCTACAGGTGGCACACAGAGCCACATCTGTTGGCACGTGGGTTGTTGCCCTAACTCAGCTCCAACATGCATATGTGTGCCAGCCAGCTGATTTTTTCTTTACACAGAGGCTCTTAGAGGCCATTTTTGGCTTCAAGAGAGCCTCTGGTGGAGGTGGCGTTTTTACCCTCACCCAGCTCCAGGGAAGCCTTTGAAGCCTAGGGAGGACAAAATACGAGTCTACAGGGCCCACCAGAAGTTGGGAAACAAGCCATTTCCGGCCTCCAGAGGGCTTCCGGGGGGCAAAGGAAGCTATTTTCACCGTCCCCAGGCATTGAATCGTGGATATGGGCACTCACGCATGTGCGATAGCGTACAGGCATGCTCTTTCGGCACCAGAGGAAAAAAAGGTTCGCCATCACTGTCCTAGGATCATGTGATTATCTTTACTTACTTACTTACTTATTCGATTTTTATGCCGCCCTTCTTCTTAAACTCAGGGCAGCTTACATGTTAGCAATAGCACTTTTTAACAGAGCCAGCATATTGCCCCCACAATCTGCGTCCTCATTTTACCCACCTCGGAAGGATGGAAGGTTGAGTCAACCTTGAGCTGGTGATGAGATTTGAACCGCTGACCTGCAGATCTACAGTCAGCTTCAGTGGCCTGCAGTACAGCACTCTACCTGCTGCGCCACCCCAGCTCATTAACAACCTTCTGACAAGCAAAGTCCACGGGGAAGCCAGATTCACTTAACAACCGTATTACTTCCTTAACAACCACAGTGATTCACTTAACAACTGTGGCAAGAAAGGCTACAAAATGGGGCAAAACTCACTTAGCAAGTCTTTCTCAGCAACAGAAATATTAGGTTTGCTTGTGAATGTAAATCAAGTACAGGTAGTCCTCGATTTACAACACTTCGTTTAGTAACCGTTCAAAGTTACAGCAGCCCTGAAAAAGTGACTTATGACCTGTAGTAGCAACCAAACTGAGGAAAAATGTGAATTAGCAATAATCCAGCAATTGGCATTCAACTCACTAAAGGGCACAAGGAAAATGCTGGTTGAAGTTAACATCCAGGTGCCTTGTCGAGTTTCGGAATCATTCAGGTCATGGTGTTTTTAATAGGAAAGTGAACACAAGAACAAGGGGACACAATCTGAGGTTAGTTGGGGGAAAGATCAAAAGCAACATGAGAAAATATTATTTTACTGAAAGAGTAGTAGATCCTTGGGACAAACCTCCAGCAGACATGGTAGATAAATCCACAGTAACTGAATTTAAACATGCCTGGGATAAACATATATCCATCCTAAGATAAAATACAGAAAATAGTATAAGGGCAGACTAGATGGATCATGAGGTCTTTTTCTGCCGTCAGTCTTCTATGTTTCTGTGAAAGAAAAATAAAACTAAGTCCAGATGCATTTTGGGAAAAAAGCATCTTTGGGATTAAGACCTAGGTTTTTTTATATGACAAAGCTATCCTGAGTCCAAAGCCTAAATCAACTAATAGCTTGTCCATGTATATGAATGGGTATGAATGACTAGTATGTGTGTTGTCGAACTGTTTTTTTTTTTATTTTAATTAGGATTTTAGAAATTGCTTGGTTTTTTTCCTTAACTTCTTTTTATTGTTATTGTAATTTTATATTGTTGTGAGCCACCCTGAGTCCTTCGGGATTGGCCGGCATAGAAATCAAATTAAATTAAATAATAAAATAAATTAAATAAAGCAGTGGTCTAAACCAGGGGTCTCCAACATTGGCAACTTTAAGGCTTGTGGACTTCAACTCCCAGAGTTCTTCAGTCATCTTTGCTGGCTGAGGAATTCTGGAAGTTGAAGTCCACAAGTTTTAAAGTTCCTGAGGATGGAGGCCCCTGGTCTAAACCAGGTAAATATTTTCATTATTGGCTTGTTGAGCCTGTTGAGGTTCTTTCCTGCAGATCGAGAAGCCGGGTCTGTAGGAGATTCTGGGCTCTTCCTGATCAGAATCCAGGGATTTGGGTTCTGTACAAACAGGAACCAACTCTTTAACATGGAAGTTCATGGTGAAACTACTAGCTGAACTCAAATGAAAAAACAGGTCTTTAACTTCCTTAATCTGAAAGTCCTTGAAAACACCTCCAACTTTCTTCTCACTGGTGTGCTTCACAAAGAAATTGCAACCTATCATTAAATCTGGATCGAGCCTTTCAAAACAAACAGGGAATAAAAAACTATCTGTGTTCGTGGTAGCTGTTTACATCGCAAAGAGATGTTTCCCCCCTCAAAGTTATGAGTAATTCCCAAATTTTGTTTTCCCTGCTAAACCTTCCTCCCTCATTCTGCCACTGGGAACCGTCTTGTAAGGCAGTGATTTTCAACCTTTTTTGAGCCGTGGCACATTTTTTACATTTACAAAACCATGGGGCACATTTGGGGGGTGGGGTGGGGTGGGGTGGCTAAAAAAAAGTTTAGACAAAAAATTTCTCTCTCTCTCTCTTCCTCCCTTTCACTCTATTTCTCTCTCCCTCCCTCTTTCTCTCCCTCTCTCTTTTTTCTCTCTCTCTCTCCATCCCTCTTTCTTTCTTTCCCTCTCTTGTTCTCTTTCTCTTGCCTTCTCTCTTGCTTTCTCTCTCTCTCTCGTTCTCTTGCTTTTTCTCTTTCTTGCTTTCTTTCTCTTTCTTTCTCTCTCTCTTGTTTTCTTTCTCTTGCTTGCTTTCTTTCTCTCTCTCTCTCTCTCTCTCTCTTGCTTTCTCTCTCTCTCTCTTGCTTTCTCTCTCTCTCTCTTGCTTTCTTTCTTTCTCTCTCTCTTGTTTTCTTTCTCTCTCTGAGCTTCGCGGCACACCTGACCATGTCTCGCGGCACACTAGTGTGCCGCGGCACACTGGTTGAAAAACACTGTTGTAAGGTATAAAAAGCAGCTAAGTTTTCTGAAAACTTAAAAGACAACAGATGTTCCATATTTGGTTGCCTAACCAGAATGGCATTTAGTTCCAGGATCTCCAAGGTGGGTCTTGCTTCTTGGCTGCCCAAAGACTTCAACTGGTCAATGCAAGGAATTGAATACAAGTAGACCTCGGCCACAATTGAGCCCAAAATTTAGGCTGCTAAGGGAGATATTAGTTAAGTGAGTTTTGCACCATTTTACAACCTTTCATGCCACGGTTGTTAAGTGAAACTCTTCTGTTGTTCGGTTAGTTAGCATGCTTGTTAAGCGAATTTGGCTTCTCCTTTGACTTTGCATGTCAGAAGGCTACAAAAGGGGATCATGTGACCCTGGGCATCATCATGAATATGGGTCGGTTTGAAAGCGTCTGAATTTTGTTTTGGGTTTAAAGATAAGCTTTTATTAAACAATTAAAATAAACAAAGTTAGTCAACATGTTTAACATTAAGTTGAGGTTTTTAGGCTTACATTTCAGCAGTTTACCTTTACAGTATATGTTTTATATCAATTACTTAATATATTGGTACATACTAAATATACTATGTTGGTTACATAGTTGTCTTATCACTTGAGCCTAGACTAAATTTATACAAAGGAAAAAGGAAAAGGAAAGAAAGGAGAAAAAGAAAGGAAAGGGGGGAAAGGAAGAAAGAAAGAAAGAAAGGGAAAAGAGTGGTGTTGGTCAACTATTTCAGTTGACTCACGCATTTAAATTTTGATCACGGGGTGATCTCCGGGTCCGGGCGACCAAACAATGTAGTTTGGTGGGCTCCAGGGGAAGAGCCTTCTCTGTGGTGGCCCCGGCCCTCTGGAATCAACTGCCCCCCAGAGATTAGAACGGCCCCCACCCTCCTTGTCTTTCACAAGTTACTCAAGACCCACCTTTGTCGCCAGGCATGGGGGAGTTAGGATATTCCTTCCCCATGGCCATTACAAGTTATGTATGGTATGTTTGTGTGTATGTTTGGTTTTTATAATAAGGGTTTTTAGTTGTTTTATTAAAGTGGATTGTTACATGTTGTTTTTTATCATTGCTAGCCGCCCCAAGTCTGCAGAGAGGGGTGGCATACAAATCCAGTAAGTAAGTAAGTAAGTAAGTAAGTAAGTAAGTAAGTAAGTAAGTAAGTAAAGTAAATAAATAAATAAATCCTGCAAGGGTTGTGAGTGTGAAAACCAGTCAGAAGTCACTTTTTCCCCCTGGCACCGTTGTAACTTTGAACACAAACTGTTGTAAGTCGAGTAACAGTGTGCTATTTATATGCTTCGCTTCATTTTAGTGGGTTGGTGTGCTCGCGACATTCAGAAATGGTTGCTGGTTTTACAGTCGCCTGTCTGTCAAATCACAGAGAGGGCCACCTCTGTCGCGGCCTGTTGGTAAGGCTTTCTGAGTCATCTGGATGTTTACCGTGGGGGATGTAAGATGTGAGTTTCAGTCCGATAGAGCAGGAGTGGTCTTTTATCAGTTCTTGGGCAAGGAGGGCCCCCATGTGAAGCCTCCATGTTCAGAAGCAGTCTCATCAGCTGGCCCAGAACAAATGGTGGGTAGGGTGGGAGGGAGCCTTGTGATTTGTCACGGTTTAGTGTGGCCTTATAGTCCTAGCTACAGTGTTCCCTCGATTTGTGCGGGTTCGAACTTCGCGAAAAGTCTATACCACGGTTTTTAAAAAATATTAATTAAAAAATACTTCGCGGGCTTTTTCCCTATACCACGTTTTTCCCACCCGATGACGTCATATGTCATCGCCAAACTTTCGTCTGCCTTTAATAAATATTTTTTTAATAAACTTTAATAAATAAACATGGTGAGAAATCTAAATGGTTGCTAAGGGAATGAGAAATTGCAGTTTAGGGGTTTAAAGTGTTAAGGGAAGGCTTGTGATACTGTTCATAGCCAAAAATGGTGTATTTACTTCCGCATCTCTACTTCGCGGAAATTCAACTTTCGCGGGCGGTCTCGGAACGCATCCCCCGCGAAAATCAAGGGAACACTGTATTGTTGGAAATGGCATACGGGATGAAACGAACCAAGTTGTGTTAGGCAAGGGGACTTCTAAGGGCACTGGAAGAGCCCTTCGTTCATTGTGTGTCCCACCCAGTTGGAATGCAACTCTCGGAATTCCCCCAGCCGGCATACTTGCCAGTGAATTCTGGGAGTTTGGGAGTCCATATGCTTTAAACAAAATTTAAGATCAAGAAACACAGAAGAGGAAGAAGAGGAGGAGGAGGACCCAAAATTGTTCACTGACATTGTTTGTTACTAAAGACACATCTTGGTGTCTTGATGAGCCCCAAGTTACCTTCCAGTTCTCTTCCAGATCTCTTGTTTTGACATTTCTACGGAGAGGGGCGGCATACAAATTTAATAAATAAATAAATTTCTGCAGATGATGCTCCCAAAATTCAGCAACTTTGCTGGATGCATGTTTACAACTCCCCCCCCCACTATCCCCCCCCCCCAAAAATACTACAAATTTACTTAACATCTTTAAAAAGCTTCCAAAATACATAGACCTGTGCCTGAAAAACCCAAAATTGCTTAGCTGCAGAACGTCTACATTTTGAGGTAACGGTCCTGGACAACTTTTTAAAAGAATGCATCCCCAAGTTTTAAAACTGACAAAAGAAATGGAGGAAAAATGCAAGCCCAGTCCCAAAGCGTTTGAGAGCCTGATCTTGTTTTCCAGTGTGCCTAACTTTGTCTCTTAACACATCATCCCTTGTAACTCTTTTCCTTACTTCAACACAAAAGTTGTAATCTTTTTTTGTCCAATTGGTTATTCCAGTAGAGTTCTGTAGCCTGGTCAGTTTTCATTTTAAAAGTAACCTTTTGTTGTTGGATGCTGCCTGCTAAATCTTCACCAGTTCACCTTTCTGTCTTGCTGTGCAACTCTTCAAGGCCTTGTCTTCTTTGTAAATCCAGCCTCTTTGGCACAATTACTTCCCCCCCCTCCTCTCTCTTTCCCCCTCTACTTCCTCCCTCCCTTTTCCCCCTCCCTCCCCCCTCTTTCACTCTTTTCCCCTCTTCTCTCTCTCTCCTTCCCTCCCTCTCTCCCTTCCGCCTCTCTCTTTCCCCTATACTTCCTCCCTCCCTCTCTTTCTCCCCCTCTACTCTCTCTCTCCCCCATCTCTCTTTCACTCTTTTTCTCTTTCCCCCTCTTCTCTCCCTCCCTCCCCCCTCTTTCTCTTCTCCCCTCTACTTACTCTCTCTCTTTCATTCCTTTTCTCTTCCCCCCCTCCCTCCCTCTCTTTTTCTCTTTCTCTCTCTTCTCTCTTTCCCCCTCTACTTTCTCTCTCCTCCTCTCTCTCTCCCCCCCACTACTCCCTCCCTCTCTTTCCCCCTTCTACTCACTCTCTTTCTCTCTCCCCCCCCTTCTCTCTTTCACCCTTTTTCTCTTTCCCCCTCTTCTCTCTCTCTCTCTCTGGAGTCCTAAGGTCATTCCTGCAACTGCTCCGGAAGCGTAAGCCAGCTTAGAGGGGCAAGAGCCAGCCTCGTTTATTGGCTCCCTTAGAGGAGGAAGCTTCTTCCCGGAGTCTCTCCCTGACTTTTTTTCGGAACGCCCACTGGAAACGGCTTCCAGTCTCTGATGTGACACTTGAACGCATAGATAACCTCGTCCGTCCACGCTGGGGGGGGGGGTCCTTTTTGATTGACCCCTTCAACCATCGCTTTGCCCCGCCAGGTGGGGAAGGGGATTCTGCTCCGACAACCACCGAGCGCTCTTTCCTTGGCCGCTTCAGCTTTTGGAGGAGGTCGTCCGCGGAGGCAAGCGGCTCTTTGCGTGCGAAGTTGACTCGGAGTTCGCCAGGCTTCCCTGCCGGGAAGAGGAGGAGGAGGAGGGGAAGCGACGAAGTGGGGCAGGGCCCTGAGCCTCCACTCAGCTGGTAATTTCCTCTTCTTCGTAAGCAGCAGCAGCAGCAGCGTATGGGTCAAAGGAGGAAGGCAGGGAGCTGGGGAAGCGAAACGTTGAGCCTTGTGGGAGACAACCTCTTTGTCATCCTGAATTCCTCTTGGGAATTTCTTCCTTTCTTCCTGAAGAAACAGAATTAGGATTCCCGGCTCACTCCCAGCTCCGTATTCTGTTTTGGGCATTGTTTTCTCCACGCGTTTAGCTCTCTTCTTCGCTGTTGGGTGGGAGGGAAGAGCTTGGCGGTTCAACTTTTGTTTCAAAATCTTTTCCGCTTTCTCTCTCTCTTTCTTTCTCTCACTTTCTTTTCTTTCTCTGTATGTGTAAGTAAATGCTGTAAAACCATGTCTTAAGAGACACTGGTTTTGGATTGAACAGGGGGAAACGAGACGTTGGGTATGAATGAAAAATAAACAGCCGCTTAGGATTATCATTATTTTGCCAATTTCTACGGGGACCCTTCCTCCATTTCCATGTATTTGGCTTCTGCCAAAATCGGCCGTGGGCTACATGAAGCCAGTGGGGCAGCAGAAAGAGGTTTGCCAAAGCGAGTGAAAACCCTGCCCCACCCCAGGCTTCCGAGATCACAGACCGTATTTTGTTCCTACCGAGGGTTTCCCCCCCCCAGCTTGCCAGGGGAACCCCGAAAAGCAGGTATTCACGTTCCCCTGTGAAAGAACAAGAAGGAAATGTTCTCAAGCTGTTGGATTCGGCAGCCTTTGCTAACTTCTGTGAGGCATCTTTAAAAATGGGCAAGGAGAATGTTTTAACTAGGCAGTCCCCATCATTTTAAATAAAAGTTTATGTGGCAATGAGATTTTATATATGTGTATAAAATCTAAGTTATGTATTAAAAAATGTAACATTTTATATATGTATATTTGTACACACACATAAAGAATTGTCTTAAAAATGTGAGTTCCAGGTATAGTTATAAATAAAGAAGTAGTAGATCTCACCATCTCCAGAACGTTTAAAAATTTAAATTTAAATAAATAAATTTATTACAAACTACTAAGATTTTTTCAGCCCCTGCTGACTAAATCGATTGGCCTTACATAAAAGTAAGCATCTCTTCAATATATATATACATATATATACTGTATACTGAATTTTTAAAATTAAGGCAGACTAGGATAGCGCTATTTCGGCCTTATTCTGGCCTCATCAGTTAGCCATACCCTTACTCGGATTTGATCCTGGCCTCCCTTAATTTTAAAAATTCAGCAAAAACATGTGATGCATAAAGAATATAGTTTGTTGGCTATGAATAAATTAACTGCCTTGAAATGGCCCTGGGTTGGGCCTAGAGGCAAAAAGGAGCTGTGACGTTCCTTCAATATACCAGTGAAAAAACACACATATATAAATATTGTTTGTTTGTTTGTTTGTTTATTTATTAGATTTGTATGCTGCCCCTCTCCGCAGACTCAGGGCGGCTCACAACAGTAAATTATAAATAATATAATATAAATATGTTTTTTCTGTTGGATCACCCTGGTATATTGAAGGAACGTCACAGCTCCTTTTTGCCTCTGGGCCCAACCCAGGGCCATTTCAAGGCAGTTAATTTATTCATAGCCAACAAACTATGTTCTGTATGTATCACATGTTTTTGCTGAATTTTTAAAATTAAGGGAGACCAGGATCAAATCCCAGTAAGGGTATGGCTAGCTGATGAGGCCAGAATAAGGCCGAAATAGTGCTATCCTAATCTCCCTTAATTTTCAAATTCAGCAAAAAAACATGTGACATACACACACACATACACACATATAATCTCACACACGCTTCTTCTTTTTCAGGGTCTTTTATTTTTAGTATGTGTTGGGGACAGTAATTAGGGCAGCTGTCCTCAGCCCCCTGTATGAAGGGAGGGGGATGTCATAGAAAGTTTGACTAATTTTTGAATTGATTTGATGACTCGTCGTCCCCCCCCCCAAGACAAATTATAATAAAAGTTTAATATTGGGCTGGGTTTTGTTTTGCGTTTTTTGTTTTTTTGAGAATTTGGGGTTCCACTGAATTAAATAGACAAAGGAAAACAGAAGAGGGCCGATTAGGTCCCACAGAGTTGGCCTTCTCCGGGTCCCATCGACATACAATGTCGTTTGGTGGGTCCCAGGGGAAGAGCCTTCTCTCTGGCGGCCCCGGCCCTCTGGAATCAACTCCCCCCGGAGATTAGAACGGCCCCCACCCTCCTTGTCTTTTGCAAATTACTCAAGACCCACCAGGCATGGGGGAACTGAGACACCTCCCCCAGGTTTTTATATTTTATGTTTGGTATGCATGTGTTGTATGGTTTTAATTGTTGAGGTTTTATATATACTTTTTTTAAAATATTAGATTTGTATTACTATTATATTGTTTTTGTTATTGTTGTGAGCTGCCCCAAATCTTCGGAGAGGGGCGGCATACAAATCTAGTAAATTATTATTATTATTATTATTATTATTATTATTATTATTATTATTATTATTACTTTTTTAAAAAGCAAGGAAAAAGTGTGCAGGCTTTATTCATATGAAAGTTATAATTTAAACAACTGATTGATTGATTAAATTGTAAGGTTTACTCTATTATTCCACAACCGAATGCCCTCCAGAGGTCTTGGGACCACAATTCCCAGAATCCTAAGCCGGAAGGGAACACACTAAGATGACCCCAAAATGGCGCCTTCCTTTTCCAGTCAGAATAGTAATTAGTGTTTGAAAATTCTGACCATTGATATTTGGGTAGATGGATTCTATCAAAGTTAAAGAAGGCATTTTCAAGAGTTTGGGGGCCTTTTCCATTCCCCCCTCCCTCCCCCCAAGATAACTAGAGATTGAATTTGGGGTTTGGGGCCTGCAAGAGCCTCTGTTCTGCCATTGAACCCCAACATAGCAGGGAGACAGTCTATCCTGTATGGCAGAGGTCTTCAAACTTGGCAACTTTAAGGCTTGTGGACTTCAACTCCCAGAATTCTCCAGCCACAAGCTATGCTGGTTGGAGAATTCTGGGAGTTGAAATCCACCAGCCTTAAAGTTGCCAAGTTTGAAGACCTCTGCTGTATAAGGATTCTCTCAAGACTTGTGAACTTCAAATCCCAGGATTCTCCAGCCATAGGTGGCTGACTGACTAGCTGGAGAATTCTGGGAGTTGAAGTCCACAAGTCATAAAGTTGCCAAGTTTGAAGATCTCTGCTGTATGGCATCGACCTTAAGAATGATCTATGATACATAGAAGTCTGACGGCAGAAAAAGACCTCATGGTCCATCTAGTCTGCCCTTATACTATTTTCTGTATTTTATCTTAGGATGGATATATGTTTATACCAGGCATGTTTAAATTCAGTTACTGTGGATTTATCTACCACGTCTGCTGGAAGTTTGTTCCAAGGATCTACTACTCTTTCAGTAAAATAATATTTTCTCATGTTGCATATTGAAAGGGATTATATAAATGCAAATTAGGTTAGGCCGGGGTAGGTAAAGTTGGCTCTTCTATGGCTTGTGGACTTCGCCTCCCAGATTTCCTGAGCCAATCATGCTACCTCAGGAATTCTGGGAGTTGAAGTCCATATATCATAGAAGAGCCAACTTTGCCTATCCCTGGGTAAGAATGTATTTTTGCCTTTCGTAAACTCCTCAAAACCCACCTCTGTCGTCAAGTGTGGGGGAACTGAGACATCTCCCCCTGCCTATGTAGTTTTAGTGCATGATATGACTGTATGTATGTTTTTTATATTGGGGTTCCTTGTTTTTAGATTTTTTAAATGTACAATTGCTATTTTAGATTTTAAATTATTAGATTTGTCAATACATATTGTTTTTCATCACTGTTGTGAGCCCCCCCCCCCCCCCGAGTCTGCGGAGAGGGGCGGCATACAAATCTAAATAATAATAATAATAATAATAATAATAATAATAATATTTTTTTACCTCGGGAGAAATATAATTTTTCTGTGAAACTCATAGTAAGACCAATTCTGGGATGAGTATATTTTAAGTGTGTAGGAATGTTTTGATTACCAAGATGGCCCTCTTGAGTCACTTCACCCAGTGGGCTGTACATAATCCCCAGGTTGTCAACCCAGAGGGTCTGTGACTGAAAGAACTGCTAGCTTTTGGCTACGTAGGGTGAGGTCAGGATGTATTTCCAAGCCTGGGCTTCCTAGATCAGCCTCTTACCTGCTTTTCAGGAGCTGCATGTTTTGGGTTTCCTTTGGGCATGGTACTAAGCCTTTGTTTAAAAAAAATATTCCCAATAGAAATAAAGAAAAACCTCCTAGTCTTTTCTTGACACGTTTTAAACTGAAAGAAAAGAGACTACAGGTAGTCCTCAGCTCATGACCGCACTTGAGCAAAAAAATTCTGTTACTAAGTGAGGCATTTGTGAAGTGAGTTTTGCCCCATGTTGTGATTTTTTCTTGCCACTGTTGTTAAAGTGAAGCACTGCGGTTAACCTAGTAACACAGGAGTTAAGTGAAATCTGGCTTCTCCATTGACTTTGCTTTTATTTATTTATTTACGTATTTATTTATTCATTCATTCATTCATTCATTCAATTTTTATGCCGCCCTTCTTAGACTCAGGGCGGTTTACAACATGTTAGCAATAGCACTTTTTAACAGAGCCAGCCTATTGCCCCCACAATCCGGGTCCTCATTTTACCCACCTCGGAAGGATGGAAGGCTGAGTCAACCTAGAGCCGGTGATGAGATTTGAACCGCTGACCTTCAGATCTAGTCAGCTTCAGTGACCTGCAGTACAGCACTCTACCAGCTGCGCCACCCCGGCTGCTTGTCAGGCGGTTATCAATGTTTATTAATTGTTAGTTTAATGTTTGTTTGTTTTTACTATTTTACTATTTATATTTGGCTTTTTAATATTGTGCTGTAGAATTATTGTTGTAAGCCGCCCTGAGTCCCATGGGATTGGGCAGCATAGAAGTCACAATCAGTCAATCAAAGAAAGAAGATCACATGACCCCAGGACACTGCAATGGTCATAAATGTGAATCAGTTGCCAAGGGTCTGGATTTTGATCATCTAACCATTGGGATGCTGCGACGGTCACAAGTGTGAAAAACAGTCAAAAAGTCCCTTTTTTTCAGTAATGTTGTAACTTTGAACGGTCACTAAATGTACTGTTGTAAGTTGAGGACTACTTGTATTGGGCAGACCTCGCTTGACTCTGTGTTCCCAGAATCTATATAGGCACTATCAAATAAAGACGATAAAGACGATAACTCAGAGCAAGATTCGCTTGAACAAAAATTTAATATTCAATTCTCTTCTAATCATACTTCTGGGACAAAATGATACTTTTAGAACAGGGGTGTCATTTAGGGCTGCATCAAAGTTGTGTTTGATTTCGGGGGGCTTGGGTGGGTGTGACCAGCTCGATACCTGCCCGAACGCCATCCCTCTGCTAAACAAATAATTCCCTCACCACTGTCAAACTATTCACTAAGGCTGCATTTCTATTACTCTTAGTCTTCTCATCGTTCCTGTCGCCCATCTCCTCCCACTTATGTCTGTCTGAGTGTAACTTGTTGCTTGTACCCTTACAATTTATATTAATAGTGATTTCTGATAGTCTCAAAATGGGTGAGCAGTGTGGTCGGGCGGTAGGAAAAGCAGGTAGGATGCTTGGCTGCAAAGCTAGAGGTATAACAAGCAGGAAGAGGGAGACTGTGATCCCCTTATATAGAGCGCTGGTGAGACCACATTTGGAGTACTGTGTTCAGTTCTGGAGACCTCATCTACAAAAAGATATTGACAAAATTGAACGGGTCCAAAGACGGGCTACAAGAATGGTCGAAGGTCTTAAGCATAAAACGTATCAGGAAAGACTTAATGAACTCAATCTGTATAGTCTGGAGGACAGAAGGAAAAGGGGGGACATGATCAAAACATTTAAATATGTTAAAGGGTTAAATAAGGTTCAGGAGGGAAGTGTTTTTAATAGGAAAGTGAACACAAGAACAAGGGGACACAATCTGAAGTTAGTTGGGGGAAAGATCAAAAGCAACGTGAGGAAATAATATTTCACTGAAAGAGTAGTAGATCCTTGGAACAAACTTCCAGCAGACGTGGTTGGTAAATCCACAGTAACTGAATTTAAACATGCCTGGGATAAACATATATCCATCCTAAGATAAAACACAGGAAATAGTATAAGGGCAGACTAGATGGACCATGAGGTCTTTTTCTGCTATCAGTCTTCTATGTTTCTATGTTTCTAATAATGATGGTTTCCTGATTGCTTATTTGACCCCATGACAATCATTGTGTTGCCTTTTTTCTTTTATGTACACTGAGAGCATATGCACCAAAGACAAATTACTTGTGTGCCCAATCTCACTTGGCCAATAAAGAATTCTATTCTATTCTATTCTATTCTATATCACTCGTGTCAGGGGCATCTGTGGTGGCCCGAGCGCTCTGCTGGTGAAAATGGATTCCTGAGCTCCATTTTCGGCTGTGATTACATCCTGGAATCCTCTGCCAGCGAAAATGGAACTCGTAAGAGCTGCGGATGGCCCTCTTGAGCTCTTTTTTTACTGGCAGAGGTATCACCAGCTGGTTCTTTGCTGTTTCCAGGGTGATCCCATGGGCCAGATCTAAGCACCCCATAGGCCGGATCCGGCCCACGGGTGTTGAGTTTCACACCCCTGATTTAGAACATAGTAAGTTCAACTCCAGTTCCTCCAGTTACAACATGTCAGACAGTCATAAAGGACTGCTGTCAGATGAAATGCAGTCCATTTGGTCCTTGAGTTAACAACTGTTGGTTTGGAACCCATTTGAATACGAGAACAGTACTGGAAAAAAAGTGTATTGCAATTGGTCCTCATACTTACGACTATTGCAGCATCAACAATGTGATTTAAAATTTGGTCACATGGCAATTGACATGTACTTACAATGGCTGCAGCATGCTGGGATCATGCGGTCATTATGACCTACCCAGCCAGATTCCCCATCCCCTGACAAAGTCAGTAGGGAAAGCCAGATTTGCTTAACGAACGCATGATACACTTAAGAGTGATTCGTTTAACAACCCCCCCCCCCAAAAAAAGAGGTCCTAATAAAATCAGGCTCGACTTACTTAAAAACTGCCTTGCTTAGCAATGTAAAATCCTGTCTTAATACCGGTTGTAAGTCGATACCTACTTGTAAACGCTTGACTAACTAACTAAGCATCATAAATCACAATGGAAAACTTCCTGCAATTTGAAGTGAGGTCGTGTAAGGCTTCTTGTTTTGGGGAAGAGGAAGCCCAGTTTCTTTAAAGAGTTAAAACTCTGTACTTTGGATCTCAGCTATGAGTCAAGAGGAGATACTGAAAATAAGACCTCCCCCGAAAATAAATCCTCTTCGGGAAATAAGAGCTCCCTGAAAATATTTAAAGGCATACACAGCGGGTCCCTGACATTTCCTCTTGGTTAGGTAGGGTTAGGGGGACAGAGCTGGAAATCAGGTAAGATGGCAAAAGGAGCCCCATCTTGCTCCACGCACCCCAAAATAATAGATTCTCCCTGAAAATAAATTTTGAGGTTCAAAAAATATATAAGACATCTTATTTTGGGGGAAAAACTAGCTCTTTTTTTTCAGCCATTGGATTTTTAAGTTGGCAATCCATGGGGGAAATTATGGTGGGGACATTAAAAATGTATTATTATTATTATTATTATTATTATTATTATTATTATTATTTATTGGATTTGTATCCTGCCCCTCTCCGCAGACTCGGGGCGGCTAACAACAATGATAAAAAACAGCATGTAACAATCCAATTAATAAAACAACTAAAAACCCTTATTATAAAGCCAAACATACACACAAACACACCATGCATAACTTGTAATGGCCTAGGGGGAAGGAATATCTTAACTCCCCCATGCCTGGCGATAAAGGTGGGTCTTGAGTAATTTGCGAAAGACAAGGAGGGTGGGCACCGTTCTAATCTCTGGGGGGAGTTGATTCCAGAGGGCCAGGGCCGCCACAGAGAAGGCTCTTCCCCTGGGGCCCGCCAAACGACATTGTTTGGTCGACGGGACCCGGAGAAGGCCAACTCTGTGGGACCTTATCGGCCGCTGGGATTCGTGCGGTAGAAGGCGGTTCCGGATGTATTCTGGCCCAATGCCATGTAGGGCTTCTTGTTGATCTCAAGAGGTTGAAACTAAAAATGATATTCCAGTCTGCAGTGAGCTAGTTTCAGATCAGGTAGTTTGTACTTTATTACTGCTTTTGCACCATCGTTCTAGCCACTTACTAGGGGACCAGGATATCCAAAACTCGTGTAACTTCAACACCTTCTTTGTTTTCTTGATAGGTTCCTTGACTTTTGATCAGCCTGCTAAAAGAATTATACATCCCTCATGAACATCCGAAGCAGGTAGGTACACCGTCTCTATATATATTGCGTGTGTGTGTGTGTGTGTAGCGCCTGTTGGAGCATATGCAGCTGTTGCATTAATGGCAGTTAAATTGAGATCTCCCACCTTCAAAGATAAACTAATTTCATTGCCAGTTGTCAGAAGTAAATTAAAATGAAAAGGTATTTTTGCTTTGTGTCCTCACAAGAAATATTTGCCCCTCTGTAAGCAGGCAGCAAAATGCTGGCCTTAAAATGGCCCTGTCTATTACTCAGGCTGTCCTTATGATGGTATATTAACAGCTCACCTTGCAGCGTTCAAAATTCATAGAAGGGCACTACAAATGCATTTCAAAGAATCCCCAGGACTGCATTTGATTTCCTAAGTTCCATAGCCCTTGCTTCCGTACAGTCCCTTTTCCTGCATGATGAAATACATTGCGAAGTAAAACCATGCTAAAACTGAAGTTGTTGATGGTGATTTGATCTATGCTAGAAATTAGCACTGTACTAGGGAAGGCCCAGATTCTCTCATTGCTAAATTGTAATTGGCCCCACCTCTATCCCATCTGTATAAGAAAGGTAAAAGCTCCCCTCGCACATATGTGCTAGTCGTTCCCAACTCTAGGGGACAGTGCTTATCTCCGTTACAAATCTGAAGAGTTAGCACTGTCTGAAGACCGTAGTCATGTGGCCGGCATGACAAAATGACAAATGTGCACAGAACACTGTTATCTTCCCACCAAAGTTGTGGTCCCTAATTGATTCTTTTTTCTTCTTTTTTTGAAAAAAAATTATTGATTTAAAATATATATATACACATTTAGAAAAAGTAACAAAAAAGAAAATAAACAAAAAATAAAACAAAACACATTCAGAAAAAAATAATAATAATTATCATCATAATATTAATTACTTATTTTAAGTACAATAAACAATATTAACTATAACAATAAACAAACAATATAATATATATCATTTAAATTCTCTTATGTGGAGGAAAATCATAATTCATCTTCTCTGATATCAAATTATTTTCTGGTGAAATATACAATCTCATTTAATAAATTTTCACCAGATTCAATGGGGTCTTCTATGTTGAATACCAAATCATCGGCAAATGCTTGGATCTTATATTCTTGCCCCTTTATTTTCAACCCTTTGATGTCTTTGTTAGATCGTATTTGTGTTAAGAAAACTTCTATAGCCAATACAAATATTAGAGGGGAGAGAGGGCATCCCTGCCTTACTCCTTTTTCAATGTTTATATTCTCTGTTAATTGCCCATTAATAATAAATTTTGCTGATTGTTTAGAATAGATGGTCCGAATAGTTCTTATAAATTTTTCTTTGAATTTCACCTTTATTAGTTGATTTATGAAAAAATTCCAATTTAAGTTATCGAACGCTTTTTCTGCATCTATTTGATTCTTAAAATATCTCATTTCTGTTAACTTTTAATATTTGTAGTTCTGCTTTTATGATGTAAGCTGGCTGCCCACAGTCTCCTAACAGTGAGGTGGACAGCAAATAAATGTAATTAATAAATATATTTAATAATTAATATAATTGAGGCTGGAGTTATTCAATTATTATATGATTTATCACCCCACAATTGATATACCAGCACAACTGCGGTTGAAGCATCCCTTGTTGGATGCTGCCTTAATTCCAAAGTGGTTTTTTTAAAAAATAGTTTAAGGATACAGGTTGGGACTGTGGAAATAATACCTATCTTGGTCTTTTCCTAACCTGGACATGTGTATGTTCTTCAGAATACCCCCAAACCTTCACATTTCTGGGTACTATTTAATTTTACTTAGCATTGCATTCTGGAGGCATGGAATAGGTTACTTAGAGGTGACATAGCGACTGTTAATTTAATGCAGCATTGCATAAGTCACCATGCTCTTCTCTTATCATGGCTGAGGTCTGGCAGTGGAAATGTTTCCAGGTGGGATTCAATTATGGAAATTTATAAGAATATAAACCAATTTGCTAGTGGTATGATTAGCTACCAGTAGTAAACTTACTTCCTTTGCTGCTTGAAGCCTGGTGCATAGATACCTGTAACCATTTTGTTAATCTTTTCAAACTCCATTTATGAGCGCAGGGTCTCCAGTTTCTCCAATGGCAGGGGAATTTGCTAAGGCTTTAAAGTTCAAAGATGTTTGGAAACTGAACTGATTTCACAAACCATTTTTGAGATTCAGTGCAGCAGAAATAAACAGGAATAAATAAATGTGAAACGATGGAAGAAGAGGAGATTGCAGAATTTTAGACGTGCTTGGACTACACACGCGTAACCCCTCAAATGCCATGGCTAGGATGAGAGATATGGGGCAGGCTGATCTGGAATGCCTTTTTGTTGTGCTTGAGTAGGACAGTCCCAATTTGCACATTTCTACTGTTTTTAACATACCCAAAAGGATTGTCGTTGCAAAACTTAAAATGGAATAATTCTTTTTTTAAAAAATATACAGTGATACCTTGTCTTACAAACTTAATTGGTTCCGGGACGAGGTTCTTAAGGTGAAAAGTTTGTAAGACGAAACAATGTTTTCCATAGGAATCAATGGAAAAGAGATTAATGCGTGCAAGCCCAAAATTCACCCCTTTTGCCAGACGAAGCGCCCGTTTTTGCGATGCGTGGATTCCCCTGAGGCTTCCCTCCATGGGAAACCCCACCTCCAGACTTCCGTTGCCAGCAAAGCACCTGTTTTTGCGCTGCTGGGATTCCCCTGCAGCATCACAAAAACACAGAAGTCTGGAGGTGGGGTTTCCCATACAGGGGAGCCTCAGGGAAATCCCAGCAGCACAAAAACGGGTGCTTCGCTGGCAACGGAAGTCTGGAGGCGGGGCATCCCAGAGGCGGCGGTGGGTTTGTAAGGTGAAAATAGTTTGTAAGAAGAGGCAAAAAAATCTTAAATCCCGGGTTTGTATCTCGAAAAGTTTGTATGACGAGGCGTTTGTAAGACGAGGTATCACTGTATTTTATTAATTTTCAAAAAACAAACAGACATAACATACAACATTTAGTGGAGCTACAATCGCTCCGCTCAAAGTAGAATTCATCATTTAAAATGGAATAATTCTTAATTTCAACTCAGTAACAGAAGGCCAAGATGAAACTCATAGATAACATTAGGAAGACACGGAGCTTAGAAAACCTCTTGACTTCAGCGTTGAGTAAGTTGACAACCATTGACTGAGAGTCTAGGCTGCTTGGCTAAGATTACTGGATTAATGCACTCATGATCAAAATTGCTGGTATTTTGTTGGTGGGGCTAGGAGACCAATGCAATCTAGCCAGTGGTGGGATTCAATTTTTTTTTACTGCCAGTTTTGTGGGTGTGACTTGTGGATTCCAACTCCCAGAATTCCTCAGCCAGATTTGTTGAGGAAGGTGACTGAGGAATTCTGGGAGTTGAAGTCCACAAGTCTTAAAAGTTGCCAAGGTTGGAGACCCCTGCCTTAGTGGGTGTGGCTGGGGGAGGTTCCTGCAAAATCCCCATTTCCTCCCGATCAGCTGGGACTCTGGAGGCAGAGAATAGATGGAGGCAAGGCCAGTCAGAAGTAGTATTTAACGGTTTTCCAGAACTACTCAAAAGTTCTGCTACCGGTTCTACAGAACTGATCAGAACCTGCTGAGTCCCACTTCTGAATCTAGCCCAAATCAATTGGTAGATGTGGCAATGACGTGTCCATTCAGGAGTGTAGCATTATTATAATTTCTCGGGTGTTTCCTGCTTTGGTCTGTGGCTCATAGGGAGATGATACGCAGAACAGGATGTCAGTCACCAGTCTTGACCCTCTCTGGGGAGTGGATCATAATAGCTGGAATAAAATTAGGTGGTTTAATTAAATTGGAGCAGAACTGAACAGAAGGATGCACTGTATCATTTGGCGAGCTGGAAGAAATTCAGATTTTAGTATATTGTTATGATCAATGGTCCTTTTCCTCTTTGGAAAGCATAACATTATAATTGCTCTGGGGGTGCAGTTGAAAGCCAGGAATAGCCAAGAATCAGAGGAAATCTCTAAGCTGCCATAGAGTACAGGTAGTCCTTGACTTGGGACCACAAACGAGCTCCAGGTTCCTGTTGCTAAGTCTTGAGATAGTTGTTCAGTGAATTCTGTCTCATCTTACGATCTTTCATGCCACACTACTGAAATGAATCACTACAATTGTTAAGTGAATCACTGCAATTGTTAAAATAGTAACCCAGTCACAAAGGTTGATCACATGACCCCTGGACACTGCAAACTCCACCCAGTGTCCACTTGGAGTTGGGCGGCTTATAAAATCTAATAAAATAAATGAATATGAGCCAGTTGCCAAGTGGGGGAATTTTGATTATATGACCCATGTGGATACTACAATGGTCGTAAGTGTGAAAAAAAAGTCATAAGTCACTACTTTCAGTGCCGTTGTAATTTCAGGCGGTCACTAAATGAATGGTTGGGGCTACCTATATAGTGGTACCCTTGTTTAGATGGTTTTCATGGGGAGTAGAACATCCTTCCAGCTCTGAAGCATTTTAGACAGTATGGAGTTCCTAAAATTAGAGCAGGGGTCCCCAACCTGTGGGCCACAGTGCACTTCCAGGCCAGGGCCTAATTGCCACTGGGCCACAAGAGTGGCTGGCCAGTTCATGTCCGTCTGCACACGCACCCACTCGTGCAAGCGTCACGGCACACGTGACCCCACTCACACGAGCCTCATGGGTGCTCACGTATGCGCCAGTCCTTTCCCCCAAATCATCCCCTCTTTCCTTCCCCACTCCAGGTCATCATCCCAGGGCTGTCTTAACGCATGGGCCTGATGGGCACTTGCCCGTGGGCGCCCCAAGAATAGGGACCCCATACTAATCTGTGTATGTTAACCCTTCAATGCACCTTGCATACAAATCTAATAAATAATAATAATCATATAAATACAGCTATTTATTTATTTATTTATTGGGTTTGTGTGCATTATTACATTTTACACTTTATTTTTTATTAATACTAACATGCAAATATATGTTTAGTTTTATCAACCTTTTACATTTTTATTCCTGAGAGTAGTTTTCGTAGGGGACCCAGTACAGTGTTCCCTCGATTTTCACAGGTTCGAACTTCGCGAAAAGTCTATACCATGGTTTTTCAAAAATATTAATTAGAAAATACTTCACGGTTTTTTTTCCTATACCACGGTTTTTCCCGCCCAATGACATCATATATCATCGCCAAACTTTCGTCCGCCTTTAATAAATATTTTTTTTAATAAACTTTAATAAATAAACATGGTGAGTAATAATCTAAATGGTTGCTAAGGGAATGGGAAATTGAAGTTTAGGGTTTTAAAGTGTTAAGGGAAGGCTTGTGATACTTATTCATAGCCAAAAATAGTGTATTTACTTCCGCATCTCTACTTCGCGGAAATTCGACTTTCGCGGGCGGTCTCGGAATGCATCCCCCGCGAAAATCGAGGGAACACTGTATACTGCTTTGCCCGGAGACTGTAATGATATCTATTAAGACAGTCCTGCGTCAACCAGGAAACATTGGGGGACTCTGCGATAGAGAAATTGGTGCAAGAGAAGAGTTATTCCACTGACATTACCCCTTGGGGATTAAACAGAGCCTCCATACTACCAAGCATTGTACATCACCGCTGCAATGAGCCGCTGGAGAACAGCAGGAGAGAAAGCTGTTAAATTTCATAGACTGCTTATAGATTTCTTAGAAACCCCCCAGTTTAGGAATCAGGCTGCTGGTTTAGAGAATCCCCCTGAACTAGACTAAAACAGTAACTATAGTTCAAATTGTGGGATCCCTCAAAAGCATAGCCTGTCAATCAGAAAAATTGGAGAAAGCTTTACAGGTAGTCCGACCACAATTACAACCACAGTTAAGCCCAGAATTTTGGGTGTGAGTCCACATGGTTGCTAAGTGGGCTACCATGCGACCTGACTTGATTTTACTGTTGTTTTTACTATGGTCGTTAAGCAATTTATATGATCGTTATGCAAATGCGGTATATCCGGTGGACAGTTTTTGCCATTTCTGCCACAAAATAGCCAAAAATAAAAGTGAAAAATTGTCACAGAGAGTCACAAGTGCAAGCTAGCTGCTAAGTGCCCAAAATTCTACCATGTGACAGCGCATGGTCTGTGTGTACAGCAATAATAATTTTGGGGATGGCTCATAAATAGCATTTTTCAAATTTGTTATAGCTTCAAACAGTGGTTAAAGTGAGGACTGCCTGTCCTGTGATTTATTTACTTAAGCATGGTGTAGAACATGAGTGCAGAATGAGATTCCTTGTTGTTGTTGTTGTTGTTATTATTATTATTATTATTATTATTTATTAGATTTGTATGCCGCCCCTCTCCGTAGACTTGTTACACTTTAAGTCTTGATTGCTTGAATTTCAGGTGCCCTTGTACCCTATTGGAAAAACAAGGGCTCATACTAGCAAGTTGCTTTACAATGGAGTAGGTAGGATATAAAAGGCATAGAAGAGGTCTCTGCATTATATTTTCAGGTGATTTCAGCACTTTGCCCCATTTTTTCTGTTTTGATGATGAAGCCGAGAGCACAATTGCAATGCAGTTGTGTCCATAATTACTGCATCTCTCAGTAGGATTGACTCATCATCGCGTGTGGGGAGAGATGGGGCTAGGAAGGTGGACAGAAGAAACCTAACAGGAAGAAGTGGAAATGTGAGGTTTGGCAATACAGGTAGTCCTTGACTTACGACCACAATTGACTCCAAAATTGACTCAAAATTTGTTGCTAAGTGAGAAATTTGCTAAGTGAACTTAGCCCCATTTCACAACTTTTCGTACCACGTTTGTTAAGTGAATCACTGCAATTGTTAATTTACGTATTTTTGGGAGTATAAGACGCACCTTAGTTTTGGGGGAGGAAAATAGGGGGGGAAATCTGCCTACTAGGTATTTACCTGGCTAGCATCCTTAGTCTGGTCAGATTCAGCACATTATTTTATCCTCTAGTTAGGGCTTTAAAAAACTTTATTTCGAGTGAGTAGCAATGAAAAAATGGCTGCAAGAGCCGTGGAAGATTGTTAGCACCTCGTTAGGACTTGTGGGGAGGGGGGCTTCAAAAAAGCTGCAGAGTATAAGATGCACCCAAATTTTCAGCCTGTTTTTTTGGGAGGTACATCTTATACTCTGAAAAATACGGTAGTAACACAGTTAAGTGAACTGGCTTCCCCATTGACTTTGCTTGTCCGTAGGTGGCAAAAGGGGATCACATATTTAATGTTCCAAATGTAAAATAATGCACTTGGGGAAAAGGAATCCTCAATCTGAGTATTCTATTGGGAGTTCTGTGTTAGCAAAAAACTTCAGAAGAGAAGGATTTAGGGGTAGTGATTTCTGACAGTCTCAAAATGGGTGAACAGTGCTAGAGGTATAACAAGCAGGAAGAGGGAGATTGTGATCCCGCTATATAGAGTGCTGGTGAGACCACATTTGGAATAATACTGTGTTCAGTTCTGGAGACCTCACCTACAAAAAGATATTGACAAAATTGAACGGATCAAAGACGGGCTACAAGAATGGTGGAAGGTCTTAAGCAGAAAACTCAATCTGTATAGTCTGGAGGACAGAAGGAAAAGGGGGGACATGATCGAAACATTTAAATATGTTCAAGGGTTAAATAAGGTTCAGGAGGGGAGTGTTTTTAATAGGAAAGTGAACACAAGAACAAGGGGGCGCAATCTGAGGTTAGTTGGGGGAAAGATTAGAAGTAACGTGAAAAAATATTATTTTACTGAAAGAGTAGTAAATGCTTGGAACAAACTTCCAGCAGACGTGGTTGGTAAATCCACAGTAACTGAATTTAAACATGCCTGGGATAAACATATATCCATCCTAAGATAAAATACAGGAAATAGTATAAGGGCAGACTAGATGGACCATGAGGTCTTTTTCTGCCGTTAGTCTTCTGTTTCTATCCACCCCGAGTCTGCGGAGAGGGGCGGCATACAAATCTAATATATTACTATTATTATTATTATTATTATTATTATTATTATTATTATTAAACTTTTAACTCCCAGAATTCCCCAGCCAGCCATGTTGTCTACACTTCTTCAAATTGCTAACGTTGAGAAATGCTGCTTTGGAGACCTTGAAGTTATAACCCAAATTTTTTTGGTGTGTGTGTGTGTTTAGATCGAAACAGACTTCGCTTTCATTGCTTCAAGCTGATAAAGGGGGAAATCTGTATCTTTTTCTGGTAGAGGGGGAATATGAAAATCTGCCAATACAGGGTTATTTTGGTAGTTCTAAATCTCTGCTCAACATACATAGAAACATAGAAGTCTGACGGCAGAAAAAGACCTCATGGTCCATCTAGTCTGCCCTTATACTATTTCCTGTATTTTATCTTACAATGGATATATGTTTATCCCAGGCATGTTTAAATTCAGTTACTGTGGATTTACCAACCACATCTGCTGGGAGTTTGTTCCAAGGATCTACTACTCTTTCAGTAAAATAATATTTTCTCATGTTGCCTTTGATCTTTCCCCCAACTAACTTTAGATTGTGTCCCCTTGTTCTTGTGTTCCCCTTCCTATTAAAAACACTTCCCTCCTGGACCTTATTTAACCCTTTAATATATTTAAATGTTTTGATCATGTCCCCCCTTTTCCTTCTGTCCTCCAGACTACACAGATTGAGTCCATGAAGTCTTTCCTGATACGTTTTATGCTTAAGACCTTCCACCATTCTTGTAGCCCATCTTTGGACCCGTTCAATTTTGTCAATATCTTTTTGTAGGTGAGGTCTCCTCACCTACAAAATGCATTTCCCTGTTCATAGAATCACCCCTTGCTTCCCTTCCTAAGAAAAGCTGGTTTCGTTAGCATTAAAACGTCTACCTTTTTTTAAAAAAAGAAAGTGAAATTATAAAATTGAAATCAGGATATTTTTTCTCTATGCTTTTCTGCAATGTGTTGTTGTTCCTTAAGTTTAAGCTTTAAAGCCTTACTTTAAAAAAAAAACTTCTGAAAAGCTTTTAACTGTTCCTCTGATTATTCTCCCCCCCCTTCCTTTCTTGCAAGCATATTACAATATCTCATAAATCCACGCAGCCTTGGGAGTTTTTCCTTTAGGTGCTTCTGATTCAGCCTGCTGAAGTGTGTGACTGACAGTGAAAGGAAGTGTGGCAAGGAAAGGGTTAAGGTCTGCCATTTTGTTATGTAACACCCTTAATGGACATATCAGTGAATGGCATGAAGATGGCAGGACTTAACCGTTTACATGCTGCAGCCCAGGCCTTTCAGTTCGGACAAGCCTAGGAGTTGTGGGGCAACTGAGGGCATTTTTTTTTATTTCCAGGAAAAAAACTTGGATTTTTTTTCCTTTCAAAGGCAGCACATCCTTATCTCCACCCCTTTTTTCATCTATTATAATTATCATTCAATTTTTGTTTGGCTAAATGATATTAAACTTTATTTTAAAATTAGAATGCTAGTAACAGGCATCCATAAATCACCTGGAAACCATTTTTAATAAAGGGTTTGGAAGGGAGCAGTAATTTAAATAGAACTCATGCCAGAATCACAATGTTTAGGAAAGCAAGAATTTAAATGAGCTGAAGGAAGAAAAAATAAACCCAAGCCTTTAAGTACTACAGTACTTCTGCAGTTTACCAGCAGTTTGAGACATGGAAGATTGCTTAGGGTTTAGTAAGCTGAGAGTTTTCTGATCAAAATTATTGGCAACCGAAGGTTTTATTTTTATTTATTTTATTATGCTCCTGAGCTAATACGAGTTATGTATGGTTTTGTTTGGGTTGTGTGATGAACATTTTTATGATAAGGGTTTTTATCTGTTTTTAATATTGGATTTGTATATTGTGTATTGTGTTGTGAGCCGCCCCGAATCTTCGGAGAGGGGCGGCATACAAATCTAATAAATTATTATTATTATTATGTCAGTACAACACAGCAAACGAGATCACTATGCTGGATTTCGTATTTCATCACCAGTCGGGCGCTTCCCAAGCATCTAAGACTGCGTGATGTAGCAGCGAATTATGTTTGCCGATCCCAGTAAAGCGGCCTTTTGCAATTGACAGATGGAGATTTTGTCAATTACGATGGTTTTCAAGTGTCCACTGAGATCCTTTGGCACTGCGCCCAGCGTGCCAAATACCACTGGGACCACTTTCACTGGCTTATACCAGAGTCGTTGCAGCTTTATTAATTATTATTATTATTATTATTATTATTATTATTATTATTATTATTATTTTACTGATTGCCCTTAGAGCAAAGCAAGTTTTTAAATTGAATTCCCTTAGTATTTCCTGCTTGTTTGTATTCCATCCTGAGGTGTTAAATATATTAGCCACTTTCAACTGTCCGGCCTTTAGCTCATTTGAGAAATATTTTTGAATATACAGGATAGTAGATAACCATTTGTGGATAACCATTAGACTAAAATGGTGTGAGGAGAGGGGTTGGACTGGAATAGGGGTGTCAAACTCAATTTCATTGAGGTCCGCATTAGGGTTGTGGTTGATTTCGGGGAGCCGGGTAGTTGTGATCAACTCGATGTTGTTTGCATCTAGGGGGGCATTTGTGGCTGGGGGGGATTGGGGGCAGGTCTATTGTGTCCAGGGGGTTGCGGCCCCTCACTGACTCCATAGCAGACCTAAGGCTGACCGTGTTACGGCCCAGATGGCCACCACCAAGTTTTAATTTAATTTCTTAAATTTATAAGCTGCCTAACTCCTTCAGACTCTGGGCGGCGTACAGCAAATAAAAAGAATGTAAGAACAATTAAAAACCCCAAAATTAAACATTAATTTATTTGTTACGGCCTAGATGGCCACCACCACCACCACGTTTTAATTTAATTTATTAAATTGATAAGCTGCCCAACTCCTTCGGATTCTGGGCTGCATACAGCAAATAAAAATAATGTAAGAACAATTAAAACCCTGAAAATAAAATAATAATTCAACAAAACATTTGTTTCTTCTTGGCTGGAACTACAGTATATGGTCTTGTTCAATGGCTCCAGGCCTGCCAGTAGAGCAGGTCTTCACAGCTTTCCGGAAGGCTAGAGGATGGGGATGGTATGAATCTCCAGGGATAGTTGGTTCCAGAGGACCAGGGCCGCTACAGAAAAGGCCCTCCCATATCGTCCCGCCAATTGGCATTGTTGGACCGATGGGACCTGGAGAAGGCCAACCCCATGGGCTCTAATCAGTTTTAGAACAGTACCTGGCCGACGGTCCTACACTGTTTTCCAAGGCAGCCTCGCGGGCCACATTTAACCACATTGCAGGTCGGATCTGGGCCTCAGGCCTTACGTTTGACACCTCTGGAATAGAAGAAATCCAAGGTCATTTGCAACCCTGTGATTCTGTACCAAGGCTTTGTGGCAGTACTAAAGATAATATATTTTATTTTTTAAGATTTAAAAAAGTTAATTTCAAAAATACACAACAGTTTCTTTGCGGGTAGGTGGATATGTATGTATGTATGTATGCATGCATGCATTTAATTAATTAATTAATTTGACTTCTATGCTGCCCAATCCCGAAGGACTCAGTGTCGTTTACAACAGTATAAAATACAAAAACAGTAAAAAAAAGAAGTCAAATATAGAATCTGACTTATAAAACCATAATTAAAAGCCATAATAAACTAACCCAACATGCATACTTGACATTCATAAGACAAAGGCAGGTAGTCTTTGACATACAGTACAACCATAATTGGGAACAGAATATCCATTGCCAAGCAAAGTAGTTGCTAAGTCAGTCGTGTCTGATATGACTTTATTGCCTGTTGTTAAGCAAACCATGCCGCCTTTAAGCAAAATGTGCCATGTCCCCGTTGCTTGTCAGCTGGGAAGGTCAGAAGTGATTATCACATGATCCTGGGACGTCACAACCATCGTAAACGGTGAAGGGCTGCCCGTTGCCGGCGCTCCCGGTGCGCTCCCGGCGATGGGCATGCATGCATCCGGCGCATGGATGCTGGAACAATATTCGGCTTCTGTGCATGTGCAGGGAGCGAAATCTCATGGAGGATGCTCCTGCGCATGAGGTTTCGACGATTTTAAGTGGTTTCTTTGCTTCTGTGCATGCGTAGAAGTAAAAAAAAATGCCAAAAAATGGTGAAATCTCACACACGCGAGCTTCCTCACGTGAGATTTCACTTCCTGCGCATGCGCAGAAACCAAATCTTGCAGGGGGCGCACGTCAATGACGTGCAACTGCGTACACATCACAATTTTTGTTATCACTATAGTGTGGCCCGAACTGGGTGCAGCCCACTACAGATTGTAAACATACGCCAGTTGCCAAGCACCCAAATTTTGTTCGCGGGGCAGTGGGGATGCCACAAACAAAATGTGGGTGCTTGGCAACTGCCGCCAACAGACATAGAAACATAGAAGACTGACAGCAGAAAAAGACCTCATGGTCCATCTAGTCTGCCCTGTATAGTAAAATACTATTTCCTGTATTTTATCTTACAATGGATATATGTTTATCCCAGGCATGTTTAAATTCAGTGACTGTGGATTTACCAACCACGTCTGTTGGAAGTTTGTTCCAAGGATCTACTACTCTTTCAGTAAAATAATATTTTCTCATGTTGCTTTTGATCTTTCCCCCAACTAACTTCAGATTGTGTCCCCTTGTTCTTGTGTTCACTTTACTATTAAAAATACTTCCTTCCTGAACCTTATTTAACCCTTTAACATATTTAAATGTTTCTATCATGTCCCCCCTTTTCCTTCTGTCCTCCAGACTATACAGATTGAGTTCATTAAGTCTTTCCTGATACGTTTTATGCTTCAGACCTTCCACCATTCTTGTAGCCTGTCTTTGGACCCGTTCAATTTTGTCAATATCTTTTTGTAGGTGAGGTCTCCAGAACTGAACACAGTACAGTGTTCCCTCAATTTCCACTGGGGATGCGTTCCGAGACCGCCTACGAAAGTCGAATTTCCGCGAAGTAGAGATGCGGAAGTAAATACACCATTTTTGGCTATGGACAGTATCACAAGCCATCCCTTAACACTTTAAACGCCTAAAATTACCATTTCCCATTCCCTTAACAACCATTTACTCACCATTGAATAAGACACTTAGTGATCCTGATATTTATAACCATAATTATTTATTAACAATAATTTTTTTTTTGTTATTTATTTGCAAAAAATATGAGTTTGGTGATGACGTATGACATCATTGGGTGGGGAAAATCGGGGTACAGGGGGAAAAAAGTGAAGTATTTTTTAATTGATATTTTTTGAAAAACCGTGGTATAGGCTATTCGCGAAGTTCGAACCCGTGAAAATCGAGGGAACACTGTATTCCAAATGTGGTCTCACCAGCATTCTATATAGCGGAATCATAATCTCCCTCTTCCTGCTTGTTATTCCTCTAGCTATGCAGCCAAGCATCCTACTTGCTTTTCCTACCGCCGACATAAGGGCAAGGATTGAATATCATATAAGTCACTTTTTATCAGTGCCACTGTAACTTCAAACCATTTCTAAGCGAGTGGCTGAAAGTCGAAAGCTATATTATTATTTACCTGATGCTTTCTCTTCAAGAAACTTTTATCTCTGGTCCCGTGGGTGCAATATATAAGGACCACAGCCCAGTGGGACCAGAGCGCACGCTTTGAAAGTACAAGCCCCAGGAGCATTCACCAGCATCTCCGGTGAAAAGGGTTTCTGGTAAGCCCGTTGTAGGCAACTCTCGTATTGGTTCAGCCACCTGGAGAACATTTTCCTCTCAGTAAATAAGAGGACAGATTTTCTTGCAATGTGGAACAGTGATTTGATTGGATTTAATTGGATTTGTATGCTGCCCCTCTTCGCAGACTCGGGGCAGCTAACAACAGTAGTAAAACAGCATATGACAATCCAATATTAAAACAATTTAAAACCCTTATTGTGAAACCAAACATACATACATACATACATACATACATACCATGCATAAAATTGTAAAGGCTAGGGGGAAAGTGTATCTCAGTTCCCCCATGCCTGGCGGCAAAGGTGGGTTTTAAGAAGCTTACGAAAGGTAAGGAGGGTGGGAGCAATTCTAATCTCTGGGGGGAGTTGGTTCCAGAGGGCCGGGGCCACCACAGAGAAGGCTCTTCCCCATGTCCCGCCAAGCGACATTGTTTAGTTGATGGGACCCGGAGAAGATCCACTCTGTGGGACCTAACTGGTCGCTGGGATTCATGCGGCAGAAGGCGGTCTCGCAGATATTCTGGTCCGGTGCCATGAAGGGCTTTATAGGTCATAACCAACACTTTGAATTGTGACCGGAAACTGATCGGCAACCAATGCAGACTGCAGAGTGTTGGTGTAACATGGGCATATTTGGGAAAGCCCATGATTGCTCTCGCAGCTGCATTCTGCACAACCTGGAGTTTCCGAACACTTTTCAAAGATGGAGAAGGTGCTGGACTTGAAACAAGGACAGGGGTCTCCATTCTTGGTGCGTGTTGGCTGAGGAATTCTGGGAGTAGAAGTACACAAGCTGTCGTGGTTGGAGACCCAGTAGTAGTTCGGAGACCCAGTAGTAGTTCGGGTTCAGGTTCGGGAGAACGCCGAGAAGCCCCCCGGCTGTTTTAAAAGGTCTGGTCTGACAGATAGAGCCATTTTGCGATCTGCGGTGGGTTCGTAAGCCGAAAAAAGTTCGTAAGAAGAGGCAAAAAATTTCCGAACCCCAGGTTCGTATCACGAGGGGTTCGTATCACGAGGGGTTCGTATCACGAGGGGTTCGTATCACGAGGGGTTCGTATCACGAGGGGTTCGTATCACGAGGGGTTCGTATCACGAGGGGTTCGTATCACGAGGGGTTCCTCTGTGTTTTTGCGCTGCTGCAATTTCACTGAGTCTCCCCTCCTCCGGACTTCCATTGCCAGCCCGTTTTTGTACTGCTGGGATTCCCCTGCTGGGATTTCCCTGCAGCATCACAAAAACACGGAAGTCTAGAGGTGGGTTTTCCCATGGAGGGGAGCCTCGGGGGAATCCCAGCAGTGCAAAAACGGGAGCTTCACTGGCAACGGAAGTCCGGAGGCGGGGCATCCCAGCGGCAGCGGCGGGTTTGTAAGGTGAAAATAGTTTGTAAGAAGAGGCAAAAAAATCTTAAAGCCCGGGTTTGTATCTCGAAAAGTTTGTATGACGAGGCATTTCTAAGACAAGGTATCACTGTATTTGGAGAACTGCCTATCTGTCAAGCCAAGTAGACATTTGATATCCTCCATTTGGGGGCTGAGAGGATAGAATAATAGAATTGGAAGGGACCTTGGAGATCATCCAGTCCAACTCCCTGCTCAAGCAGGATGTTCTAGGGCTGACTAGAGATGACCTGAGGAGAACCGGGCAAAAACTGAACAATTTGCCAGTATCACAAAAGTGGTGTGCCTGCACATATGTTTGTGTTGCAAGTGGGCTACTAACTTCCGTGACGTTATAGACAATGTGAGTCACAAATTCTGCCTTCACCACAGTCCAGTCTTTTGCAATGGATGATATCAACACACAGTAATGAGTTAAAAACAAGTTGTAGCAGGAAACTTTCTGGCTCTTTTGACAGATAATAATAATGATAATAATAATAATTTATTGGATTTGTATGCCGCCCCTCTCCGCAGACTCGGGGCAGATAACAACAATGATAAAAAACAACATGTAACAATCCAATTTAATAAAACAACTAAAAACCCTTATTATAAAACCAAACATACACACAGGCATACCATGCATAACTTGTAATGGCCTAGGGGGAAGGAATATCTCAACTCCCCCGTGCCTGGCGGTATAAATAAGTCTTGAGTAGTTTACAAAAGACAGGGAAGGTGGGGGCAATTCTAATCTCCAGGGAGGAGTTGGTTCCAGAGGGCCGGGGCCGCCACAGAGAAGGCTCTTCCCCTGGGGCCCGCCAAACAACATTGTTTAGTCGACAGGACCTGGAGAAGGCCAACTGTGTGGGACCTTATCGGTAGCTGGGATTCGTGCGGTAGCAGGCAGTTCCGGAGGTACCCACTTAGAGCAGTCTTCCCCAAGCTGGACTTCAGTACAGGTAGTCCTTGAATTACAAACATATGTTTAGTGACGGTTTGAACTTACAGTGGAACGGAAAAAAGGTGATTTGCGACCATTTTTCACTAGTTGCAGCATCCCAATAGTCACATGATCAAAATTCAGCCGCTTGCCAACTGGCTCATATTTATCACAGTTGCAGTGTCCCAAGCTCATGTGATCCCCTCTTGCAACCTTCTAGCAAGCAAAGTCAATGGGAAAAACCAGACTCACTTAACCATTGTGTTACCAGTTTAACAACGGCAGTAATTCACTTAACAATAGTGTCGAGTGAAAGATTTGTATAATAGAGCAAGGCTCACTTAACCTTAGAAACATAGAAGACTGACAGCAGAAAAAGACCTCATGGTCCATCTAGTCTGCCCTTATACTATTTCCTGTATTTTATCTTAGGATGGATATATGTTTATCCCAGGCATGTTTAAATTCAGTTACTGTGGATTTATCTACCACCTTCTAATCTTCTAGCTTAGCAGCCAAAATTTTGAGCTGAGTTGTGATCAGAAGTGAAGAGCTACTTGTAATTGCAATCAGTTATGGGTAAAGATTTGGGGAGTTGGAGTAGACTACTGTATATTGAAAGCATCAGGTTGTGGGTTACTAACATATAAAGGAGGTGTCCACTGGCTTATGACCCCGAGGGAAAGGTGAAGCATTTGCAGGTGGTATACAAATTACTATAATAAGGAAATAAAGAACTCTACTAACCAGCAGGTTAGATGAGGGTTATAGCCTGCTTATTGTTCCTATATGAAAACTCTCTTTGCCCCGAGTTAACCGTGGACTAAGACTGGATACACAGCATTCTATTGGGATGAAGCTTTGTTTTTGACTCTAGTGTAGTGGGAGCTGAGATGTGCAGGGTGAAAACTTAGATAGGGCTTAGAAACAAAGAAACATAGAAAGCTGACGGCAGAAAAAGACCTCATGGTCCATCTAGTCTGCCCTTATACTATTTTCTGTATTCTATCTTAGGATGGATATATGTTTATCCCAGGCATGTTTAAATTCAGTTACTGTGGATTTATCCACCACGTCTGCTGGAAGTTTTTCCAAGGATCCACTACTCTTTCAGTAAAATAATATTTTCTCATGTTGCTTTTGATCTTTCCCCCAACTAACTTCAGATTGTGTCCACTTGTTCTTGTGTTCACTTTACTATTAAAAACACTTCCCTCCTGGACCTTATTTAACCCTTTGACATATTTAAATGTTTCGATCATGTCCCCCCTTTTCCTTCTGTCCTCCAGACTATACAGATTGAGTTCATGAAGTCTTTCCTGATACGTTCTATGCTTAAGACCTTCCACCATTCTTGTAGCCCATCTTTGGACCCGTTCAATTTTATCCATATCTTTTTGTAGGTGAGGTCTCCAGAACTGAACACAGTACTCCAAATGTGATCTCACCAGCACTCTATATAGCGGGATCATAATCTCCCTCTTCCTGCTTGTTATACCTCTAGCTATGCAGCCAAGCATCCTACTTGCTTTCCCTACCGCCTTCATTGTTACATAGAGGTTTAAGACATGTCTCTCCAACTTTGGCAACTTTAAGAACTGTGGACTTCAACTCCCAGAGCAAACCTGGCTGAGGAATTCTGGGAGTTGAAGTCCACAAGTCTTAAAGTTGCCAAGGTTGGAAACCCTCTGATCCTTTACTATGGTAAAAGGAGAATCAGTCGTTAGGAGCTATTTGCAGTTGTTGGTAAAGTCCTTTATTTCAGCGTTTCCCAACCGGTGTGCCGCGGCACACTAGTGTGCCGCGAGACACGGCCAGGTGTGCCGCCAAGCTCCAGCTGGGCGGGGCACTGCCGGTGCCGACCTGGAGCTCCTGCTCGCAGCTGTCCCCCGACTCCTGCTCGATGCCGCGGTTTCTGGCGCTCTCCTGCTGGGCCCCAAAGAAGGAAGGCAGGAAGAAGGAGAGCTTCATTCTTCGCGCCTTTTTCCCGCCTTCCTTCTTTGGGGCCCAGCAGGAGAGCGCCGAAAACCGCGGCATCGAGCAGGAGCCGGGGGACAGCTGCGAGCGGGAGCCCCAGGATGGAAGTTCCGGCAGCGCCCCGCCCAGCTGGAGCTTCCCTGGCGTCGGCGGCAAGTGTGTGTGTGTGGGGGGGTGGCTGCAGCGGCCGCAGGCAGTCACGGGGAGATGGCGGCGGCGAGAGGGAGCTCCAGGCGGCGGCGAGAGGGAGCTCTCTCTCTCTCTCTCTCAGCTGACTGCAAGCGGGAGCCCTGACGGTGGCGGTTGGACGTGCTGCTGGACGTCGTACATGCTGGCGCTGCGGGCCTGGCATATACGGTGTCCAGCAGCACATCCAGCTGCCGCCGTCAGGGCTCCCGCTTGCAGTCAGCTGAGAGAGAAAGAAAGAAAGAGAGACATATAAGAGAGGCAGAGAGAGAGAGAAAGAGAGACATAGCAAGAGAGGCAGAGAAAGAGAGACAGAGCAAGAAAGAGAGACAGCAAGAGAGGCAGAGAAAGAGAGAGAGAGAAAGAGAGAGAGAAAGAGAGACATAGCAAGAGAGGCAGAGAGAGAGAAAAAGAAAGAGAGACATAGCAAGAGAAAAAGAGACTTAGCAAGAGAGGCAGAGAGAGAGAGAAAGAGAAAGAGAGACATAGCAAGAGAGACAGAGAGAAAGAGAGAAAGAGAGAGAAAGAAAGAGATAGCAAGAGAGGCAAAGAGAAAGAAAGAGACATATAGCAAGACAGTGAAAGAGAGAGAGAGAGCAAGAGAGAGAAAAAAGCAAGAAAGAGATAGCAAGAGAGACAGAGAGAGAGAGCAAGGGAGAGAGAAAGACATAGAGGAAGGGAGGGAAGGAGAGAGAAAGAGAGCAAAAAAGAGAGGAAGAAAGAGAAAGAAAGAGGGATGGAGAGAGAGAAAGAAGGGAAGGAAGGAAAAGAGAGAAAGAGGGAGAAATAGAGTGAAAAGGAGGAAGAGAGAGGGTTTTTTTGTCCAAACTTTTCTTTACCACCACCCCCGCCCCCCCTTTCAATGTTCCCCAGGATTTTGAAAATATGAATAATGTGCCGCGGCTCAAAAAAGTTTGGGAAACACTGGTTTATTTCATACTCTGGGCAAAATATGCCCCAATTAAAAACAAATTGATTTGCTAGGTAGGAGTTCAGGAACAATTGGATCTTTAACTTTGTTCTGAATTTTATCTGTTGGTCCCACGCCCTTTCTTATCTCCAGCTTGCATGCCTCTTAACTATCACCAGTTTTTTCCTTATCATTCTCTCTTACCTCCAAGTGTTTCCCAGTCATCCTTAAGCAGCAAATGTACCCATGCAAAATGAGAACGAGGGAGGTAAAACTCTGACACACTGTTTTTGGCTGTCTCTAGGTCTGGGAGAGATTCTGGACAGGGCAGTCAGATAATAACTGGGTGGTTCAATTGTGCTAATTACCCTATGGAGTTTGTTTTGTCTTTTTCAAGCTGCATAGGTTGCCATTTTCTTTCTGGATCCCATTTGGGGTGCTGGTTATGAGCTTTAAAGCCCTTTGTGGCAGGGGAACAGGTTTTCTGATGAATTGGCTCACCCCAATGGCATTGGCCTACTCTACTTGATTCAGCAGAAAGACCTTGCTACAGATTCCAATGGTCAAGGAATTTCAACTAGCAGGATCTAGGCAGGAGAAAGCCTTTTCTGCCAATAGTTCTTGAGCTCTGGAACATCTTCCCACTGTGAAATCCGCCATTACTCTTTTGGCCTTCTGGAAAGGCCTTAAAACTTGTCTCTGTTGTATCTTCATTTCACATTGGGGACTCAAGAATATTATAGTGCAGGTGTGTCCAACCTTGTCGGCTTTAAACTTCCAGAATGCCCCAGCCAACTCCGGCATTTGAAGTCCACAGGTTTTAAAGTTGCCAAGGTTGGACTCCACTATTGTAGTGTATGAACTCAAAAACAACAACAACAACAATAATAATAATAATGTTGGTGGCAACACTATCACGGTGGCAACACTATCAAGGCTATTAATATGTGGGCCATACCTGTCATTAGATACATAGCTGGCATAGTGAACTGGACTCAAGCAGAGCTGGACAACCTGGACAGGAAAACCAGAAAATTAATGATGATCCATCATGCACTACACCCCCGCAGTGACGTTGACAGGCTGTATTTACCAAGGAAAATAGGCGGCAGAGGACTTTTGCAAGTGAAGCAGACAGTAGAAGAAGAGAAGCATGCATTAGCTGACTATGTGAAGGGGAGCAAAGAGTTAGCGTTGATGGAGGTCAACAATAGGAAGCTTCTCAAGGTGAAGCAAACTAAGGACCAGTACAGAAAAAATGTAACTCAATGTCATATGGACAGTTGGCGGAACAAAGCATTGCATGACCAGTTCTTGGAGAAGACTGAAGGCAAAGTGGATAAAGAAAAGACCTGGTCATGGCTTACAAGTGGAACACTCAAAAAGGAGACAGAAGGACTAATACTGGCGGCACAAGAACAGGCCATTAGAACAAATGCTGTCAAAGCCAGAATTGAAAAATCAACAGATGATCCAAAGTGCAGATTCTGTAAAGAGACAGATGAAACAATCGATCACATACTCAGCTGCTGCAAAAAGATCGCACAGACTGACTACAAGCATAGACATGATGCTGTGGCACAGATGATCCACTGGAACTTGTGCCGGAACTACCATTTACCAGTGGCAAAGAACTGGTGGATCATAAGCCCGAAAAAGTGGTTGAAAATGAGCAAGCAAAACTACTGTGGGACTTCCGACTTCAGACTGACCGAATTCTGAAGCATAACACACCAGACATTGTGATCGTGGAGAAAAAGAAAGTATGGATCATCGACATCGCAATCCAAGGAGACAGCAGAATTGAGGAGAAGCAGCTAGAGAAATTAGTGAAATACAAAGATCTAAAAATCGAGCTGCAACGACTCTGGCATAAGCCCGTGAAAGTGGTCCCAGTGGTACTTGGCATGCTGGGCGCAGTACCGAAGGATCTCAGCGGACATTTGAAAACCATCGGAATTGACAAAATCTCCATCTGTCAATTGCAAAAGGCTGCTTTACTGGGATCTGCAAACATAATTCGCCGCTATATCACGCAGTCCTAGGTGCTTGGGAAGCGCCCGACTGGTGATGAAATACGAAATCCAGCATAGTGATTTATTTATTTATTTATTTATTTATTTATTATTTAGATTTGTATGCCGCCCCTCTCCGAAGACTCGTTTGCTGTGTTGTACTGAATAATAATAATAGTAGTAGTAGTAGTAATAATAATAATAATAATAAAAGCAGTGAACCAATGAGGCAGCTTCCACTGATTCCCCAAAATATTTATTCTTCAAAATTAAGGTGTCATTATAAACAATGTGAAATAGCAGCTGCCAGTTATTTAGCTGCTGTTGACCTTCATTCACCTAAAGTTCTTTCTAAGAACATGGAATATCAAAATATATCAGCGTATTATATGTATAGATCCAAGCAGTGTCACCTTTTGTAATTGACAGGTGGAAACTAAAATAGCAGTACAGTATCTTGAGGGGTGAAGCAGGTCCACACTAACTAACCCAAGACTGTTGTGGCCAGATGATGGTTTATGTGCCTTGTGCTCCATGAATATTTATTCATTCATTCATTCATTCATTCATTCATTCATTTATTGGATTTGTATGCCGCCCCTCTCCGCAGACTCGGGGCGGCTAACAATGGTAAAAGACAATATGTAACAATCCAATTAATAAAACAACTAAAAACCCTAATTATAAAAAACCAAACACACACACAAGCGTACCATGCATAACTTGTAATGGCCTAGAGGAAGAAATATCTTAACTCCCCCATGCCCGGCGGTATAAATGAGTCT
Source organism: Erythrolamprus reginae (assembly GCF_031021105.1). Lineage (NCBI taxonomy): Eukaryota > Metazoa > Chordata > Lepidosauria > Squamata > Dipsadidae > Erythrolamprus > Erythrolamprus reginae. The sequence continues at coordinate 19,534,620 of NC_091950.1, forward strand.
TGAGTAGTTTACGAAAGACAGGGAGGGTGGGGGCAATTCTAATCTCCGGGGGAAGTTGGTTCCAGAGGGCCGGGGCCACCACAGAGAAGGCTCTTCCCCCGGGGCCCGCCAAGCGACATTGTTTGGTCGACGGGACCCGGAGAAGGCCAACTCTGTGTGACCTTATCGGCCGCTGGGATTCGTGCATATGTCATAATTGGAGAATTAAAGAAATGTAGGTTTTCCTCACATATTTTTCCTCAGAAAGTCAAATCATCCATGGGCAGAGAGACTTTCTGTATTTCCAGGGTTGTCACAGTCTGAAATCTTCAAAACCCTCAAAATACGTTAGCTCTAAACTGAGATGCTTTTGCTGAATTGTTACAGATCCGAAAAAAATTGATGATTTAGTTTCAACAGATTGTTGGTCTTATGATGAGGTGTGTGTGGTTTTTTGGGTGGGCATGTAGAATTTGAAGAGAGCAAGGATGATCATGCAGTGAAAACTCAAAACAACTAAAAATGTCTCAAAAGTAAAAGCCACTTTGCCTTCTTCGCTTTGGAACTGTTTTCTCCTGGAATAAGTTCCCTTTTGTTTTCCAAGTCTTTCCCCCCCCCCTTCTCTTATGCCTTTTTCTACACTGCTCAAAATAATAAAGGGAATACTTAAACAACAGAATATAACTCCAAGTGAATCAAACTTCTGTGATTTGCAGTGTCCTGCCTGTCAATGACTACTTCAGCTTCAACCACAACAACACAAAAGCACATAACAGATTCAAGCTCAATATTAACCACTCCAAACTTGACTGTAAAAAATACGACTTTAGTAATAGAGTTGTTGAAGCGTGGAACTCATTACCGGACTCCGTAGTATCATCCCCTAACCCCCAACATTTTACCCTTAGACTGTCCACGGTTGACCTCTCCAGATTCCTAAGAGGTCAGTAAGGGGCGTGCATAAGTGCACTAGAGTGCCTTCCGACCCCTGTCCTATTGTCTCTCCTATATCCCATATATCTTCTCTTCTATCCCTCTATCTTTCTTCTATTCTCTCATTGATTATTTTATCCTATACTCTCTCTTCTATTCTTTCTCTAATTCTATGTCCTCAAAGGTGTCCTCTATTACAAGGGTGGGCAATTAATTTTGCCATTGGGCCGCATGAGAAATTGGGATGGTTTTAGAGGGCCGGATTAATATAATTAACTCAGTTCTACCCAATACTGTATATTATTGGGTAAAACTGAGTTAATTATATTATAATTATATATTATATTGAGCTGAACGACTTGACTTTTGCTCCTGGACAATACGACTTGGTCTGTTGTGTGGATGTTGGATAGTTCAGGTGGGAAATTGTGGTGGGTTGAGCATGTTCTTTCGGATTGTTATGTATGTTGAGATTGGTCTTCGGCGTCACACGAATTTCGTTGCATGGGTATACAGTGATCCCTCGAGTTTCGCGATCTCGATCTTCGCGAAACGCTATATCGCGATTTTTCCACCGATGACATCACTCTCTTCCTTCCTTTCTCATCTTTCTTTCTCTCTCTCTTTCTCTATCTTGCTTCTTCCTCTCTCACACTCTCTTCCTCCCTCTCTCATCTCTTTCTTTCCTTCTCTCTCTTTCTCTATCTCTCCCCCTCTTGCTCTCGAACGGCGGGCGGGCGAGCGGGGGCATCAGCGAGGAGCCGGGGTTTCCCTTTGCGTGGGCGGCTGGGAAACCCCGATCTTTGTCTGCTCGCTGCTGCTGCGCCGAGCAGATCAGCTGCTGGGCGGCCGAAGGAACCTTCCCTGGGTCTTCCCCCTCTTGCTGGCGGGCGGCGGGCGGGCGAGCGGGGGCATCAGCGAGGAGGCGGGGTTTCCCCTTTGCGTGGGCGGCTGGGAAACCCCGATCTTCGTCTGCTCGCTGCTGCTGCGCCGAGCAGATCAGCTGCTGGGCGGCCGAAGGAACCTTCCCTGGGTCTTCCCCCTCTTGCTGGCAGGCGGGCGAGCGGCGGGCATCAGCGAGGAGCTGGGGTTTCCCCTTTGCGTGGGTGGCCGGGAAGACCCAGGGAAGGTTCCTTCGGCCGCCCAGCAGCTGATCTGCTCGGTAGCGCAGCAGGAGCAGCGAGGAGCCGAATCGGGGTTTCCCCTTTGCGTGGGCGGCGGGGAACGCAAACTCCACCATCTACGCATGCGCGGCCATAGAAAAAAAGGGCGCGCATGCGCAGATGGTGTTTTTACTTCCGCAACCCTACATTGCGAAAAATCGATTATCGCGAGGGGTCTTGGAACGGAACCCTCGCGATAATAGAGGGATCACTGTACTGCGTATATACAGTGATCTCTCGATTAGCGCGGGGGTTACGTTCCAAGACCTCCCGCGCTAATCGATTTCCGCGTTATAGTGGTGCGGAAGTAAAAAACACCATCTACGCATGCGCGCCATTTTTTTCATGGCCGCACATGCGCAGATGGTGGAGTTTGCGTGTGGACGGCGGGGAAGACCAAGGGAAGATTCCTTCAGCCGCCCAACAGCTGATCTGCTCCGCAGCGCGGAAGCAGCGAGGAGCCGAAGATGGGGTAAAGGCAAAGGGGAAACCCCATCTTCGGCTCCTCGCTGCTGCCGCGCTGCGGAGCGGATCAGGTGTTGGGCGACTGAAGGAACCTTCCCTTGGTCTTCCCTCCGCCCAGGCAAAGGGGAAACCCCAAGATCGCTTGCCGCTTGCCGCTTGCCGTATTGCAGCTTGGAGCCTTGCTTCGCCTCCTTCGCTGCAATACGGCAAGCGGCAAGCGATCTTGGGGTTTCCCCTTTGCCTGGGCGGCGCTGGGGCCATGCGGAGCCGCTCATCTAGGGGGGCGTGGACCGGCAAGGTGCCCTCCGCTCTCTCTCTTTCTCCCCGTTACCGGTGTGGTATAAGAGAGAGAAAGAAAGAGAAAGGAGGGCGACTTGCCAGTCCACGCCGCCCTGGATGAGCGGCCCCGCATGGCCCCAGCGCCGGACTCCGCCGTTGCCTCCGCCCTTGTTCGGCTCTGCAGCTGAGAGGCCACGTCCACCCCCTCCTCGGTGTCCCCGGCACCCAGCGTCCCCACGCCGCCTCCACCTCCCGGTAATGCGCCCGACCTCTGCCTCTCTCTTTCTCTGCCTCTCTCTTTCTCTCTCATATACCACGCCGGCAACAGGGAGAGAAAGAGAGAGAGAACTTATTTTTTAATTAATATTTTTTGAAAAACCGCGTTGCAGCGTTTCGCGCTAATCGAGACCGTAATTGCCCACCTCTTCCTTCCTTGTTCTCTCCATTTCTCCTTCCTTCCTTCCTTCCTTCCTTCCTTCCTTCCTTCCTTCCTTCCTTCCTTCCTTCCTTCCTTCCTTCCTTCCTTCCTTGTTCCTTCCATTTTTCCTTCCTTCCTTCCAACCTCCGTGGGCCGGTCACAGACAGCGGGCGGGCCGCATCTGGCCCCCAGGCCGCACTTTGCCCAGGTCTGCTCTATTACCTTCATTGTGTATTATTGTGTATTGGACAAAATAAATAAATAAAATAAATCAAACTGTCCACTTAGGAAGCAACACTGATTGACAGTCAATTTCACCGGCTGTTGTGCAAATGGAATAGTTGTGCAAATGAAATATTCAATGAGAATATTTCATTCATTCAGGTCTAGGATGTGCTATTTGAGTGTTCCCTTTATTTTTTTGAGCAGTAGAGTTTTTCTTGCAGCTCCATTGAGAAAGTTGCGCTGCCTTTGCCAACTATTTCACATCCCCGAAAATAAAAGTCTCACTGCCCCCTTCCTTCTTTCTAAGCTGGGATGCTCCTTTTTCACTTTGTGGCTTAACTTTTGTTTTTATTTATTTGTTTTCAAAAGGATCCCCCTCTCCCTTCCCTCTGGGTGGCTTTCCCAGGCGAAGTGGTGTCGGCGCCTGGGCAGCCATTGTCGCTGCGCTGGTGTCAAAGCCCGTTGCCCCTTTAAGAGGAGCCGAGGGGACGGTCCCCAGGACTTCTGTTGTGGAATGCCAGCTGCAGCAGATGCCGCCGCAGCCTGCATGCGCTGCAAGATGGTGTCTCCCCCGCTAGGGTTAACGACACTTTAGCTTGTTGTCTGGAACCAGTTCAGACCGGTTTTCTGGAAAAGTGCTTTGTGTCTCCGACTGAATCCTGGGAAAGGGTCATGTGTAGATCCAGTGATGTCATGGGATCACAAACTGACTCAGCTCTCCTCCTCCTCCCCCCACCCCCATCAGATATGTGTGTTCCTCGCAGGTAGGGTTGGAGAGGCTTGGTCAGGAGCAGGCCTCTTTCTCGCTCTCCAGTGCATGTTCCCTCCTCCGGACAAAACTTTTTTTTAAGCCCCTTTCCTGCAAAAATCTCTCCCCCCCCCTGCCCCCTCCCCCTCCAATTCCCACCTGATTCCTATAAGGATCCGGAGCACTTTTGAGCAGAGACTTAAATCATTGTCGGGATGGGGAGAGTCACCCAGCTCCTGGCTTTTAATAAGGACGTCGCCGAATCAGGTGCCTTTTTTATTTTCAGCATCAGCTTTTAAAAGTTTCCTGGGTTTTTTAGCCCCCGAAGAGTTGATGGGGCAAGCAGGAGGGGGGGGGAGAAGGAGAGACGCCCCTTTCGGACCCTCTTAAATAGGAGGGACTTTTTTTCACAGAACTTTGCTAGAAATAAAACTTTTAAAGAGAACCGGGTATCTAAAATGATAAGAAAAAAGAAGCGGCGTTGTTGGAAGGAACTGCTCCAGATTTCCTATGAGAAGTTCGGCATACTTGCACCTGGTTATTTTTTTTTCCCCACTCCTCCAAAACAGTCTTGGCTTTTGATTATTTGATTTCCACTCCAGGATGTGATAGGGGAAGGGGAGTGTGTGTATAGGATTCGGAGCTGAACAACTTGACTTTTGCCATATATGAACTGCTGGACAATACGACTTGGTCTGTTGTGTGGATGTTGGATGGTTCAGGTGGGAAATTGTGGCGGGTTGAGCATGTTCTTTCAGATTGTTATGTATGTTGAGATTGGTCTTCGGCGTCACACGAATCTCGTTGCATGGGTATACTGTGTATCCCACCTCTGCCGCCAGGCATGGGGGAATTGAGATCCTCTTTCCCCCTAGGCCTTTACAATTCTATGCATGGTATGTATGTATGTATGTTTGGTTTTTATATTAATGGATTTTTAATCATTTCTAATATCAAATTATTATTGTACACTGTTTTATTGTCGCTGTTAGCCGCCCCGAGTCTCCAGAGAGGGGCGGCATACAAATCCAATAAATAAATAATAAATAAATATACATACAATGACAATAAAGTATTCATTTATATGTGGAAATATGGGGCACCCAATTGATGTATTGAACATATTCTCATTCTTTCTCCCTCTTTCTCTCTCCTTCTCTTCCTCCCTCCCTTCTCACCCCCCCCTCCACTTCTTTGTGCTACTTTTCCAGGGCACCATAATGACGGAGGAAGCTTGCAGGACACGAAGTCAGAAGCGAGCACTTGAGCGGGAAACCACCCAAAACGACGTGGACTGTAAAAAAATGAAAATGGACAAAGGGCTTTTGGGGAGCCCCGAGGCCAACTCCGAAGGGGGGGACCTTAATCTAAAGACTGACTCTGGATCTAGTAAAGTCCAAGGATTATTAAAAGGCGCGGAGATGAAAGCAACGATCAGAGTGGAAGTTCCGACAGGTGATGAGCCGGTGGATATGAGCACCTCAAAAAGGTAAGCCGCCCTGAAATGAGTTTCAGGAAGCAAATGGCCGTCCCTCTCATTCACTTGTCCAGGTGTATTTTGAGAGGATGTGGACACAAAAAACGTATAGTATAGTACAGTGTTTTTCAACCAGTGTGCCGTGGCACACTAGTATGCCGCGAGACATGGTCAGGTGTGCCGCGAAGCTCAGAGAGAAAGAAAGCAAGAGAGAGAGAGAAAGAGAGGGAGGGAAGGAGACAGAGAGAGAGAAAGACATAGAGGGATGTAGGGAGGGAGAGAGAAAGAGAGCAAAAAAAGAGAGGAAGGAAGAGAAAGAAAGAGGGATGGAGAGAGAAAGAAAGAGGGAGGGAGAAAGAAATAGAGCTAAGGGGAGGAAGAGAGAGAATTTTTTTGTTCAAACTTTTTTTAGCCGTCCCCCCCCTCCCGCTCAATGTGCCCCAGGGTTTCGTAAATGTAAAAAATGTGCCGCGGCTCAAAAAAGGTTGAAAATCACTGGTATAGTAGACACCAAAAGACAGAAAATTTAAAGAAGCATCCAGTTCACTACGGTATCAGTGGAACTCCCTGCCACATCATTATTATTTTTTTGCTAAATTGGTTTAATATTTGCTCCGCTATTGGATTTAACAATCCCGATTCTTTAGGATTGTTGTTTCCCCAACAGCATTTCTTCTATAACGGCAGCTGATTCCAATCGCTTATACCAAGCACATGGACTCCTATCTCGCAGGCATGCGTTGGGGAAACTTTGGGGAGGAATGAATGAGGACAGGGGTGTATTTGGAGAAACGAAAGATTGAAGTGGCATGGCAGGCAGAGGTGGAAGGGGAAAACGAAGGAGCATTCTGGGTTGGTTGAAGCGGGGAACAGGAGGGCTGCTGATGGCTATTTGGTAATCCCAATTGCCACCACAGTGGAACTTCAAGACCCTGTTTGCTTTGGCATTTCAGAAGCTGAAGGACAAGCAGGATTGGATATTTATTTATTTTATTAATTAGATTTGTGTGCCACCCTTCTCCGAAGACTCGGGGCGGCTAACAGCATATAATAAAGCCCTTCATGGCATCGGACCAGAATATCTCCGGGACCGCCTTCTGCCGCACGAATCCCAGCGACCAGTTAGGTCCCACAGAGTTGGCCTTCTCCGGGTCCCGTCGACTAAACAATGTCGTCTAGCGGGACCCGGTGGAAGAGTCTTCTTTGTGGTGACCCCGACCTTCTGGAACCAGCTCCCCCCGGAGATTAGGATTGCCCCCACCCTCCTTGCCTTTCGTAAACTTCTTAAAATCCACCTCTATTGTTATACTGGACTTGTATGCCACCCCTCTCCGTAGACTCGGGGCAGCTCACAATATATATATATATATGTTGTGAGCTGCCCCGAGTCTACGGAGAGGGTTGGCATACAAGTCCCGTTAATAAATAATAAATAAATATTGAATCTTGGGGGACGCCAATATTGTTTGGACAGTTGGTGGGCAATTTTTCATCAAGGAAAGGAAAGCCAAATATATTTTGTATATTGGTAGATGTAAAAACAAAAAAGCAATTCATACTAACTCTGAAAGACTACAAAGAGTGTTAATAACTTAATAGAGGCCACTGTCACCTATGGCTTCTCTTAGGCTTCAACATGTCACAAAGACCCACAGTGGCCCCCCCGTATGCTAAGGCATTGGATAGTGTGCCCACTGGGCTTTAAATTTTACCTGTCCCCTTCACTCCAGCACCTGCTTAAGCACTTCAGTTTCTAGCAAGGGTGTTGCAACCTCCAGCTTTTCTATCCCACTTTTGATGGACTTACCTTGTGGCTGTGTTTCGCGGCAATCTAAATGAGCTAGGAGCCATTCTGGCTGGGAACCGAACAAACTGCAGTCCCAGCACATTTAAAGTAGGGAAGGCGATGCTGGGGGTTCGCTTGGAAATTTCCAACACACAAACCGTGCATTCCCTTGAGCCAATGCTGAGTCCTATAGGCCTCTCTGCCTAGTAATCTATTCACATACAACGTTGCCCCAAAAGCGGAAGTTTTTCATGGGCCATACTACCCAATTATAAAATAATGATCCAGGATAGATAGTTTGTTTATTTATTTTATTTTATTGGGTTTGTATCCCGCCCCTCTTTGAGGACTCAGGGCGGTTTACAACATGTACAAACAATAACAGTTCTAAAATCCAATAATAACATAAAACAAACAATCTAAAGGTTTAACAATCTAAGGTTATGACCTATAAAGCCCTTCATGACACCGGACCAGGATATCTGCGAGACCGCCTTCTGCCGCACGAATCCCAGCGGCCAGTTAGGTCCCACAGAGTTGGTCTTCTCCGGGTCCCGTCGACTAAACAATATTGTCTGGCAGGACCCAGGGGAAGAGCCTTCTCTGTGGCGGCCCCGACCCTCTGGGACCAGCTCCCCCCAGGGATCAGGACTGCCCCCACCCTCCTTGCCTTTCATAAACTTCTTAAAACCCACCTCTGTCGTCAGGCATGGGGGAATTGAGATATTCCCTTCCCCCTAGGCTTACAAAATTTATGCATGGTATGTTTGTATGTATGATTGGTTTCTTAAATTGGGGTTTTTAAACTACTTTTAATATTAGATTTGTTTATATTGTTTTTTTACCGTTGTTAGCCGCCCCGAGTCTACGGAGAGGGGCGGCATACAAATCTAATTAATAAATAATAAATAAATAAATATAAGTCCAACCAAATCAATAAACTAATAAATACTGAATTTTGATCACATGACTGTGGGGCAGGGGCGGGCTCCTCTTACCTTTCCCTACCGGTATGCTGGGTGGTGATTGTAATGTGTCATGTGCTTCCGTCCCCAGCATGATTTTACTTCTACGCATGCGCAGAGGGACAATTTTCCTTCTGCGCATGCTCAGAGAGCCAAAAATTAGGGGGGGGGAGAGGGTGCACATGGACCGGTAAAGACAGAGCCATCGCCCCCAAAATGGCGCAATCGGCTGGTCACTACTGGAGCAGTGCACTGGATTGTACCCGCAGCAACCCACCTCTGCTGTGAGGGATGCTTCAACCGTCATAAGTGTGAGGACCAGGATATAAGTCACTTTTTTCAATGCCATAAACTTTGAATGATCACTAAATAAGTGGCTGTATGTGTCAAGTATTACTTATATACAGTGATACTTCGTCTTACAAACTTAATTGGTTCCGGGACGAGGTTCTTAAGGTGAAAAGTTTGTAAGATGAAACAATGTTTCCCATAGGAATCAATGGAAAAGCGATTAATGTATGCAAGCCCAAAATTCACCCCTTTTGCCAGCCGAAGCGCCCGTTTTTGCGCTGCTGAGATTCCCATGAGGCTCCCCTCCATGGGAAACCCCACCTCCGGACTTCTGTGTTTTTGCGATGCTGCAGGGAATCCCAGCATTGCAAAAATGAGCGCTTTGCTGGCAACGGAAGTCTGGAGGTGGGGTTTCCCAGTGAAGGGAGCATCAGTGAAATCGCAGCATCGCAAAAACACCGAAGTTCTTGAAACTCCACCTCCGAACCTCTGTTTTTGCGATGCTGTGATTTCACTGAGGCTCCCCTCGCTGGGAAACCCCACCTCTGGACTTCCGTTGCCAGCAAAGCACCCGTTTTTGCGCTACTGGGATTCCCCTACTGGGATTCCCTGCAGCATCGCAAAAACACGGAAGTCCAGAGGTGGGGTTTCCCATGGAGAGGAGCCTCAGGGGAATCGCAGCAGTGCAAAAACGGGCGCTTCGCTGGCAACGGAAGTCCAGAGGTGGGGCATCCCAGCGGCGGCAGTGGGTTTGTAAGGTGAAAATAGTTTGTAAGAAGAGGCAAAAAAATCTTAAACCCCGGGTTTGTATCTTGAAAAGTTTGTATGACGAGGCGTTTGTAAGACGAGGTATCACTGTAGCTGCTTTTCTTTCAACATTTAACCTCAGGATAAAAGGGTCGATTCAGACTTTGTGCTGATGGAGAGTGGGAGGACAGTGAGCTCCGATTGGGGTCTTCGTTTTATGAACCGTACATGAGTTCGTGCCACTTTAAGGCCGTCTTACCCTTCTAAAATATCTGACACCAGCCAGTCCTTGTTTGACTGTCAGAATTTTAAATAATTCCATTGGAATTAAAAATGGGTATAGTTGGTCAACCTGCTTTTCTGGGTATGCAGGTTATGCTGATGAAGCACATATAGATATATATGGAGTGTGTGTGTGTGTGTGTTTGTATCATCACACCCCACCCTCCAGCTATTTTTCATTATGCACAATTTTTATTTTGTGCTGGATATGCCTCTGATTTTTGGAGAAAGGGAAGGTTGGCATAGTGGCGTTTTCTTTTTCTATCTTTCTTTTTCTCTTTGCTTCCTGTTTGCAAATAAGTTGATCTTCTTCCTCTTTTTTGTTTATTTGAAGGGAAGGTGTTCAGATTTTTTCCCCCCTCAGATGTTCTGGTGGGTGCATAAAAAGATTTCACAAGTTTTCCAAGTGACCCACATTTTCCAGGGATGTTTTACATTGTTAAATACGTAGGAGCCTTTGTACTGCTGGTATAATGTGAGGAACGCTCCAGATTTGGAGACCAGATAGCTCTGAATACCCTCTTGTGGGAATTTGTAGCCTTCAAGTGCAGCTACTTTCCTTTTTCTGAGACATCTGGGTAGCTAGGGTGGAAAGCAGGAAGCGTTGCAAAATGGGCCTGCACTCTTATCGGAAAGAGCGGCTGCTAAGACTTTTAAGGTGATGCCTGGACGTACAATTCGGTTTCCTGATAACCTTTTCTTTTGAGAAAGTTGCCAAGATATATTTGTAAACTGTGTGGGCACCGTTTGATGAAATCTCGGAGGCAAAATGCTGTTTGTAATACTGGTTGAACAACTTGAGTCTTTTTTTCTCTCCCCACACCCCACCCCACCCTGCCTCACTTAGAAACATAGAAGACTGACGGCAGAAAAAGACCTCATGGTCCATCTAGTCTGCCCTTATACTATTTCCTGTGTTTTATCTTAGGATGGATATATATTTATCCCAGGCATGTTCTCCGTACTGAAGGAGCGGGTCCAGCAGTCACATGGGTTGCTCATGTCCAATCCGGTGGAACTGAGCCTAGTGTTAAAAAAGCTTGCCGGATCCGCCCCTTCCCCAGAATTCGCTCAGTTCGCATATCCTGCGGTTGTATTGTGATAGCTCGTTCAACTTTCTAACACCTTCCCTTCGATCTTTTCCTTCAAAAGTAGTAAGAATTGTTTTACCATTATTATTTACTTGCACTATAGCGCCAGCCGTTTGTGGCTCGGCTTTTTTCCTTTGGAGAAGTTGCGGTTTCGTTTTCCCCCGGCGGTTTTGCCGTGTACGATCCCCGCTGCCGCTTGTGGATTCCTTTAATCCTTTGGCCTGGAGGTCTTGGTGCAAGTATTGATTTATTGATTTATTGATTCATTATTGTATATTATTAAAGGGCTTAAGAAATACCTCCTGCGGAGTGAGACGTCTTGCTAGTCTCCTGGACTTAGTCGATCGCTTCCCCTTTAAGAAATATTACGGAGCGATTTTTCGGTGCGAAGGCCTTCGCGCCCTTTTTAAATTTAGGCCTCTCGTGTTGGCCTCCTGCCAGCCGCGTAGGCCTCAGTCCACCGCGTGGATCCCGGAGCGGGCCTTGGGACGCCCAGGCTTAATTCTCCACCGGCTAAGCCTCCAACCAGAGTGCCTTGGTTTACTTAATTATAAAGTTTAGGGAGGCTGGCCCCGCTGGATTTGGGGACACGAACTCTGGGTTTGCCCAGATTGCCCTCAAGTCTCAGCAGCTTCGAGGCCTCGAAGCAGGATCCATTCCTCTTGGGAAGTCCTTGAAATTCTTCTCCTTAATTATTCAGTTATTGGCTCAGCCTTGTCTTCTGTTAATTGTCAGACTATGGCTACTTTTCCCAAGAGAGGCACAACTAAAGGTCCCAGAGAGGCCAGGCCTACAGGCGATGAGATTACTAGTATCCCCCAGGCCTCTTCCTCCTCTTCTCCAGGGGCCCGCCCCTCGACCAAGGTCACCAGGGCCGAGAAGAGAAGGGACCTAGCCCTACAAAGAATCCATGACAAATCAGCAAAACGTTTGAAAGTACAGGCCCAAGTACTCAGTAGTCAAGACCCCCCAGAGGCTTCTAGTCTACCTCCTTCTGGGGTCCCTGTGTTATCTCTGGATGAGCCTAACCTAGACAGACCCCAACCTAACCTATGGGGCATAGGTCCAGAGGAACCAGATATTATTGAAGATTCCCCCCAGCCAGGATCCTCCCAGGCCTTTAGGGATTCTTCTGCCATTCCTGCTGATATTTCTAGTTTACCTCCTGAGTTCCAATCTATTTTTGCTGTGTTGTCCAAGGCCATTGATGCCAAACTCTCCACCATCAATGAGCTTCCCTTACCTCCTCCTCCTCCTCGTCCCTCCCGCCCCTTGGGTTCTTCCCCAGCGGTTAGAGCTCCTATTCAGGATGATTCAGATTCCTCTCAGGACGAATATGAGGATATGGAGGATGATGAGGATCCCTTTCAAGGCCTCTCAGATGATGAGGAATCCCAAATAAAGGTTCCTTCTCCAATTACTATTTTTCCTTCTCAATTATTCAAATCTCTCCTCCTCAAAGCTAGAATTTCTACGGGATTAGCGGCCCAGGAGAAACAAGCCTCCACTTCCACTGATCCCCCGGAGGAGAATTTACCTTACTTCACAGAGGAACAGGAGGATAACGAGGTAATTCCTATGCCTAAATTGTTTAAAGATGCTTTACTCAAACAGTGGGATTTCCCAGCCTCTGGCCTTAATCCCTCCACCAAGGACAGAAAGTTGTACAAACTTTCCTCTTCCTATGAAGAGCTTCTATCTTTTCCCAAACCGGATGAACCTGTCAAGATCCTTCACTCGGCAGCGGCTGTGCCAGGCGAAGCGGAGGAAGTCCTCCGCCCAGAGGACAAGCGGATTGAACAAATGCTCAAAAGAGGATTCACCGCAGATTCCTGGGCCATTAAAAGTTCTGCAGCAGCTTCCTTTTTCTCCAGAGCCATGCTTCTGTGGCTTCGTCAACTTCAACAGCATATTCCTCCCGATGACTTGAGAGGTCAACAAGACTTCAACAAGGTCTTTGCAGCTGCCCAGTACGTGGCTGATGCCACCTTGCAATCTACTAGATTTTCTGCTAAGTCTATTGCAGCTTCTACAACGGCAAGAAGACTCCTATGGATTCGCCCTTGGCAAGCGGGAGTACGCCAGAAGTGGCAGTTATCCCAGGGCCCCTTAAAGCGCGACCTTCTTTTCGGTGATCTTCTGGATCCACTCCTCACGGAAACCACGGACAAGAAGAAAGTTTTGGGTCCAACCACAAAAAAGGCTACCAAAACGCAGTCCTTTCGTCGCCCAGGGCGCCAGCAAGATCAAGCGGCTTCCTATCAGAGATCTCCAGGTCAGTATTCCCCCCGCTTTCGTTCCCAAGGTAGGAACTCCAGGGGCAGAGGTTTTCGCTTCCAAAGGGGAGCGTCCTCTAACAGGGCTTCAAAAAAACCTAGATGGTAATCTTTCCTCAATTCCCATAGGGGGTCGCCTAGCCCATTTCGCCTCTAATTGGCGTCTCACCTCCAAGGACCCCTGGGTCATTGACACTGTTCAAACAGGCCTTCTTTTAGAATTTATTTCTCCTCCCCCGAAACGTTTTATTTCCTGCCCTTCTCCCAGGTCCTCCTCAGATTGTAACCGTATGGAGGAGGCCATTTCTCATTTATTGTCCATCAGAGCCATTCAACCGGTTCCTTCCGGTCAGAAGGGCCTAGGGTTTTACTCCATCCTATTTATGGTTCCAAAGTCCTCCGGAGGTTGGAGAGCTATTTTGGATTTAAAGAAGCTAAACCTATTCATCAAATATAGGAAGTTTAAGATGCACTCCTTATCTTCTATTTTGGCCGCCATCCACACGGGAGATTTCATGGTCTCCTTAGACCTCACTGAGGCCTACCTCCACATTCCTATAGCCAAATGCCACAGAAAATTTTTACGTTTTTCCTTTCAAGGCAGGCATTTCCAGTATAGGGCGATGCCATTTGGCTTTTCCTCGGCCCCTCGGGTCTTTACAAAGCTCTTGGGGTCCCTGGCGGCCTATATCCGGGCGTCTCCCATCCACATTTTATGTTATCTTGATGATATTTTGATTCATGGGAACTCCCTAGAGAAAGTGAAAACAGACCTTTCTGTCACCATGTCAGTCCTTCAGGACCATGGATTTTCCATCAACTTTGATAAAAGTCACCTCCAACCTTCCACATCCATCTTACACCTGGGATCCATTATTAATTCAGAATCCTCCCAGGTTTTTCTCTCTCCCGAGAGAAAACTCAGTATAGGGGAGTTAATTTCTAACATTTTATCTAATTCTTCAGTATCCATAGTAACTCTGTCATCCCTTTTGGGGAAGATGGTGTCATGCATAGGCATCATTCCCTGGGCTCGCCTTCATGCTAGGGAACTCCAGTGGCTCCTATTACCCTTTCAGAGATCGGGGCACAGCAACTCAAATCGTCGCATTGTCATCCCACCAAGTGTTCGCAGATCCTTCAAGTGGTGGAAGTCTCCGGCCATGGACAAAGGATCCCCGTTCAGGTGCCCGGATCAATTTGTCATCACCACAGATGCCAGTCTATCGGGATGGGGCGCCCACGCCCAGGGGATGATAGCCCAGGGCACGTGGTCCCCGGAGGAAGCTTCCAGGCCAATCAATTGGCTAGAGTTAAGAGCCGTTTCCCTGGCTCTGAAGCACTTCTCTCCTCGCATTCCCAACCGGCACGTTCTCATTCTCACCGACAACATTGCCACAAAAAGCCATATCTGCAGACAGGGGGGCACGAGATCCAAGGCCCTCATGAGGGAGGCCCTCAAGTTAGGCCTTTGGGCGGAAAAACATCTTCGGTCGCTCCTAGCCGACCACATCTCGGGGAGCCTCAACGTCCAGGCGGATTGGCTATCTCGAGCAACGATAGACCCAGGAGAGTGGAACCTCCATCAAGACCTGTTCCATCAAATCAGCCTCAGATTTGGCCTACCAATCCTGGATCTCTTCGCGACCAATGCGAACGCCCAACTCCCTCGCTTCTTTTCCAGATTTCCATCCCCGGGAGCGGAAGCAATCAATGCCCTCCGGAGTCCATGGCCTCCAGGCCTACTCTACGCATTTCCTCCAATTCCAATTCTCCCGGACGTGATTCACAAGGTCCTCACCGAGAGGGCCCGAGTAATCTTAATCGCCCCTCATTGGCCCCGCCGGCCCTGGTTCGCGGATCTCCAACAGCTGTCCGTCCAGGACCCTTGGCGACTCCCCGTTTCGGGGGATATGCTGCGGCAGGGGGCCTCATTCCATCCAGACCCGGAGTGGTTCCACCTCACCGCCTGGCTGTTATCAGGAGAGACTTAGAACTGCGTGGTCATGACCCCGATTCAGTGGAGGTCATTTTAAAGGCCAGAAGGGGTTCGACCAATCGAATCTACGACCACACGTGGTCCAAGTTTCACCAGTGGTGTCTACAGGAAGGTCTCTCTCCTCTGTGCATCCCCATACACAGAATCATTTCCTTCCTTCTGCAAGGCTTCCATAAAGGACTTTCCACCAGCACCCTCCGGCGTCATCTGGCAGCCATTTCATCTGTCCTAGGGGGTCCCCGCAGACAGCCTCTCCGATCCTTCCCTGAAGTTCAGGAATTCCTCAAGGGCATAGCCAACCTCAGACCTTCCAAGGTCCACAGGTATCCATCCTGGGATTTGCCACGGGTTCTCCATTCCCTCACGCAGGCACCATACGAACCCCTTAAATCGGCGTCCCTCAGGTACCTATCCTTTAAGGTAGCATTCCTGGTGGCTATTACCTCTGCACGACGCATTTCGGAGTTGGCTGCCCTCTCAATCAGGCAGGACCTTTGTCAATTTCATCAGGACAAGGTAGTCTTGCGACTGGACCCCACCTTCTTACCCAAGGTCAGTTCCATGTTCCACAGAACTCAGGATATTGTCCTACCATCCTTCTGCCTCCAACGAGACCATCCCTTGGCAATTAGATGGCACACCCTGGATCTTATTAGAGCGCTGAGAATCTATATCCAACGCACTGGACCCTTTCGGAGGTCAGAAGCACTGTTTATAGCCTATCACCCCAGAGTCATGGGTGCCAAAGTGTCTTCAACAGTAATAGGCCGTTGGATCAGAGGGACTATATCTAAGGCCTATGAATCGGCCTCCCTCTCAGTCCCAAGGAACATCACAGCGCATTCCACCAGGAGCGCAGCCACCTCGGCCGCTTGGGCGACTCAAGCCCCGTTGGAGGAGGTCTGCAAAGCAGCCACTTGGGCCTCGCCAAATTCCTTCATCAGGCACTACAAGATTGATGCTTACGCTTCAGCGGACGCTGCCTTCGGCAGAAGGGTACTCCAATCCGTTATCTCACACGATAGCAATCTAACCCCTCCCTAGGGACCATCTATTGGGTATGTCCCATGTGACTGCTGGACCCGCTCCTTCAGTACGGAGAATAGGCGTTGATTGCTTACCTGAACGCCTCTTCTCGTACGGTGAGCGGGTACAGCAGTCACTTCCCGCCCTTGTATGTGTCTTCTTTACCTTCTATAATCCTTTTTCCTCTAACAATAAGAGTTGAACACTACAGAGCTTCACAGCTGAGCCTAGTCTATGGATTCGCGAATTCTGGGGAAGGGGCGGATCCGGCAAGCTTTTTTAACACTAGGCTCAGTTCCACCGGATTGGACATGAGCAACCCATGTGACTGCTGTACCCGCTCACCGTACGAGAAGAGGCGTTCAGGTAAGCAATCAACGCCTATTTACATTCAGTTCCTGTGGATTTACCAACCACGTCTGCTGGAAGTTTGTTCCAAGGATCTACTACTCTTTCAGTAAAATAATATTTTCTCATGTTGCCTTTGATCTTTCCCCCAACTAACTTCAGATTGTGTCCCCTTGTTCTTGTGTTCACTTTCCTATTAAAAACACTTCCCTCCTGAACCTTATTTAACCCTTTAACATATTTAAATGTTTCGATCATGTCCCCCCTTTTCAAGAACTACCAATGCAAGCAGCCCTTGCTTACCAACTGCTTATTTCTCTTGTTTCTCTGAAGATCAAGGGAAGGAAAAATCCATAGTTCTAAAAGTAGCTAAACTACAGTTCCCAACAGCCTCAGCTCCCATGGGCAGAGATGAGGTATAATTTAGCAACATCTTTCTTTCTTTCTTTCTTTCTTTCTTTCTTTCTTTCTTTCTTTCTTTCTTTCTTTCTAGTCATGTTTGGTTTGAAAATACACATAGACCTTACTTAGAAACATAGAAGAAGATTGAGGGCAGAAAAAGACCTCATGGTCCATCTAGTCTGCCCTGATACTATTTCCTGTATTTTATCTTAGGATTGATCTATGTTTATCCCAGGCATGTTTGAATTCAGTTACTGTGGATTTACCAACCACATCTGCTGGAAGTTTGTTCCAAGCATCTACTACTCTTTCAGTAAAATAATATTTTCTCATGTTACTTCTAATCTTTCCCCCAATATTTTTTTATATCAGCAACTACAATTAGGACCAGCAAACTCGGTCTCTCTAACTGCCAGAGTCATGGGAGCACAATAGATTTATAACCTTGCTTTCGCTTTTGGTCATTAATCTGGTCACTAAGTGGAAAATCATATAACGACAACTTATTAACTCTGCCTTCCGTAATTAACTTCTAATTAACTTCACTTGTCACAAGCTGGGTGTGAAGTATGCATAGGATGATCGTGGGACTGAGACATGTGACTCCACAATGGTCGTTAATGTAAGGATTAGTCACAAAGTTGGGGCTTTTGTAGCACCAACATAGCTTCAAACTGTGACTGCACAAGGCAGTTGGTAAGCAAGGGCTGCTTGCATTGGTAGTTCTTGAATTATCATCACAACTGAGCCCAACATTTGTGTTGCTAAGTAAAACATTTGTTTAAGTGAGTTTTCCCCCATTTTAACTATTTTTCTTGCCACGGCTGTTAAGTGAATCAGTGCATTTGTTAAGTTAATAACACGGTTATTAAGTGAATCTGGATTCCCCCTGGACTTTGCTTGTCAGAAGATCACAAAATGCGGATCTCATGACGCCAGGACGCCAGGACACTGCAACCATCATAAATATGGACCACTTGCCAAGCATCTGAATTTTGTTCACATAACCACAGCGATGCTGCATGTCCAGTCAACGAAGCAGTGGAAGTGATGTGCTGGTGCCTGGAGGCTGTTGGGGCCTGGATGGGTGTCAACAAACTCAAACTCAACCCAGACAAGACGGAGTGGCTGTGGGTCTTGCCTCCCAAGGACAATTCCATCTGTCCGTCCATTACCCTGGGGGGAGAACTATTGACCCCCTCAGGAGAGGGTCCGCAACTTGGGCGTCCTCCTCGATCCACAGCTGACATTGGAACAGGGAGTCATTGCTCACAGTCACTCATGCCCTCATCACCTCGAGGTTCGATTACTGCAATGCTCTCTACATGGGGCTACCTTTGAAAAGTGTTCGGAAACTTCAGATCGTGCAGAATGTGGCCGCGAGAGCCATCGTGGGGCATCCTAGATTCGCCCACGTTTCTGCAACACTCCGTGGCCTGCACTGGCTGCCGATCGGTTTCCGGTCACAATTCAAAGTGTTGGTAATGACCTTTAAAGCCCTACATGGCATTGGGCCAGAATACATCCGGAACCGCCTTCTACCGCACGAATCCCAGCGGCCGATAAGGTCCCACAGAGTTGGCCTTCTCCGGGTCCCGTCGACCAAACAATGTCGTTTGGCGGGCCCCAGGGGAAGAGCCTTCTCTGTGGCGGCCCTGGCCCTCTGGAATCAACTCCCCCCAGAGATTAGAACGGCCCCCACCCTCCTTGTCTTTCGCAAATTACTCAAGACCCACCTTTGTCGCCAGGCATGGGGGAGTTAGGATATTCCTTCCCCTAGGCCATTACAAGTTATGTATGGTATGTTTGTGTGTGTGTTTGGTTTTTATAATAAGGGTTTTTAGTTGTTTTATTAAATTGGATTGTTACATGTTGTTTTTTTATCATTGTTGTTAGCCGCCCCGAGTCTGCGGAAAGGGGCGGCATACAAATCCAATAAATAATGGTCATGAGTGTGAAAAACGCCCATAAGTCAATTTTTTTTCAGTGCTGTTGTTACTTTGAATGGCCACTCAATGAACTGTTGCAAGTTGAGGATTGCCTGTACTAAAATGTTGGCCATCTCTGTAGCAGATGTAGATCTGCTTAGGAATGTTGAGATGTGGAAAATTTGAAAACCAATAAAAATATTTTTTTTAAAAAAAAAAAATGTTGGCAATCTCTGAGGATGAAGATAAATTTTTTTTCTAGTGATTGGAAATAAGCCGCTCTACAGAGGCCCCTCCCCAGGAATTAAAAAAACCAAACAAAACCAACCCAGCATAAATTATGCAATATAGCTGATTATCATGCTAGGTTGCAAAGTTAGCATGAGATATTGGTTGCAACATCCAGCTTGGTGCAAGATTTTAATTCTTATTATCTACATTTCCTAACTGACCGGCTTGTGTGTGCCAGGATATGGGGCTAGTTTTACCACTTCTTATGCCTGGAAGTCACTTATCATTCCAAAGTGGCAAGGCAGGGCTTCATCGCGACTCTTTGTTCCGGGCGATTTGAATCGGGCAAATTAAAATAACAGCAGGGAGGAGGAGCGTCAGTTCAGCTGCTCCCTGAATCAGAGTGGACATCTTGCTGAGACCTGGCCCCAGACAATGCAGACCAACCCTCAAGCTAAGCATTCATTGATGATTCTTCTAGTGCAGTGTTTCCCAACCTTGGCAACTTGGAGATATTTGGATTTCAACTCCCAGAATCCCCCAGCCAGCGAAAACTACAGTGTGTGTAGTGAGATTCCAAAGTTACAACGGCGTTGAAAAAAGCAAATTAGGACCATTTTTCACTTATGACTGTTGTAGCATGGACATGGGATCAACATTCGGATGCTTGGCAACTGGTTTCAGATTTGCGACGGTTGCAGTATCCCAGGGTCATTTATTTATTATTTATTTATTTATTAGATTTGTGTGCCGCCCCTCTCCGTAGACTCGGGGCGGCTCACAACATACAATAAAACAATTCATAACAAATCTAATAAATTTAAAAAAAAACATTTAAAAACCCCATTATTAAAACAGACATACACACAAACATACCATACATAAATTGTATAGGCCCGGGGGGGTGTGTGTGTGCCTCAATTCCCCCATGCCTGACGGCAGAGGTGGGTTTTAAGGAGTTTACGAAAGGCAAAACGCCAGATTTTTGCTCAAAAAACTCAAAAATCAAAAACTTCCTTCAAGCTTTCTTCATTTCATCAGTTATTATTTGCAAGATTCTCTGTTCCCCTTGGTACCTGTTAGTGTCAGAATTATAGTTGATACCTTTGGGGTCATAACTTGGGGAAGCCTCATTTCTCTGGACATTGCTGATTGCCAGGTTGCAGATTGATTTATGGTGGATGGCAATTTTTCTGCCCACCCCCCGCGCACCCATTTTATGTGCTTTGTTTCTCTGCACATCTGAGAAAAGAGTTGTCTCCTAAAAGCTTATTGAAAGAGTGTGTGTGTGTGTGTGTGTGTGTGTGTGTGTGGTTGATTTCTGCCCCTTCCTTCCATTTTCTTACCATACCTGTCTTAATCATCATCTCTCCCCCCCATTCACAAAATGAAAGCGACGTGTTACATAAAACCAGCTCCAACTGGTTTGTTACCATAGCCTTTCCACGACGTGGGAAGAAATGGTTAAAAGGGTCACATGCGTGGCAAAGCACGTCCCAATCAGTCACATGGCGCATTGGATGCTGGTTAGAATAGAGGAAATAAGCTTTTTTTTTTGTGATGATAGTGGATCAAGAGGTGGCTCAGGTGACCCCACCCACCCACCCACCCAACCCATCCCCTGGGCCACGTGCTTTCCTGATGGAAAACTTCTCGCAAATGCAGGAAATGTGCTACTTTAAAAAGTTATATTTAAAAGATTTTACATCTAGAATGAGGAGTACATTCAAAGCAAAAGCTACAGTAAATATGAAAGTGAAATAAGAGGGGGGGGGAGGCAAAAGAAAAAAATGGAGAAAAAATAGAATGGAAAACAGAATCCCTCTTTGAGAGAGAGGGCGGGTAGAGAAAAGCAGAGAGAAAAATAACATGAAAAGAAATACAGTGGTACCTCTACTTAAGAACTTAATTCGTTCCGTGACCAGGTTCTTAAGTAGAAACGTTCTTAAGTAGAAGCAATTTTTCCCATAGGAATCAATGTACACTTAAAAGCAAATAATGCGTGCAAAGCCATTAGGAAAGAAATAAAAGCTCAGAATTTGGGTGGGAGGAGGAGAAGGAGGAAGAGAAGGAGGAGGACAGTCACTGCCGAAGGAAGAAGGGGAGGGGAATCAAAAAAATCCAAAACTTTAAGGCTTAAAAAAAGAGAGAAAGACTCT
The DNA here is from genome assembly GCF_031021105.1 of Erythrolamprus reginae. Taxonomy (NCBI): domain Eukaryota; kingdom Metazoa; phylum Chordata; class Lepidosauria; order Squamata; family Dipsadidae; genus Erythrolamprus; species Erythrolamprus reginae. Next base: position 19,555,838 of record NC_091950.1, read on the forward strand.
GAGACAGCGAGGAGGAGCACTTGCCTCTAATACACCCAGTGCGAAGCTGCCTTCCATACACTGCTTCCAATACACTGGCTGCTGCTGCTTCTACCTGCTTCCTCTTCCTCCCCATGCTGAAGAGCTCCCCTCTCCTCTCGCTCGCTCGCTTTGTAGCCAGCACTTTTCCTTCGCTGTGGTGACTCCTCGGCTGCCCAGAGCGAAGGGAGCATTTCTTTTCTCTGGGCACTGGCAGACGTTTATTCTCTCTCCAAGCTCCCAGAGAAAGGAAAATGCTTCGTTCGCTCTGGACTGCCAAAGATTCCTTAAGTGCCACCAAAAGGCTCCTCTGGCAACCCAGGCCAGGATTAAAGGGGGAATGGCAGGAAACTGGCCGGACCTTCGTGCCACTCTCAAATTTCCTGGGAAATATTTCCAGGCTTTGGTTCTTAAGTAGAAAATGGTTCTTAAGTAGAGGCAAAACAATCTTGAACACCCAGTTCTTATCTAGAAAAGTTCTTAATGTAGAGACGTTCTTAAGTAGAGGTACCACTGTATAAGATGGTTTCTGATTTTCCTTCGAGCAGTTATACGTACAACTCTATTCAAACCTCTCTCGCTCAATTACATCATCATTTCCTTCTTTCTGTAATCAATTGTTTCTAAGCCTCAAACCCTAAGTACAGACTCATTTTTCTTTTTTTAAAGCAAAAAGTCCATAAAGGGTTTCCAGTCCATGATTAGGAAACTTAACTTCCGTTCACATCTGGACTGGGAAGAGGACAGAACAGTTTTCTCTGTTGAAAGCAGAGACTGGGGGTTCAGACTTGAAATCCCCCCCCTACAAATCAGGGTCTCTTCAGTGTCCCTCAAACATCTGGGAAGGCAAATCCTCTGATTGGCAGATGAAAAGTCTGCTTGTCTAGGGAAGTGACATCTGCAGGTTTTATGAAGGGATTGATGCCTGGCTCAAGTACAGGTAGCCCTCAACATACCACCACAATTGAGCCAAAAAGTTATGTTGCCACTCTGAGTCCTTCGGGATTGGGTGGCATAGAAGTCAAATAACTAACTAACTAACTAACTAACTAACTAACTAACTAACTAACTAACTAACTAACTAACTAACTAACTAACTAACCCTGTGTTAAGTGAGTTTTGCTTCATTTCACGGTCTTTCTTGCCAAAGTTGTTAAGTGAATCACTGCAGTTGTTAAAAGGTAGCAAAGCGATTGTTAAGTGAATCCGGCTTCCCCATCGACTTAAGAAACAGAAACATAGAAGACTGATGGCAGGAAAAGACCTCTTGGTCCATCTAGTCTGCCCTTATACTATTTCCTGTATTTTATCTTAGGATGGATCTATGTTGATCCCAGGCATGTTTAAATTACCTTGGATTTACCAAGCACGTCTGCTGGAAGTTTGTTCCAAGCATCTACTACTCTTTCAGTAAATTAATATTTTCTCACGTTGCTTCTGATCTTTCCCCCAGCTCACCTCCAATTGTGTCCCCTTGTTCTTGTGTTCACTTGGCTTGTCAGAAGGGGATCACATGACATGACCCTGGGATACTGCAACCGTTGCAAATCTGAAACCAGTTGCCAAGCATCCGAATGTTGATCATACGTCCATGCTACAACAGTCATAAGTGAAAAATGGTCCTAATTTGCTTTTTTTCAACGCCGTTGTAACTTTGGAATCTCACTAAACACACTGTTCATAATTCCCCCCCCCATCAAAAATCAAAAACCTTCCCTCAAGCTTTCTTCATTTCATCAGTTATTATTTGCAAGATTCTCTGTTATCCTTGGTACCTGTTAGTGTCGGGACTGTAGTTAATAACCTTGGCCATAACTTTGGGAAGCCTCATTTCTCTAGACATTGCTGATGCCAGGTTGCACTACAGGACACTGTGGTTTAGTGTCCTGTAAGATTTCGGCGATTTTCTGCACAGAAGCAAGTAATCGGCGAAAATCAGCAAAACCGGGAGTCTTTACACAATATTTTGCTTGTTGTTCATGCGCAGAAGCGAAAACACACACTGGGGGGGATGTGCGCATATCAGGAGCACATAGTTGTGCATGCATTCCGAAAATCGTTGCCGGAACAGACTACCTTACCATTCCGGTAGCGGGCCATCACTGAATGAAATCCTAGATTTTGCTAGGAATTCAATTCAATTCAATTTATTAGATTTGTATGCCACCCTTCTCTGAAAACTCAGGGCGGCTCACAGAATAATTATAAGAACAAAGTGTACAGGACAAATCTAATATATTGAAAAAGTACAAGTAAAAAAACCTTGAATAATACACAGTCAGACAATCCAATCACACCATGCATCACATTTATTGGTCAAGGGGGCAAGATCTAATTGCCCTGGGCTTGGCGATATAGGTGAGTCTTAAGACTTTTGCGGAAGGCAAGGAGGGTGGGAGCAGTACAAATCTCTGGGGGGAGGCTGATTCCAGAGGGCCGGGGCCACCACATAGAAGGCCCTTCCCCTAGGCTCCGCCAAGCGACATTGTCTGGTTGACGGGACCTGGAGAAGGCCGACTGTGGGATGTAACCAGCCGCTGGGATTTATGTAGCAGGAGGCAGTCCCTTCAGTATGGATGCTGGCTGAGTTTTTGTACTGTTTTTATGTATTGTTTTTTATTCATTGGAAGCCGCCCAGAGCCCTTCGGGAGTTGCGCGGCATACAAGAATAACTAATAAATAAATAAATTCTGGCACACAAGCAAATAAAGTTTCACATGAGGAGGAAGGAAAATATAGCATTCTCCGAGCATTTAGGCTTTGTTTTTGCCTACATTTTGTCTAATTTTGCAGAATTCTATACATAGAAGCAACTTGGATTTTCATAATTTGAAAAAAATCTGAAATGTTTAAATTTAAAAGTTGCCTTGGGCAACTAACCTGGAGCCCATTCATTGTTTGAACACGTACTACTAATAGTATACAGTATGTAGTTCTGGTATAATGCGTGCAAGATAGAAATGTCCTTTTGTAATATTAATTTGAATCCTGGTGCATTGTGACTTTTCCAGATGCAATTGTACCGTGAGTTTGATGTAAGAAGTAGGGGGAGAGACATCCCCCTTCCCTCTTTTGATTTTGGATTTCAACTTTTAAGGCTCAAATAATGAAATTATTGCTTTATGAGAGTGCCCTCTAAAGGCATTTGTATGTATTGCCATTTTCACCTGAGACGCTTTAGATCAGGGGTCTCCAACCTTGGCAACTTTAAGCCTGGCGGACTTCAACTCCCAAAATTCCCCAGCCAGCTTGGCTGGCTGGGGAATTCTGGGAGTTGAAGTCTGCCAGGTTTAAAGTTGGCACGGTTGAAGCCAGGAAATCTTGGAATAAAGTAGAGAAATGGCTAAATGAAATAACAAAGGAGAAGATCAAAAAATCTCCTGAATTTTTCCTACTGGGTATCTCAAATACGAAGTATAAAAAAGAAATTTATTATTTAATAATACATATACAGTGATCCCCCGATTATCGCGAGGGTTCCGTTCCAAGACCCCTCGCGATAATCGATATTTCGGGATGTAGTGGTGCGGAAGTAAAAACACCATCTGCGCATGCGGGCCCCTTTTTCCATGGCCGCACATGCGCAGATGGTGGAGTTTGCGTGTGGGCGGCGGGGAAGACCCGGGGAAGACCCAGGGAAGGTTCAGGCAACGGGGAAACCCCATCTTCGGCTCCTCGCTGCGGAGCAGATCAGCTGTTGGGCGGCCGAAGGAACCTTCCCTGGGTCTTCCCGCCGCCCAGGCAAAGGGGAAACCCCAAGTTCGCTTGCCCGTTCGCCCGCCCGCCCGGCTGCTCGCTTGCCGCTTGCTTGCCGCTCGCTTGCAGCGCGGCAGCAGCAAGGAGCCGAAGATGGGGTTTCCCCGTTGCCCAGGCAATGGGGAAACCCCATCTTCGGCTCCTCGCTGCTGCCGCGCTGCCGAGCAGATCAGCTGGTGGGCGGCCGAAGGAACCTTCCCTGGGTGCCGCCCGCCACTCGAGAGCAAGAGGGGGAGAGATAGAGAAAGAGAGAGAAGGAAAGAAAGAGATGAGAGAGGGAGGAAGAGAGTGTGAGAGAGGAAGAAGCAAGATAGAGAAAGAGAGAGAGAAAGAAAGATGAGAAAGGAAGGGAGTGACGTCATCGGGTGGAAAATCGCGATATAGCGTTTCGCAAAGATCGAGATCACGAAACTCGGGGGATCACTGTATTAGTTGCGGCAGGAATTACATTTGCACAGAAATGGAAAGAAAAGGAAATACCAAAAGATGTAGAAGTATTTAAAAAAATTATAGAATGTGCAGAATTAAACATGATGACAAAACATTTGAATAACCAAGCTGAAACAGAATTTTATAAAATATGGGATAAAGTATATAAATGGTGGAATCTTAAAAATAATGGTAAAATTATATAAGTAAGAACTTATAATTATTTGAATTTATCAACTAGAAAGTTAATTGTATGTTTAGATGGAAGAATATTTTTTTTTGTTATATTAAATAAGTGAATATTAATTAATTAATTAAATAACATGATAGTAATAGACAGAATGTAATAGTTTTAAAAATAATAAAAACACAGAGTATTTTTATAAAGTTACTAATATTAAGTATTACTTTTCTATATAGTATTATGAGTTTAAGTATTTTATAATTTATAGATAAGAAAATTAATCAAAGTTATAGAAACCATAAACTATAAACAATAGAGTTAAATTTAATAAGAACATAGAGTGTGTTATATTTCTGAATCGTTCTGATTATAGTTAGACATTTCTTTTTTGTATTAGTTAGACTTCTAAGATAAGCGGAGCAATGGTAACTCCTTGAATGTTGAATGTTGTTTGTCTTTGTATGTCTAATGAAAAATAATAAAAAAATATTTTTAAAAAATAAATAAAGTTGGCACGGTTGGAGACTCCTGCTTTAGACCAGCTGTTGCAATCCTCTTCTTAGGGTGGAAGTTTGACTTCCATAAAACCTTTCTTGTTTTTATAAATATTTTATAAATAAATTTAATAAAAAAATATTTTCCCTGTTAAGCAGATAATAGTGATGCCCTCTCAGACCATTCCACTGCAAAAATTTGGGGGGGGGGGGTCTGTTGAATCCATCTGGGGATCAGTACATTGACTTGTTGAAACTCAGAAAGAAACCTTTAATTAAGTAATTTTCTGCAGTTGCCTCCAGGAACTTTTTAGATTATAGTTTGAAGGCATAAAAGTTATCTTAGTGGCAGTTGGCTATCTTGAAGCTCTTGAGAAAAATCTGTATGTTTCTCTTGCAGAAACCCAGTGAAGGTGAACTAGTTTCTTCTTCCTATGAAGAAGAAAAAATATTTTTCTTTACTGGTTTTCAAAATGTTGACAAAATATTGAGAAAACATTAAAAAACCACTTTAACAATGCAAAGCGATGTAATAGTTTTTAAGCTTAAATAACAGCTCATGGAAAACAGAATGATAAAGATTAAAATGAAAATCTGCCTTATATATTAAACCTCAATAATCACTGATTTATTAATATTATTATAAAATCAATAGAAAATTTTATTCTATACAAAAAGCCACCCAAAGTGTGAATGTTTTCATTAAAGGGTTTTAATGTGGTGCTTTTGAATTGTTTTGAGTGATGATATTTTGTTGTACAGCAACACAGTTCATACACCAACAATCACCAAGTAAATAACAGAAATAGCAGAGAGAGTCAGAGAATCACAATCCGCAACACCAACTCTTAAAGCTATTAGGGTTTCAATACATTTTTTTAAATTATTATTTATATGCCACTCACTCCAAACGGACTCTGAGCAGCTAACAATGGGAATAAATACAACAACAATAAAAACAGTGAAAATCTAATAATAAAAATCAGTAATAACAATAACATAAAAAACATACATACTTGCTGCAATCAGCCTAATCCAGGCATGCCGGAAAAGCCAGGTCTTAACAGCTTCCCGGAAGACCGGTAGCGTGGAGATAATGCGGATCTCTGGGGGCAGTTGGTTCTAAAGGATCAGAGCCGCCACAAAGAAGGCTCTTCCCCGAGGTCCCGCCAACTGACATTATTTGGCAGACGGGGCCTGGAGAAGGCCAACTCTGTGGGCCCTTACTGGCCGCAGCAAGGTAGGAGGGAAGAGGCGGTCCCGTAAATATACATATGTTGTTGTTATTATTATTATTTATTGGATTTGTATGCCGCCCCTCTCTGTAGACTCGTGGCGGCTAACAACAATGATAAAAACAGCATGTAACAATCAAATACTAAAACAACTAAAAACCCTTATTATAAAACCAAACATACACACAAATATACCATGCATAAATTGTAAAGACCTAGGGGGAAGGAATATCTCAGTTCTCCCATGCCTGACAGCAGAGGTGGGTTTTAAGGAGCTTACGAAAGGCGAGGAGGGTCGGGGAAATTCTAATCTCTGGGGGGAGCTGGTTCCAGAGGGCCGGGGCCGCCACAGAGAAGGCTCTTCCCCTGGGTCCCGCCAAACGACATTGTTTAGTTGACAGGACAGAGAAGGCCCACTCTGTGGGACCTAACTGGTCGCTGGGATTCGTGCGGCAGAAGGCGGTCCTGGAGATAATCTGGTCCGGTGCCATGCCACTAACATTGTTCGTTTGTTTTATGTATTGCCAAACCTAGTTTGACTGCTTCATCAATTGCAAGTGCACTTTATATAATTCATTTATCCTGGTTTTCTCTTGGCCTTGGAAAGTCAAGGAATCCTCGTAAGAGGCCCTGGTTCTCTTATGGAATCTCTAGCAGTTCAGTGTTGGCAAATACTTCAAAAGAAAAGGATTTAGGGGTAGTGATTTCTGACAGTCTCAAATGGGTGAGCAGTGCAGTCAGGCGGTAGGGAAAGCAAGTAGGATGCTTGGCTGCATAGCTAGAGGTATAACAAGCAGGAAGAAGGAGATTATGATCCCACTATATAGAATGCTGGTGAGACCACATTTGGAATACTGTGTTCAGTTCTGGAGACCTCACCTACAAAAAGATATTGACAAAATTGAACGGGTCCAAAGACGGGCTACAAGAATGGTGGAAGGTCTTAAGCATAAAACGTATCAGGAAAGACTTAATGAACTCAATCTGTATAGTCTGGAGGACAGAAGGAAAAGGGGGGACATGATCGAAACATTTAAATATATTAAAGGGTTAAATAAGGTCCAGGAGGGAAGTGTTTTTAATAGGAAAGTGAACACAAGAACAAGGGGACACAATCTGAAGTTAGTTGGGGAAAGATCAAAAGCAAAATGAGAAAATATTATTTGACTGAAAGAGTAGTAGATGCTTGGAACAAACTTCCAGCAGACGTGGTAGATAAATCCACAGTAACTGAATTTAAACATGCCTGGGATAAACATATATCCATCCTAAGATAAAATACAGAAAATAGTATAAGGGCAGACTAGATGGACCATGAGGTCTTTTTCTGCCGTCAGACTTCTATGTTTCTATGTTTGCTTTCGGAATATCCCTCCCACCCTCTTGCAGCGATGTTTGTTTGTTTGTTTGATTGATTGATTTTTATGCTGCCCTTCTCCTGACACTAAATCTGAAGTCATTTAAGTAGGATCTGGAAGGAAGAAGTGTCATCTTGGTCATCCTCCTATCCCCCCTCATAGATGTGAAGATACTTTACATTGCTGAGTGGGGAAGAGGATCGGGGTCTTAAGATTTATTCATTCTTTTCATAGAAACATCTAGTCTGCCTTTATACTATTTCGTGTATTTTATCTTAGGATGCATACCAGGCATGTTTAAATTCAGTTCCTGTGGATTTACCAACCAGGTCTGCTGGAAGTTTGTTCCAAGCATCTACTACTCTTTCAGTAAAATAATATTTTCTCACATTACTTCTAATCTTTCCCCCCTCAGCTAACCTCAGATTGTGCCCTCTTGTTCTTGTGTTCACTTTCCTATTAAAAACACTTCCCTCCTGAACCTTATTTAACCCTTTAACATATTTAAACGTTTCGATCATGCCCCCCCTTTCCCTTCTGTCCTCCAGACTATACAGATTGAGTTCATGAAGTCTTTCCTGATACGTTTTATGCTTAAGACCTTCCACCATTCTTGTAGCCCGTCTTTGGACCTGTTCAATTTTATAAATATCTTTTTGTAGGTGAGGTCTCCAGAACTGGACACAGCATTCCCAATGGGGTCTCACCAGCGCTCTATACTTTTCCTTAAAAGTATCCCTGTTTGTGTGCTTCTTTTCTCAGTGAGATAAAGCGAGAGAGGAGAGTCCCTTCGCCTGATGTAATAGTCCTATCGGACAACGAGCCGTCGAGCCCAAGAATGAACAGATTAACCAAAATAGCATTAAAAGAGACCAGCGCAGAAGTGCTAATGGTGAGTCTGACCCAGCGGTCATAAAACTGAGAGCAAACTGATTGTTCTTCCCTCTTTCTCTCTCTCTTTCCCTCCACTTTGATATGTTTAGATCTTCTGGCCTGGTGAAATCACTGAGTTCATCTTGGGAGACTCCTCCCACCTGCCACCCTGTCATTTCTTCAGCACAAGCAGTGCATACATCGACTTTCCTCTCTCCATGGACCAAAACTCATTGTGCCCTCTGCTTTTTGTGGCTAGGAGGGTTTCCTCCACTGTGATTCCTCTGCTGGCTTCCTATCTCCCTGGCTTTGCTCTCCCTCCTCCCCCAACCTCTTGCTTCATTTTATTTATTTATTTATTTATTTATTTATTTATTTATTTACTGGATTTGTATGCCGTCATTCTGTTCCTTCAATTGAAGTGCATGAATTTCTCATCCATTTCAGGTGCACCAGGTGCTCGTAATTCTCCCACTACTCCCCAACCGTGACTCTGTTTTTTCTGTTCTTTATCCCTGGGCCACTGACATGAACCATCCGCCTGTCCCTTTTTGACCCTAACGCCTGGAATTACTCCCGCAGCACTAAAGTCGTCCTTCCCCTGCCTTATACCCTCCTGGGATGATGATAATCCTGTCACTGCTGGCTGGGAATTGTGACAGTTGTCCTTTAACATATCTGTAGGACACGGGGTTAGAGGAGGCTGGCCAAAGTCACATTTGTTCTCTCTCTCTCTCTCCCCTCTCTCTCTCCCCCTCCCTCTCTCTCCTTCCTGTCCCTCCTGTCTCTTTCTCCCTCCTTCCCTCCCTTTCCATCCTCCCTCCTTCCTGTCCCTCCTCTCTCTTTTTCTCCGTCTCTCTCCCTCCCTCCCTCCCTTTCCATCCTCCCTCCTTCCTGTCCCTCTCTCTTTTTCTCCGTCTCTCTCTTCCTCCCTCCCTCCCTTTCCATCCTCCCTCCTTCCTGTCCCTCCTCTCTTTTTCTCCATCTCTCTCTCCCTCCTTGCCTCCCTTTCCATCCTCCTTCCTGTCCCTCCTCTCTCTTTTTCTCCATGTCTCTCTTCCTCCCTCCCTCCCTTTCCATCCTCCCTCCTTCCTGTCCCTCCTCTCTTTCTTTTTCTCCCGTCTCTCTCTCCCTCCTTGCCTCCCTTTCCATCCTCCCTCCTTCCTGTCCCTCCTCTCTCTTTTTCTCCGTCTCTCTCTTCCTCCCTCCCTCCCTTTCCATCCTCTCTCCTTCCTGTCCCTCCTCTCTTTCTTTTTCTCCATCTCTCTCTCCCTCCTTGCCTCCCTTTCCATCCTCCCTCCTTCCCGTCCCTCCTCTCTCTTTCTCATCTTCAAATCACTCTTTTAAAGTCAGCCCTTCTGTCATCCCCTCTAATTTGACTCTTTCCCCCTCCTTCCCTCAACAAAATTAAAACTTTTTCTTCCAATCGGTTGTCCTTGTAGAAGAGCAGCCCAGAGGAACGGGAACGAATGATTAAACAGCTGAAGGAAGAACTGCGGTTAGAAGAAGCCAAACTTGTCTTACTGAAAAAATTACGGCAAAGTCAGATACAAAAGGAAACAACAGCCCAAAAGGTGAGCAGATTCTGTCTTTTTTCTGCCCCCCCCCCCCCCCACTTCTGTACTTGGAGTTTATATATGGTCTTTCTCACCTGTCTACCACCCAGGCATTGATTATCTCAGGGACCATTTCTGGCTTTCAAACTTCCTCCCCTGCCCTCCCCATTAAGTACAACTTTTAATATTTATTTATAGAACTCCTGGTCACTGGATTTTGAGCTATAAATGATGATGATGATGATGATTATTATTATTATTATTATTATTATTATTATTATTATTATTGATATATATACTGTTTTATTACTGTTGTTAGCTGCCCCGAGTCTGCGGAGAGGGGCGGCATACAAATCCAATAAATAAATAAATAAATAAATTGGTGATGATGATAATTTATTAGATTTGTTTGCCGCCGCTCTCCGAAGACTCTAATCATGCTCTAAGGCCGGGCAGAGAGAAAGGAGAAGTGAAGATGTAAAGAGAAAAGACATGCTAATTATTGTAATAGAGGCTACTAGCATTTTTTTTAACTGTCCATCCTTGACTGCTGGGTATGGGGATCTGCAAGAAGCCGTTCAGTAATAGAGGGACATGCTGTGACTTCCTGTTGATTTCGCGGTGAGAACGGCTGGAAAATAGTGGGTTCTGCCATGCCCTGTGAAATCCACGCAGTAACTACTGTCAGGAGACCCCGCGGAGTCACAGAAATCTTTTAGGGAGGATAAAGGAAGGAAAGGCATTTCACCGACCACGAAGAATTAGCTGTTTCCTCGTTAAGTCTGAAGCAAGCTCTCCTGAACGGGAGACGGTCATTTTTGGCGGTCACAAAGCTGGGACAACCGGAATCATAAGATTTGTGCTGGAGCGGTTCATGGGCAAAGCTTTGAAACTGGGTGGGATAATTACCAATTTTTACTCTAAAGACCTGATATAAGTACAGTGGCACCTCTACTTAAGAACGCCTCTACTTACGAACTTTTCTAGATAAGAACAGGGTGTTCAAGATTTTTTTGCCTCTACTTAAGAACCATTTTCTACTTAAGAACCCGAGCCCGGAAAAATTTCCCAGGAAATTTGAGAGCGGCACAAAGGCCCGACCAGTTTCCTGCCATTCCCCCTTTAATCCCAGCCATCTGGGCTGCCAGAGGAGCCTTTTCGGCAGCACTAAAGAGGCTTTGGGTGTCCAGAGCGAACAAAGCATTTTCCTTTCCCTGGGCGCTTGGAGAGGGAATAAACGTCTGCCAGCGCCCAGAGAAAAGAAATGCTCCCTTTGCTCTGGGCAGCCGAGGAGTCACCACAGTGAAGAAAAAGCGCCGAGTACAAAGCGAGCGAGAGAAGAGGGGACCCTTCAGCATGGGAAGGAAGGGGAAGCAGGTAGCAGCAGAAGCAACCAGTGTATGGGAGGCAGCTCGCTCCAGGTGTATTGAAGGCGCATGCTCTTCCTCGCTGCCTTAGAGTCCCTCTTTTTTTTAAGCCTTAAAGTTTTGGATTTTTTTGATTCCCCTCACCTCATCTTCGGCAGCGACTGTCCTCTCCTTACTCTTCCTCCTCCCGCCTAAATTCCGAGCGTTTATTTCTTTCCTAATGGGTTTGCACACATTATTTGCTTTTACATTGATTCCTATGGGAAAAATGGCTTCTACATAAGAACGTTTCTACTTAAGAACCTGGTCACGGAACGAATTAAGTTCTTAAGTAGAGGAACCACTGTACAAGAATTTTAAAAGATAGCTCTTAAGCCTAAGAAAGCGGTGACTAAATACACGGAGGGAAAAAACCTGAAAATCAAGAGGCGAAAGAAGCCCAGTGAAATCAGAGAAAGCTTGAAAACAGCTTAAACAATTTGAAAGGTGATTTTCTGGAGAAACTCTTGTTTATTTGTATTTTTAAACCCCCTGGATTTATGGGATAATCAGCTGTTTTTGACAGGCTGTTTAACTTGTATTTGGGAATAAGAGAGCCACCTATTGGAAGAAGAGAAGTACTACAGCACTATAGCCACAGCTTACTCAGTGGAAGTAAATTCAGTACACACAAAATTTAATTAATACACAGAATAGAAGTAATAACATCTGAAAGACGTCCTGACCTTGACTCTACTGTCAGAAGAGGACTTGGATAATTTTGAGAATATTTAATGAGGTGGTTTAATGGATCTGAAAGGTTGGAGGAATCTAGTGCATTGATTTGGATTTGAACTATTAATGTTATTTAACAGAACATTCTACAAGACAAAAAAAGAAAGGCGATAGAAGAAAAGAGAAAAGAAGGAAAGTTAAATAAGACTTTAAAAATTGAACAATGGGGAAGATATATACAGTGATCCCTCGAGTATCGCGAGGGTTACGTTCCAAGACCCCTCGCGATACTCGATTTTTCGCAATGTAGTGGTGCGGAAGTAAAAACACCATCTGCGCATGCGCGCCCCTTTTTCCATGGCCGCGCATGCGAGATGGTGTTTTTACTTCCGCACCTGGGAAGACCCAGGGAAGGTTCCTTCCGCTGCCCAGCAGCTGAGGTGCCTGCCCGCCTGCCCGCCGCTTTTCCGCCCGCCGCTTGTCCGCCGCTTTTCCGCCCGCCGCTTGTCCGCCGCTTGTCCGCTGCCCGCCGCTCGGTGCACGATCGGGGTTTCCCCTTTGCGTGGGCGGCGGGGAATTCTGGGAGTTGAAGACCCAAGGAAGGTTCCTTCGGCCGCCCAGCAGCTGATCTGCTCGGCAGCGCAGTAGCAGCGAGGAGCCGAAGATGGGGTTTCCCCGTTGCCCACGCAAAGGGGAAACCCCATCTTCAGCTCCTCGCTGCTACTGCGCTGCCGAGCAGATCAGCTGCTGGGCGGCTGAAGGAACCTTCCCTGGGTGCCGCCCGCCGCTCGAGAGCAAGAGGGGGAGAGATAGAGAAAGAGAGAGAAGGAAAGAAAGAGATGAGAGAGGGAGGAAGAGAGTGTGAGAGAGGAAGAAGCAAGATAGAGAAAGAGAGAGAGAAAGGAAGATGAGAAAGGAAGGGAGTGACGTCATCGGGTGAAAAAAATCGCGATATAGCGTTTCGCGAAGCTCGAGATCGCGAAACTCGAGGGATCACTGTAATTGGAAAACTAAAACTCAGGCTGTAAATCTAAAGAATTTTAAAAGATTGCATTTTGGAGGTATAATTATGGGATTGATGAAATTTATTAAGCAGGAGTTTTTAAATATTGAGACATTGGAACCATAGAAATATACTAAGTAACTTTTATTAAATTGTTATAAGATGGATTTACAGGGGATGATAGAGGTATATGAAGACATATTTTTGATGTTAAAAGTGTATGTGGATCTTTAAAGGACAATAGTCTACGGAGAGGGGGGCATACAAATGTAATAAATTAAATAAATAAATAAGGAAACAAGGGGAGGAATAATAAGGAAACAAAGTTTAAAGGCATAGAAACGAATGTAGAAGTCACTTAACAATTGTGGGGAAAAGAGCAACAAGATATTCAGGAAATAGATAAGAAATTAGACGAAGCAGTGGAAGGGAAAAATCAAAATGAGATGCAAGAAGCTAAAAATAAAGAAGAGAAAAGATTAATAAATAAGAATCAATTAGATAACGCCTTAAAAGTTTATAATAGCATCTGCAGTGCTAAAAACACAGTTTCTGTGCATATATAGAAGCAAAAAACCCAACATATGCGCAGAAGGAGAAGAAATAAGAGAACCGACTTGGGGGGGTGTTATGCCTGGGTCGCCGCCAGTTCTAGTGACCCGTGCCACCAACTTACTACCAGTTCTGTAGAACAGGTCCGAACCGGGAGTAACCGACCTCTGGTGTGTTCCTTGTTTTTTTTCAAGGGTGTAAATGGGTGTAAGCTTGACTGGCGTATTCTGGGAGTTGAAGTCCACGTGTTTTAAAGTTTGTTGAACACCCATGATGTAAACCAATGGTTCTAATGCCACGACCCCTTAATACAGTTCCTCATGTTGTGGTGACCCCCAACCATAAGTCTAGCGCCAATTCTCCCAACAGAGATTTCAGCTGATTGCCAGGAAGGTCAGAAGAACACCCCCCACTGTAAACGCCTGATTGGTCGGATTGTAAAAATACGTTCCAAGGTGCCAGAATAGAAGCTTTAGTTCAGACCTGGGCAAGGGGTGGCCTGCAGGCCATGTCCAGCCTGCCTGATGTCTGTGACCGCCCCGCCCACTATCTGACCGGTCCGTGGAGGTCAGGGTCCGCTCATGCGGCCCCATGGCAAAATTAATTGCCCACCCCTGCTCAAGATGAAGAAGGACAGACTCCAACTCCCAGAAGGCCCCTGGGAAGCCGACCAGGCCTGGCTGAGAGACGAACACGTGTAAAGGGGCGGAATGCGCAGGGCTTTCTGGGAGATGTAGTCTGTCCCACTCTGGAGCACAGTCAGGCTGCTGCAGAACTACAGCGGCGGAGGGAGAGCGAAAGCGGGCCCGGAGCAGGAAGCGTGGGCGGCGCTCAGTGCCGGCTTCGAGTTTGCAGGCGCCCCGGTGCTCTTTTCCAAACTAGGCAGGATGCACCCCTCTTTGGCTGTGGGGCTGGTCTTTGTGGGATGCTGCAGCAACGTGGTTTTCCTGGAGTTGCTAATCCCATGAGTGTGGCTTGTAAAGGATGGCTGGGCTGGAACATCCTTCCTCCCACCTTTCCCCGGTGCATTTAACCGTGGCTGGAGAGGTCAGTCTGGAATGAAGTGTCTGTGACCGGCCCGCGGAGGTCGGGGTCCACTCATGCGGGTCCATGGCAAAATTAATTGCCCACCCCTGCTTTAGTTCCTTTTTTTAAAAAAATTAAACTTTATTAAATTTTTCATAAAAAGACAAACATGGACATACATACATTTAACGTATATTTGGGGTTGCCATCACCCCACTTATTTTTGAAGTCTATCTAATACAGAAAAAAAAATTCACTGATAACATTTGAAATTGATATAAAATGAAAAGAAGAATTTTTGTTTTTATTTTATTTTATTTATCATTATTTATTTATTATATAGATTTGTATGCCGCCCCTCTCCGCAGACTCGGGGCGGCTCACAACAAAGTGAAACAATTTACAACAAATCTAAATTACACTTTTAAAATATTTTAAAAACCCCATTTTCTAAACAAACATACATACAGACATACCATTCATAAATTGTATATGCCCGGGGGAGATGTCTCAGTTCCCCCATGCCTGACGACAAAGGTGGGTCTTAAGGAGCTTACGAAAGGCAAGGAGAGTAGGGGCAGTTCTAATCTCCGGGGGGAATTGGTTCCAGAGGGTCGGGGCCGCCACAGAGAAGGCTCTTCCCCTGGGGCCCGCCAACCGACATTGTTTAGTTGACGGGACCCGGAGAAGGCCCACTCTGTGGGACCTAATCGGTCGCTGGGATTCGTGCGGCAGCAGGCGGTCTCGGAGATATTCTGGTCCAGTGCCATGAAGGGCTTTAAAGGTCATAACCAACACTTTGAATTGTGACCGGAAATTGATCGCAACCTATAAAAATGATAAAATATGACTAATTCTAATACTTCAATATAATTCCAAATCATTTAAATCTAATTTTTCCCCTTTTATTTAAACATGTATACAATTTTTTCCATATATCATAAAATTCCGATTCTTCATGATTGTTTAACCGCCTTGTCATCATGTCCATCTCGGCACATTCCATAATTTTTCTTATTACCTCATCTTCCTTGGGGATATCTTCCCCTTTCCAATTTTGTGCGAACACAATTCTAGCTGCTGTCAGAATATGAATAATTTTTTTAAAAAGTATCCTTTTTATGTTTTTGATTTGTTATACCTAATAAAAAGAATTCAGGTGTTTTCTTTATGTCCTGTAATGTAATTTCCTTTATCCACTTTTCTATTGTATTCCAATATGACCTAGTTTTGTAGCAAGTCCACCACTGATGGTAAAACGAACCTATTTTCTCGCTTACATTTCCAACATTTTGGTGACATGTTAGGAAACATCTTTGCTATTCTATTTGGAGGCAGATGCTTTAGTTCCTAACACCATCTCAGGGACCGCCTTCTGCCGCACGAATCCCAGCGACCAGTTAGGTCCCACAGAGTTGGCCTTCTCCGGGTCCCGTCAACTAAACAATGTCGGTTGGCGGGGCCCAGGGGAAGAGCCTTCTCTGTGGCGGCCCCAACCCTCTGGAACCAACTCCCCCCCAGAGATTAGAATAGCCCCCACCCTCCTTGCCTTTCGTAAGCTCCTCAAAACCCACCTCTGCCGTCAGGCTTGGGGGAATTAAGACAATTTCCCCCCCTAGGCTTCTACAATTTATGCATGGTATGTTTGTATGTATGATTGGTTTTATAACAAGGGTTTTTAGCTGTTGTAGCATTGGATTTTTACATTCTGTTTTTTGTCACTGTTGTTAGCCGCCCCGAGTCCACAGAGAGGGGCGGCATACAAATCCAATAAATAAATAAATAAACCATGGGAAATTTGTGTTGGGCGACCCCTGTGAAATGCTCATTCGACCCCCCCCAAAGGGGTCCCGACCCCCAGGTTGAGAACCACTGATGTAAATGAAAGCAGCCTTCTTCCAGGAAGTAAAATGCCATCATTCCTCTACTTCTCCCCTCTGCTCCTTGAAAACTGGGCTAAAGTTGTGCAACCCAAAAAAATACAGGCATTTTTGGCAGTTGAAAACTCTCTGCCCATAAATGGAGAACCCTTCGGAATAGTCTGCTTCTGTTCTAATACCTCTCTTTGTGTGCTTGTCTGTTTCACAGCCTGCTGGTTCCTCAGGAAATGCCGTAGCAACACCACCCCCACTAGTGCGGGGAACACAGACCATTGCATCCAGCAAGTCAGCCCTTCTACAGGTGAGAGGACGTGTTCTGTCGAGGTCTCTGGTAGAATCCTCCCGAAAATTCACAGATACAAATTTCAGACACACACACGTTTGAAAAGTCAAAACAATGTTCTTTATACCAAAAATTCAAATAAACTAAGCCCTCTGTTTGTATAGCAACTGGTAATTTGTACAAGTCCCTTATCAGTTCTGTGATACTTAGCTTGCAGCTGTGAGGCAATTCACAGTCCTTCTTCTTTCACAAAGTGAAACACACTTTGCTCTGGTTTGGTTTCAAAGCGGGGGGAAATCAGCACACAAAGGTTGACGTCAGTAAGGCAGGCACGAAACACAATGATCAGATAATCCTCCACAATGGCCAAACCCACAGGCTGCTATTTATAGCAGCCTCACTCATTACCACAGCCCCACCCAACCACAGGTGGCCTCATTTTCTTTGATAGTAATCTCTCAGTTGTTGCTGCCTATGCATCGCTCTCCGCATGCGTGGCTGTATCATTAACTCTTGTTCCGAATCCAAGGAGGAGCGAGATAATTGATCTCCTTCTGAGCTGTCTGCCACACTCTCCTCCTCCCTGTCACTCATGTCTTCTTGGTCAGAGGAGCCTTCATCAGCAGATTCCACCGGGGGCAAAACAGGCCTGCAGCATGTGGATGTCTCCCCCACATCCACAGTCCTTGGGGCAGGAGCAAGGCCAGAGCTAACCACAACAGGACGTAAGAAAGGTCTTTGTTAATGAATTCAGTCTTATAGGCTGCTTCAATACAGGTGATCCTCAATTTACAACCGTGATGGACCTCCCAATTATTGTCATAGGTTTTGACAGTTGTACATCGAGTTACCCAATCTGATTTTGTGACTTTTGGGTTTTTTTTGCCTCAGTCATAAAGGGAAACACTGTTAAGCAGACTCATGGTTTGCCATGGGGCATTTTTGCTGAAAATTGGAAATAAACACTGGTTTTCAGCTGGCTTTGTGCCTGAGGGCAAAATTAAAACTCACAATCTCCAGGGGTTTGGGGTTTTTTGCCTGGTATCTCAACCACTACACCAAACTGGCTCTCAAAGCTGTATTAAGACGTTGGTTTTATGAGCACAAGGGAGAGAATTGAAGAGCGTTCGAGTCGGTCTCCAAATGCAATTCAAGGAATTGGTTATTACTTTTAAAGCCCTAAATGGCTCAGGGCCAGACTATTTACGGGACCACCTCCTCCCTTATTTATTTATTTATTCATTCATTCATTCATTTATTGGATTTGTATGCCGCCCCTCTCCGTGGACTCGGGGCGGCTAACAACAGTGGTAAAAACAGCATGTGACAATCCAATAGTTAAACAGCTAAAAACCCTTGTTATAAAAACCAATCATACATACAAACATACCATGCATAAATTGTAGAAGCCTAGGAGGAAAGAATATCTCAGTTCCCCCATGCCTGACGACAGAGGTGGGTTTTAAGGAGCTTACGAAAGACAAGGAGGGTGGGGGCTATTCTAATCTCTGCGGGGAGTTGGTTCCAGAGGGTCGGGCCCGCCACAGAGAAGGCTCTTCCCTGGGTCCCACCAAACAACATTGTTAATTTGCGGGACCCGGAGAAGGCCCACTGCCTCGCTGCCAGTAAGGGCCCACAGAGTCTGCCTTCTCCAGGTCCCATCCACCAAACAAATGTTGCTGGGCGGGATCTCCGGAAAGCGCCTTCTCTGTGGTGGCTCCAACCCTGTGGAATCAATTGCCCCCAGAGATCCGCACTATCTCCTCCCTACCGGTCTTCCGGAAAGCCGTTAAGACCTGGCTTTTCCGGCATGCCTGGAATTAGGATTGATGTATGGTTTTAGTGTGTATGTATGGGTTTTTTTAATTATATTTTTATTATACAGTATTATAGTTTTTATCACATTGTAGATTTTATTGTTGTATTTTATTGCTCTTTTTATTACTATTATATTTATGACTGCTGTTAGCCACCCTGAGTCTGTTTTGGAGTGAGCTGCATATAAATACAATGAATGAATGAATGAATGAATGAATGAATGAATGAATGAATGAATGAATGAATGAATGATTGCCCTTGATGGATCTTTGATGGCCTGCAGTTACAAAGCAAAAACATTTTCCCCCCTCTTTACTCCCTGTCCTCCTCAACCCACCCCCTCCCTCCCTCCGTCCCAAAACAGAACGCTTCTTCACGTATTCCTGGGACTGTCATTCCTCCTCCTCTGATCCGGGGTGGGCAGCAGACATCTTCAAAGCTGGGCTCTCAACAGAACTCGCAAATAGTCATGCCACCTCTTGTCCGAGGAGCACAGGTAAGTTATGGCTGTTCCTTTTATTCTTTTTGTTTGTTTGTTTTTCCTTCCCCCACACCTCACCTTTCCTCCCCCTGATTATCTTTGCCTAGCTGGGAAAAATCCCTTTCTGACTGTAACCCCAGAAAATGTAACCTTCTGGCTGGGTTATACTGGGCAAGATGGAGGCCATGTCGGGTCCAATAACTGGTTGTGTTTACTGTCGGAATCCTAAATCCTTGGCAAATTAAAAGATGCATGGACTTCAACTCCCAAAATTCTCCAGCCAATCTTAGTGGTTTAGCAGAGGGGGGCTGCTACGTTGAAACAGTGACGTGTGTTCGCCCCCGTGGTTCTGAGTGCCAGTGGAGTCCAGCGCAATTCTGCTACTGCACCTGGGCAGGTAGTGAAACCGTGCACAGGTGCAGTAGCAGAATTGCACTGGACTCCGCTAGCACTCAGAGCCACGGGGGCAAGCACACATCGCCCTTCCACCTTAGCAGCCCACCTCTGTGGCTAGGTAACTTTGGGAGTTGGAGTCCGTGCATCTTAAGGTTGAGAAACAGGAATATGGCGTGGACGATGGAGTTTGGGTGTCTCTTCAATGGAATGGCATAGCTACAGGACCTCCACCGCTAGACGTTTTTAAGGAGAGATTGGATGCCCATTTTTCTGAAATGTGGTTGGGTGGTGATGGTGAAGCTTTTCGGCACCGAGTGCCCAAACCAGAACATGCGTCTGCGCCAGAGCACCGGACACCTGAAGGCCAGCTGGCCAGTGGGCATGTGGACACCAATTCAATTCAATTTTCAATTTATTAGATTTGTATGCCGCCCCCCTCCGACGACTCGGGGCGGCTCACAACAGTAATAAAAACAGTATAACAATGGAACAAATCTTAATAAAATATATAAAAAACCTCAACAATTAAAAAAAACCATACAGCACATACACATCAAACATGAAATATAATAAGCCTGGGGGAGATGTCTTAGTTCCCCGATGCCTGGCAATATAGGTGGGTCTTAAGTAACTTGCAAAAGACAAGGAGGGTGGGGGCCGTTCTAATCTCTAGGGGGAGTTGGTTCCAGAGGGTCGGAGCCACCACAGAGAAGGCTCTTCCCCTGGGGCCCGCCAAACGGCATTGTTTGGTCGACGGGACCCGGAGAAGGCCAACTCTGTGGGACCTTATCGGCCGCTGGGATTAGTGCGGTAGAAGGCGGTTCCGGAGGTATTCTGGTCCAATGCCATGTAGGGCTTTAAAGGTCATTACCAACATTACCAACACTTTGAATTGTGACCGGAAATTCAAGTGCAGGCCAGTGCAGGCCACGGAGTGTTGAGGAAACGCTCCACGATAGCTCCATGTAGAGAGCGTTGCAGTAATCAAACCTCGAGGTGATAAGGGCATGAGCGACTGTGAGCAATGACCCCCTGTCCAAATAGGGCCGCAACTGGTGCACCAGGCGAACCTGGGCAAACGCCCTCCTCGCCACAGCCGAAAGATGGTGTTCCAATGTTAGCTGTGGATCGAGGAGGACGCCCAAGTTGCAAACCCTGTCTGAGGGGGGCAATAATTCCCCCCCCCCCAGGGTAATGGACGGACAGATGGAATTGTCCTTGGGAGGTAAAACCCACAGCCACTCCATCTTGTCTGGATTGAGAAACAAGAAGAGCAATTGGCATCGACACACATGCCACAGAAAGAGCTCTATGTGCCACCTTTGGCACATGTGCCATAGGTTTGCCATCACAGGGGAAGGGTCCTCCTGCTTGAGCAAGAGGAGACAAAATTGGTTGTATGTGTATCCATTGTTGCATCTTTTAACCAAGAGAATTACCATATACTACTCACCAGCTTTCTCCCAGTACAGTGATCCCTCGAATTTCGCGATCTCGATCTTCGCGAAACGCTATATCGCGATTTTTAAAAAAATATTAATTTTAAAAAAAACCACTTCCGGGTTTGGCTTCGGGAGTCAGCTGGGAAGCGGCGCGGCTGTTTTAAAAGGTCGCAGCCGGCCTGGGGGGCTTCCCAGCACACCCCCCCCCGAACCCCCAACCTGGGTCTTCCCGGCCGCCCACGCAAAGGGGAAACCCCGGCTCCTCGCTGATGCCCGCCACTTGCCCGCCCGCCAGCAAGAGGGGGAAGACCCAGGGAAGGTTTCTTCGGCCGCCCAGCAGCTGATCTGCTCGGTAGCGCAGCAGCAGCAAGGAGCCGAATCGGGGTTTCCCCTTTGCGTGGGCGGCGGGGAACGCAAACTCCACCATCTACGCATGCGCGGCCATAGAAAAAAGGGCGCGCATGCGCAGATGGTGTTTTTACTTCCGCAACCCTACATCGCGAAAAATCGATTATCACGAGGGGTCTTGGAACGGAACCCTCGCGATAATAGAGGGATCACTGTACATCTTAAAATTCATCTTTTCTAGTTTTCTTGTCATTTATCTACTCTTTGCCATCCCTGTCAAACACGACTGCCTTGGACTTTTGACACATTAATGATCAGATCCACACTTTTGTCTAATATTTACTGCAAATAATTTGTGTTTTCAGTCAACAGCATGGTTTTGCCTGCCTGCAAACGTACAAACCCATTCATATTCCCAACAACGCATACACAACGTTACACATCCTTGCTTTGGCGCCCCTGCCACTGTTGTCGAGCCATTTGGTCTCACGCCTGCTTTGCTTCCATTATACACTTGCTCTTAAATTTCCCCCAGCCTTTCTGCAATTCAGGCCTATTCATTACAGGCAAACATTCATTGGCTAGCAAACATTCATTTAGCAACCACGTGGAGTTAAAATTGTGCTGAAGAAAGGGGTGCAAATTGAAGCGTGTTTATGAAGCTTATTTTTTCAGGTTTATGTTAAATTATTTGATTATCTGAGTGAAACAGAAAAGCACTCCCTGTTAGCATCCTGAAAAATCTTCCAGCCATTCTGAAAATAAAGTTACATTCTGTTAGCTTTGGGAGTACAGTAATCCTTCGCTACTTCACGGTTCATCTTTTGTGGATTCGCTACTTCATGGGTTTTCAAAGGGGGCTTAAATTCGTTAAAAATTCATAAAATTCTTCTACAGTACCACTGTCCTCTATTAAAGAAACTGGTAGGATATCAAGTACAGTGGTACCTCGTTATACGAACCCCTCGTGATATAAACCCGGGGTTCGGAAATTTTTTGCCCCTTCTTACGAACTTTTTTCGGCTTACGAACCCATCGCAGATCGCAAAATGGCGCTCCGCTGGACGCCACCGCCCGGCTGTCACCTTTTAAAACAGCCGGGGGGCTTCTCGGCATTCATCCGAACCCAAACGTTTCGGGTTGGGGTTCAGGAGGCCACCGAGAAGCGCCGCAGCCTGGCTGTCACCTTCTGAAACAGCCGGGGGGCTTCTCGGCGTTCTCCTGAACGCCGAATCCGGAAGTTAGGGTTCAGGTTCCGGAGGCCGCCGAGAAGCACCTGGCTGTTTCAGAAGGTTACAGCCGGGCGGCGGCACCCAGCGGAGTACCGTTTTTGCAATCGGTGGCGGCGTTTTTGGCCAATCTGGAGGCTGGAAAGGAGGTGGGGAATCCCAATAGGTAATTCCATGGGCGGAGCTTTGACGTCACGAAGACGTCCTTCCTGGAGGCCGAAAACTCCGCCGCTGATTGCAAAAACGACTCTCAGCTGGGCGGCGGCGCCCAGCTGTAACTTTCTGAAACAGCCGGTCGCTTCTCGGCGGCCACCAGAACCCGAACTTCTGGATTCGGCGTTCGGGAGAACACCGAGAAGCCCCCCGGCTGTTTCAGAAGGTGACAGCCAGGCGGCGGCGCCCAGCGGAGCACCATTTTGTGATTTCCCCCCCCCTTTGCACGCATTAATCGCTTTTATATTGTTTCCTATGGGAAACAATGTTTCGTCTTACAAACTTTTCACCTTACGAACCTACTTCCAGAACCAATTAAGTTCGTAAGACGAGGTATTACTGTAGTTCCAGCTGAGAAACATTATAGAATGACTTTAATGCAAAGGGTGGCTTTTTAAAAGTCCAAATACTCATTAAATACATTAAAAAATATATTTCCTCTACTTCACGGAAATTCGTTTTTCACGGGTGGTCTTGGAACGCATCCCCCCTGAAAAAAGAGGGATCACTGTAGTCCTATTTCTTGATTAAAAAAATAAGAATAAACTAATAGTTGTTCCTTCTTACTTTCCTTCCTCCCCCTTTTCGCATTGCTCCCACGACATCTTGTTGTTACCATCCCCCCCTTCCCCTTCCCCCTTGCTTGGCCTTCCTTCTCCCTTCCCTTTTTTCCCGACCTCGTCCTATCTGGTCCTCCCGTGTATCCATCCGTATCAGTCCATCTCTGTGTCTCCCCACCAGATCCACAACATCCGCCCGCACTCCAGCTCGGGGCCTCCTCCACTGCTCCTAGCTCCACGGGCTTCCGTTCCCAGCGTGCAAATCCAGGGCCAGCGGATCATACAGCAGGGCCTCATCCGCGTCGCCAATGTCCCGAATGCGAGCCTTTTGGTCAACATCCCACAGGTAAGCAGGCAGCCGGGTTGCCCTTAAGCCTCCTTTCCTCCCGACGTCAGTTCAGAAAGAGCAAATGGCCCAGTCGGAAACATGCATGCCGTCCTCGCCTATACACAGGTAGTCCTCAACTTACACCTGTTTTGTTTAATGACCGTTTGAAGTTGCAACAGCACCAGGGGAAAAAATGGTGTCTCAATTTATGACCCGTTGAAGAATCCCGGCAGTCAGGTGATCAAACTTCAGATTCTTGGCAACCAGCATGTATGGTTGCAGCATCCCACAATCCTGGGATTGTCATTTGTAACCTTCCTACAGAACTTCTGACAATGGGGAAAGCCAGATTCGCTTTAAAAAACAATGCAGAATAGATAGCTTAACAATTGTCTGGCTTAGCAATGGAAATTTTGGGCTCAGTTGTGGTTGTAAGTCAAGGACTAGCTGTAGGAGGATGCTTGTAGGGTCTTTTCATAACTCAACGGTCTAATTTTATCTCCTTAGAAAGATGACTTGGTATAACTTTATTGTCACTTTGAATGTACGTTAATCGGCATACATTAAAATGAAAATTCATTGCATACGGCCCTCAAAGGGTCACCACCTCTAATATACACTACAGAAACATGACTGACTAAATAAATAAATAAATAAATACATACATACATACATACATACATACATATATACATACATACATACTATACCCACATATGTTCCCCTCTGTAAGGGGAAATGGAGCTCAGGAGAGATAGAGGAGGGACAGAAACTTTAATTAGATTTCTGAGCCGTCCTTCTCCTTAGACTCAGGGCGGGTCACAGCAAAGGTAAATACAAAACATGTAGAAAACTAAACTTAAAAATATCCTAAAAACCCTAATTTTAAAATCAAGCACCCACATTCATCTTATCATACATATACATTCGGTCATCGGTCGGGGCTTGATGTTAAAACTCAACGGCCCCAGGCCTCTTGGCAAAGATGGGTTTTAAGGGCCTTGCGGAAGGCCAGGAGAGTGGGGGCAGTACGAATCTCTGGAGGAAGTTGACTCCATAGGGCCGGGGCCGCTACAGAGAAGGCTCTTCCTCTAGGCCCCGTCAGGCGACATTGCCTAGCTGACGGGACCTGGAGAAGGCTGACTCTGGAACCTAAGCAGCCGCTGGTATTTGTGAGGCAAGAGACGGTCCCATAGGTAATATGGTCCGTTGCCTTGTACGGCTTTATAGGTCAGAACCAACACTTTGAATTGCATTTGGAGACCAATCGGTAGTCAATGCAACTCGCGGAGTGCTGGAGAGACATGGGCATATCCGAACATGACTCCAGGACACTGCAATGGTCATAAATATGAACCCAGTTGCCAAGCATCCAGATTTAGATCATGTAACCATGGGGATGCTGCAGCGGTCATAAATCACTTTTTTTCAATCCTATTGCAACATCCAATTCAAGGGCTACCTGTAATTTTGAAAGAGCCAGATTTTCCATTTGTGACTTTGTCTCCGCTTGTGCGCAGAAAGTCTTGGATTCCGTTTGCTCCCCCGAGAAGACTCCCACCTTCCCCATAGATCCCTGCTTTCTTTTGAGTTTGATTGGGATTGGATGCTTATAAGAAAGACTTTTAAAAAAAAAATTTTTTTTAATTAATTTTCATAAAATAGACGAACAGACACACATACATTTAACACAAAAGTGGGGTTATATTTCCCCGCTTATCTCAAAAGTATAAATTTGAATACAGAAAAAAGAATACACATTTAAATACAATTCATTATTATAAATGTTAAGAAATAATTTGTTAAACTTCTCATTATAATTTTTCATATTTAAACTAATTCTAATATAAATTCAAGATTCATCTCATAATAATTCTTCATATGTAAACTGATTCTAATATATTTCTAAAACAAACATATTCTAACTAATTCTGTTATAACACATAAATCTTATCTTTGCCAAAACAATTTACTCATTTATTTAATTTTTATCTTAACCTTCTACTGTTTCTTCTTATTTATCCATATATAAACTTTGTTCCATGTATCATAAAATTCCGTATCTTCTTGATCATTTAAGCGTCTTGTCATCCTATCCATTTCAGCGCAATCTAATATTTTTGTAATAACTTCTTCCTCTTTGGGGATATTCTCCCCTTTCCAATTTTGCGCATATATTATCCTGGCCGCAGTTAAAATATGTATAACTAGATATAAAATTTTATAAGAAAGACTTTTGATGGGATTGGATGCTTATAAGAAATATTTTTCTCTCCCCGCCTCCCCCCGCTTCATTTCCCAGGCCTCCCCAAATTCATTGAAAGGGGCAGCTGGGACATCCGCCCAGGTAAACGCTTCGACCGCCACCAGCATCGCTTCCATCGTCAATTCGAACGACTCTCCTGCCAGCCGGCAAGCAGCTGCTAAGTTGGCATTGCGGAAACAGCTGGAGAAAACCCTGCTGGAAATCCCTCCACCCAAACCGCCGGCTCCCGAAATGAACTTCCTGCCCAGTGCGGCTAATAATGAGTTCATCTACCTGGTTGGGTTGGAAGAAGTGGTGCAGAACCTACTAGAAGCTCAAGGTGAGGAGGAGGAGGAAAAGCTGTTAAGGGGCCAAACCGGGGGTCGGGAACCTTAAACACTCTAAAAGAGCCATTTGGACCCATTTCCCACAGAAAAGAAAACACAGGGAGCCCCAAAACCCTTTTGACATATAAAATGAAGATAACGCTGCATATACAGTGGTATCTCGTGATACGAACCCCTCATGATATGAACATCTCGAGATATGAACCCAGGGTTCGGAAATTTTTTGCCTCTTCTTACGAACTTTTTCCAGCTTACAAACCCACCGCAGATCGCAAAATGGCGCTCTGCTGGGTGCCACCGCCCAGCTGTCACCTTTTAAAACAGCCAGGGGGCTTCTCGGCGTTCTCCCGAACCCGAACTTTTTGGGTTCGGGTTCGGGAGGCCACCAAGAAGCGCCGCCGCCTGACTGTCACCTTCTGAAACAGCCTGGGGGCTTCTCAGAGTTCTCCCGAACCCGAACTTTTCGGGTTCAGGCTCCGGAGGCCGCCAAGAAGCGCCCGGCTGTTTCAGAAAGTTACAGCCGGGCAGCGCCAACCAGCAGAGCGCCATTTTTGCGATTGGCGGCAGCGTTTTCGGCCAATCTGGAGGCTGGAAAGGAGGTGGGGAATCCCAATAGGGAATTCCATGGGCGGAGCTTTGACGTATTGTTTTTTTACCTTTATGCTATGTATAAAAAATAGAATAGAATAGAATTTTATTGGCCAAGTGTGATTGGACACACAAGGAATTTGTCTTGGTGCAGATGCTCTCAGCGTACATAAAAGAAAAAGAGACATTTGTCAAGAATCATGTGGTACAACACTTAATGATTGTCATAGGGGTCAAATAAACAATGAAGAAATTAATCAATATTAATAAAAAATCTTAGGATGCAAGCAACAAGTTCCAGTCATACAGTCCTAAGTGGGAGCAAAAAACTACAGTGTTGCATTTGTGAAATCAGTGAACTGCTACAGAGAGAACAATTTTTTCCCCCCGCATGCAACAAAAATGTTGAATTCTTGGGGGGGGGGGAGATGGTTCAAAAATCTCTCTAAATTGCGTGCTGGCAGGCGTTGCACATTGGTGGTTGTGGTGCATATTTTGAGTGACAGCGGCAGGAGAGGGATGAAAGAGCCACATGTGGCTCCAGAGTCATGGGTTGCAGACCCCTGGGCCAAACGTTGAAGCCTTTCAAATTTAGAACTCTGGGAACTGTAGTCCTAGCACTATTGACGGCCACCTACAGAGAAACAAAGCTGAGATGTACATTGCTTAGAGTTGTCAGCTGCTGCTGGACTTCAGTTCCCATCATGCTTGATTTTTAGTCATGTTGAATAGAGGTTGATAGAGGTTGATAGCTTCTCTGGGGGGCTCTAGGATTGGAAAAGCAATTTTTAGAATACCTTAACTGTCTGCTCTCAATATCTATCTACAGTATCTGTCTGTCTGTCTGTCATTTATTTATTTATTTATTCATTCATTCATTCATTCATTCATTCAATTTATAGGCCAGCCTTCTTCTGACAGACTCAGGGCGGTATACAAGGTTAAAAACAGAAATACAGTAATCCCTCGTTACTTCGCGGTTCATCTTTTCCAGATTCGCTACTTCACGGGTTTTCAAAGGGGGCTTAAATCCATTGAACAATATAAATCCATTAAAAATCCATAAACTTCTTCTACAGTACTACTGTCCTCTATTAAAGAAACTGGTAGGATATCACATGTAGTTCCAGCTGAGAAATATTGGGGGAAAGATAAAAAGCAACGTGAGAAAATACTATTTCACTGAAAGAGTAGTAGATCCTTGGAACAAACTTCCAGCAGACGTGGTTGGTAAATCCACAGTAACTGAATTTAAACATGCCTGGGATAAACATATATCCACTGTAAGATAAAAATACAGGAAATAGTATAAGGGCAGACTAGATGGACCATGAGGTCTTTTTCTGCCGTCAGTCTTCTATGTTTCTATGTTTCTATTATAGAATGACTGTTTAGGGTGCATTTTAAAAGGTTAAATACATTAAAAAATATATTTCCTCTATTTCACGGAAATTCGTTTTTCACGGGTGGTCTTGGAACGCATCCCCCCTGAAAAAAGAGGGATCACTGTACAAAGTTTTTTAAAACCCCAAATAAAAACACTCATCTATCATTCATTCATAAATAGCCTCCGGAGCAAGATGTTGTTTCTCAACAGCCCCTGACCTGCTGCGAAAGCCATGTTTTTAAGGCCTTTCAGTAGGCCAGGACTGTGGGGGCAGTGTAAATATCCGGAGGGGGGGGACGGACTTGGTTCCAGAGCTCCCATAGAGAAGGCCCACCCCCGCGGCCCCTCCAGCTGGCACTGCTAGCCTGACGGGACCTGGAAAAAGCCGACCCTGTGGGATCTGACCGGTCGCTGGGGCATATGAGGCAGGAGACAGTCACGTAAATAATCTGGTCATCAATTAAAATTTAAAAAACAAGGCTTTTCTGCTAGACCCCACCAGCTGAAATTTTAATTGATGGATTAGAAATATGTTTGCCTTAAAGAGGGAATATGATCTGTTTGTTTTCTGGGTTATTTTGGGTGAGACATTTTTTTGGCTTGCAGAGGTGTTTTTAAAGAAGCCACCAAGAAGCCCTTGATTCAACTCTACTTGCTGTGTTAGAACTTTTCTTTGTAAACCTCTGTTGCTTCCAGGGTGGCTCCCAGTCTTCTAAAACGCAACTCTGGTGCATTGAACTGTTAAATTGACTTGAGGAATTGAATTGAATTCTTTATTGACCAAGTGTGATTGGACAGACAAGGAATTTGTCTTTGGTGCATATGCTCTCAGTGTACATTAAAAAAAAGATACATTTGTCAAGAATCATGAGGGACAACACCACTTCATGATTGTCATAGGGGTCAAATAAGCAATCAGGAAACAATCAATATTAATTAAAATCTTGATACAAGCAACAAGTTACAGTCATACAATCATAAGTGGGAGGAGATGGGTCCAGGATGTGAGGGGTCAATAAATATTTTTTTGACTTGTGCAGTACACAGGTCCTCAATGGAAGACGGGTTGGCCGTAATTGGGGTGGGTTTTTTGCATTTCTGATCATCCTCTGAAGTCTGTGTCGGTCTTGTTGGGTTGCAGAACCGAGCCAGACAGTGATAGAGGTGCAGATAGAGAAGATGACCATCCTACCCTTAATTCCTTCCACTCCTTGCTAGCTTTTTCCTGGCCCTCTTTAGAGGTTGGAAGCCCCTGGTTGACCTCTTTGTCTCTTGCGCAGGGAAAGTCTCCATCAGCCCCTCCTCGCAGGAGCCCTACACCTGCGTCCAGTGCAAGACGGACTTCACCTGTCGCTGGAGGGAGGAGAAGAGCGGCTCCATCATGTGCGAGACGTGCATGTCCTCCAATCAGAAGAAGGCGCTGAAGGCCGAGCACACGAGCCGGCTGAAGGCCGCCTTTGTGAAGGCCTTGCAACAGGAGCAGGAGATCGAGCAGCGGATATTGCAACAGGCCGCCTCCCCGATTCAGAGCAAGCCGGAACAGATAGCTCAGCAGCATCACTCGCTCAAGCAGGTAGGTGGATACAGGAAGTCCTCAGCTTACATGAACTGGGGTGGCGCATAGTGGTTGGAATGCAGTACTGCAGGCTACTTGTTCCAACAGCCTGCAGTTCAACCCTCACCAGCTCAAGGTTGACTCAGCCTTCCATCTTTCCAAGGTGGGTAAAATGAGGACCCAGGTTGTTGGGGGCAATAGGCCGACTCTGCGAACCGCTTAGAGAATAATAATAATAATAATAATAATAATAATAATTATTATTATTATTATTATTATTATTATTATTATTATTTATTGGATTTGTATGCCGCCCCTCTCCGCAGACTCGGGGTGGCTAACAACAATAATAAACACAACATGTACAATCCAATAATAAAAAACAACTAAAAACCCTTATTATAAAACCAAACATACACACAAACATACCATGCATAACTTGTAATGGCCTAGGGGGAAGGGCTATCTCAACTCCCCCATGCCTGGCGGTATAAATGTGTCTTGAGTAGTTTACGAAAGACAGGAAGGGTGGGGGCAGTTCTAATCTCCGGGGGGGAGTTGGTTCCAGAGGGCTGGGGCCACCACAGAGAAGGCTCTTCCCCTGGGGCCCGCCAAACGACATTGTTTAGTCAACGGGACCCGGGGAAGGCCAACTCTGTGGGACCTTATCGGTCGCTGGGATTCGTGCGGTAGCAGGCGGTTCCGGAGGTAGTGGTAGTAGTGGTATATAAGCCTAAATGCTATTGAGCCACTTCGGTATGAACCCACCACTGCTGGTAGGGGAGTTGGGCGATTCTTTTGCCTCCGGGGATTCAAGGAAGCTTCCCTGAAATGTCCAGAGGACGAAACGGTCTTTGCAAAGGCCGAAAATCAGCTGGTGCGTTGGAGCTGACACAGGACCAAGACTCGCATGCCTTCCCATATGGCTTCGCATGCCACCTGTGGCACATGTGCCCTAGGTTCGTCATCACGGGCAGTAATGGGCTGCTGCCGCCACAGGGGGGCGATGCAATGGGGATAGTAAGTTTATGCACTATTTATTGAATACTTAATCATTGTTTAATTGTCCTTATTTCTCTAGTAGCTTAGTATGATCCTTTGGGAAATAATTAAATAGTATGTTTTGACCCATAAACACTTAAATCATTTTAATCATTGTCTAGAACTGGATAAAATTAAAGAAAATTGAGCTACTTGCCTAATCTGTTATCGTACTGAACCTTAAAATGTTACTGTGCTCCTCAACAAATAATGCTGTCTATCATTTGTCCTTTTTGTGGATATTCAAATAATGTGACTTAATCAACTGAAAGAGAGTCCAAGCCCCTATTTGAAAACTTACCTTGGCCAGTAAGCCACTGCCACCCAGTCACATGATCTTTAAGCCACCCCCGGTCACATGATTGTCAAGTCACCCCCCCATCTGGTCACATGGCTGGCAAGCCACTCCTACCTGGTCACATGACCATCAAGCCACACCCGCACAATAAGCCACACCCACAGTGTAATAGTAAAAAATTTTTGCAGCCCTTCACTGATCACGGGTATAGGGTCTCCTCCTTGGCCAGGGGGTTGGACTAGTGGACATCCTCCGAGGTCCCTTTCAACTCTATTCTGATCAGACCACAGTGTTTTCCAAACTTAGGAACTTTTGAGATGCGTGGACTTCAGCTCCCAGAATTCCCCACCCCGCAAAGCTTCGACTCTGGAAATTGAAGTCCACATACCTTAGAACAGTGGTCCCCAAACTACGGCCCGTGGGCCGTATGCAGCCCGCTGAGGCCATTTATCCGGCCCGCGGGTGAGTGACACAACACAGTGTTCCATCTAATTTTCTATGAATAAAATGCGGTATTTTGTTAGTAACTAATATCAATCATCAAAAAAGTTGCAAAAGTTTTTTTTCTAATTTTGTCATCCAGTTGCATTCATTTTCTTTTAATTAAATTTCCTCCTTAATGTTCCTTCAAAAAGTACACCAATTATATTTCTAACGTATTAACCATTATGCCAAAGTGCTTCCTTCTTTCTTTATACATTTTTCTATAAGCCAAGAAAACCTACAATCAGATGTTAACAAAAGAAACTTAAAAACAAAACATAAACATATATGAATTTCAGATTCATTCCCCCCTCCTCTAAATAGTACATTCCCATTTTGTTTTTTACTTTAAAATAAGGTATGTGCAGTGTGCATAGGGATTTGTTCATAGTTTTTTTTAATAGTCCGGCCCTCCAACAGTCCAAGGCACAGTGAACTGGCCCCAGGTGTAAAAAGTTTGGGAACCCCTGCCTTAGAAGTTCCCCAAGCTTGGGAAATAACTGCTCTATATTAGTGATGGCGAACCTATGGTATGGGTGCCACAGGTGGCACGCGAGCCGTTGCCCTAGCTTAGCTCCAATGTGCATGTGTGTGTTGGCCAGCTGATTTTGGGCTCACACAGAGGCTCTGGGAGGGTGTTTTTGGCTTCCAGAGATCTTCTGGAGGGAGGGAGAGGACGTTTTTATCCTCCCCCAGCTCCAGGGAAGCCTTTGGAGCCAGGGGAGGGCAAAACACAAGCCTACTGGGCCCACCAGAAGTTGTTTCCTGCCTCCAGAAGGCATACGGGAGGTGGAGGAAGCTGTTTTTGCCCTCCCCGTGCATTGAATTATGGGTGTGCAGAGCGCAGCCGCGAGAGCCATCATGGGGCTTCCAAGATTCGCCCACGTTTCTTCAACACTCCGTGGCTTGCATTGGCTGCCGATCAGTTTCCGGTCACAATTCAAAGTGTTGGTCATGACCTTTAAAACCCTACATGGCATTGGACCAGATTACCTCCAGAACCGGCTGCTACCGCACGAATCCCAGCGACCGATAAGAGTTGGCCTTCTCCGGGTCCCGTCGACTAAACAATGTCGTTTGGCGGGCCCCAGGGGAAGAGCCTTCTCTGTGGCGGCCCCGGCCCTCTGGAACCAACTCCCCCCGGAGATTAGAACTGCCCCCACCCTCCCTGTCTTTCGTAAACTACTCAAGACTCATTTATACCGCCAGGCATGGGGGAGTTGAGATATTCCTTCCCCCTAGGCCATTACAAGTCATGCATGGTATGTTTGTGTGTATGTTTGGTTTTATAATAGGGGTTTTTAGTTATTTTTTATTATTGGATTGTACATGTTGTGTTTATTATTGTTGTTAGCCGCCCCGAGTCTGCAGAGAGGGGCGGCGTACAAATCCAATAAATAATAGTTGTTGTTGTTGTTGTTGTTGTTGTTGTTGTTGTTATTATTATTATTATTATTATTATTATTATTATTATTATTATTATTATTATTGGCAACTTGAAGATATCTGGACTTCAATTCCCAGAATTCCCCAGCCAGCAAATTCCCTGGCTGGGGAATTCTGGGAGTTGAAGTCCAGATATCTTCAAGTTGCCACGGTTGGGAAACACTGCTCTATATGATTCCAAGAATTTGATTCTACCCTTGAACTCCTTCCCAGCCCTTGAATTTCATGGTTTATTTTCTCTTCCTTGTCTTGGGTCATTGTTCAGGCCTCCAGCCAGCTGCCCCGAAGTGCCAGCACCCCTCGCGGAGTCTTGCATGCATTTAGCCAGTCGCCCAAGTTGCAGAACGCCTCCGGTGTGGCCGTACTTGGTGGCAGGCAAGGTAAGCGTGCTCAGAGACCCATCGGCAAAGGAGGTGCTTACACTTGGAAGAAGACAACCGTCAACGCAGGTAGATGAATCGCTCTCGAGACCTCTTGTCTTTATCGCCGCTGGCCGCGCTCCCTTGCCCGGCCAGCATTCTTTCTGAAAGGGGTGGAAAAAACCTCCCCATCTCTTGGTGAAAAGGGTGTTTTCTCTTTATTTCTCTTCTTTTCTCCTTGGTGCATTCGCTCTTTCAAAGCTAATATAAGTTATGCTAAGGCCTTTCTCCGCTATCGTGAAATATTAAAGGTAGTCCTCAACTTACGACGCCCAAATTTCTCTTGCTAAGCAAGACATTGGTTGAAGTGAGTTTTGCCTCGCTTTACGGCCTTTTTGTGCCACAGTCCAATTGTTAAGTTGTTAAATCAATTGTTAACAACATGGGCCAGGGTGGCGCAGCAGGTAGAGTCCTGTACTGCAGGCCACTGAAGCTGACTGTAGATCTGCAGGTCAGCAGTTCAAATCTCATCACCGGCTCAAGGTTGACTCAGCCTTCCATCCTTCCGAGATGGGTAAAATGAGGACCCGGATTGTGGGGGCAATAGGCTGGCTCTGTTAAAAGGTGCTATTGCTAACATGTTGTAAGCCGCCCTGAGTCTAAGGAGAAGGGTGGCATAAAAATTGAATAAATAAATAAATGGTTGTTAAAGTGAATCCAGCTTCGCTTTTGACTTTGCCCATCAGAAGGTCAGAAAAGCTGATCACATGATCCAAGGACACTGCAACCATCATAAATACTAACATCTGGATTTTGATCATGTAACCATGGGGATGCTACAACGGTGGTGGGGATGACCCATAAGTCATTTTTTTTTTCATATTGTTAAATGAACTGTTATAAGTCAAGAACTACCTGCATATCGATTCTGAGCCAACTCAGGGATATTGGGAAATACCAGTGTCCTTTTGGTGACTCTCTTTAGAGCTACAGATTATAAAATCTTGGGTCTGTTTAATTTATATTACTTATTGTTAAAAGTCCAAAAGTGGTATGTTTTTCTAGGTTCTTTCTGACAACAACGAAACCCACTCTGGGATCATGCGATAAATACCCCTCTCTTTGTTTTGAGATGGGGCGGAATGCGTGTATTTGTATATGTCTTTTTTTTTTTTTAAAAAAATAGATTTCTTCACATATATCGTTTGTATTTACAATGTTGTACGCTGCTCTGAGTCGCTTCAAGAAGGGCGGCATAGAAGTGTAATAAATAAAGAAATGCTTCTAGTTCACTTGTGTCTGTCAGTTGTCGGAGAGCCGGTCGTGAAGGCTTTGTGCATATGCAGAGGGTAAAAGAACTTTAATGGCGGTGTCCTGGCGGGTAGGCGGAGACTCATGCTGCCTTCGCGACCAACTCTCTGACGGCCGACAGGCACGAGTGAACTGGGAGTATTTTATCCCTGAAAAGAAGGACAAGGGGAGATATACTCTCAGTGTTCCAATATTTATATTTATCTCTGGAGAGGGCAATTGAACAAACTGATCAGATTTCACCATCATCGTTGTTGTTGTTATTGTTATTATTGTTATTAATCCCAGTGACCGATTAGGTCCCACAGAGTTGGCCTTCTCCGGGTCCCGTCGACTAAACAATGTCGTCTGGCGGGTCCCAGGGGAAGAGCCTTCTCTGTGGTGGCCCCGACCCTCTGGAACCAGCTGCCCCCACCCTCCTTGCCTTCCGTAAACTCCTTAAAACTCACGTCTGCCGTCAGGCATGGGGGAATTGAGGCATTCCCCCTCCCTCCCCCGGGCCTATATAATTTATGTATGGTGTGACTGTGTGTATGACCGATTTAATAATGGGGTTTTTTAATGTTTTTTAAATTTATTAGATTTGTTGTGAATTGTCTTATTGTATGCTGTGAGCCGCCCCGAGTCTACGGAGAGGGCCGGCATACAAATCTAATAAATAAATAAATTATTATTCAAATTCACATTTATTATGGTAGTCCTGGACTCATGACCTCGATTGAGCCCAAAAGCAACTTTGTTCCTTTTTTGCCCCCCCCCCCCCCGTTCTTAAATGAAACACTTGCAGTTATTAAGTTAGTAATTGTAACTTTGGTCACTGAACGAAGGGTTGTAAGTCAAGAACTTACCTGTATTTGAAGTCCTACATAAATGGAAGTTCTACATTTTCAGCGTTTTTTACAGTGGGACTTAAGCATCAGGGAGACAAATGGTTTTCACCATCACTTTAAAATGACCCCCCAAAATAGCTTACTTGGAGACAATTGAAAATAAGGATAGTTTGCCTCTTGCTCCCATTTCCATCCTTAATTAATAGGAGGGGGTCAAAAGCATATGGCCTGCATTTGACCATTTTGCCACTAGAACGGTGAGCACGCAGGGCCTACAATCCATATTTTTACAATCCTGCCAATCTGCTCTGTTGGGACATTTGGCGCTAGACTTATGGTTGCGGGTCAGCACAACCCGAGGAACTGTATTAAAGAGTAGCAGCATTAGAAAGGTTGAGAACCACTGGTCTAGATCAATGTTTCTTAATCTTGGCAGCTTGAAGATGAGTGGACTCCAAGTCCCAGAATTCCTCAGCCAGCCATGCTGGCTGGGGAATTCTGGGAGTTGAAGTCCACCCATTTTCAAGTTACTATATTTGAGGAATGCTCTCCTAGACAATACTACTGTGATACCTTGTCTTACAAACTTAATTGGTTCTGGGACGAGGTTCTTAAGGTGAAAAGTTTGTAAGACGAAACAATGTTTCCCATAGGAATCAATGGAAAAGTGATTAATGCGTGCAAGCCCAAAATTCACCCTTTTTGCCAGCCGAAGGGATTCCCATGAGACTCCCCTCCATGGGAAACCCCACCTCCGGACTTCCGTTGCCAGCGAAGCGCTCGTTTTTGCGATGCTGGGATTCCCCTGCTGGGATTCCCCTGCAGCATCACAAAAACACGGAAGTGGGGTTTCCCATGGAGGGGAGCCTCAGGGGAATCTCAGCAGTGCAAAAACAGGTGCTTCGCTGGCAACGGAAGTCCGGAGGCGGGGCATCCCAGCGGCGGCAGTGGGTTTGTAAGGTGAAAATAGTTTGTAAGAAGAGGCAAAAAAATCTTAAACCCCTGGTTTGTATCTCAAAAAGTTTGTATGACGAGGCGTTTGTAAGACGAGGTATCACTGTATTAGTTTATCCCTTCATAGCTTATTTCAATGCCCCCTTTGTTGTTCCTTTTCTCCAGGAGGGACGTTGAACTTCGTTAACCCTGGTCTCACCGTGCACAAAACCACCTCCTCGGCTGTAGACCGCCAGCGCGAATATCTCTTGGATATGATTCCTCCACGGTCCATCCCTCAATCAGCCACATGGAAATAACGCAGGAACCTCCGCCCCGAGTGGAAGACTTCCAAGAAAAAAAAAAGTGGTTTTTTTTTTTGTCTATTACATCTCCTTGGTTTTTTTTTTCCCCCCTTCTCCTCTTCCTTTCGATTCTGCCATCCTTCCCTACGAAATCTCTCCACGCAGTGGGAAAGCCGCTTTCAAGTCTAACTGGATCTGCCCATGAGGTTTGCCGGAAAGTATTTTTATATATATATATATAATTTGTAATTTTTACATATATATATATATATATATATATATATTATGCCAGTTGCATCAGAGTCTAATTTGCTTCCTGCTGGATAGAATGGACGTTGAAAAAGGGTGGTAGTGAACATTTAGGCTACCAAGTTCTTGCAAACTTTTTTTTTTCCCCCGGTCCGATGGTTGAGACCATCTCTGGGGAGAATCTCGATTTAATATTATTGTTTCCTCTGTGTATTTTGTCTCTTTTAGTTTGGGGGTTGTTATTATTATTTTCTCTCTCTTTTTTTTTTTTGATCAGCACTAGATGGAACAAGGACTCGTGCAAAGCGTTTTGACGGCTCGATTGCTTTCGGTCTCAATCCCTTCTTCCTTTCTTACATACCATCTCTTTTTTTAAAAACAAAAAAAAGTTTTCCTTAGCTGAAGTTTACTTTGGTTGATCATACAGTGGCCCTTTGCGACCAAGGATGTACTTCTCCCGTTCGTAGAAAGCAGGAGTGTGGGAGCTGGCGACATTTGGGGTGGAGGGGAACCCCAGAAATATGGACCACTTTCAACTCACGGCCTTGTTTTCTCCAAACCCCACTGTAATTCCCGAGGAGGCTCGATTCCAAAGGATAAAAGCAGGAGCTTGGTGTTTTGGTTTGGAGGTTTCCTTTAGTTTTATCTTTAACCCAGTAATAACTTATACTACGAGCAAAATGCAAGACGGACTTGCCACCACCAGAAGAAATGGAGCAACTGAACACAGGATGGGCATCTTCTTGTTTCCGGGGTCTTTTTTTTTTTTTTTTTTTAAATAAATAGAATTTTGTTTCAGACAGATGTTCTGCTCTGGACCTTTGCTGGTTGAAAGAATTACTGGACAGTTTATATAAAACAGCTCTATTGAATCTCCTCAATCGGAAACGAATGAACAGGTGGTTGTTTTTTGGGTTGTTGTCGGGGTGGTTTTTTTTTAAGAAAAAAAAATATGAAAAGAAAAAATAAGTCTGATGCTCCCAAAGAGAAAAATGAGCTGGGTGGAGATGAAAAAAATGTTTTTTCCCTCTGCAAAGAAAAAAAAAAAGCAGCATCTGATTGAATCTCCCTTCCCCTTTTCCTTTTTTTTCCCTTAGAAAGGTTTTTACTTGGCTGTCTTAAGAACAGTCTGCAATTTAGTCATGTGGAGCAGAAGGGACCAGAGAAGTACATTTTTTTTGTGTTTTAAAAAAAATAAGAAATAAATAAAAACAACACCACCAGACAAAAGTCCATATCTCTCTTCCTACCAATTGTTGTGGGGGTAAAAGAAAACAGCCTCGCCATAGGTGAACCATTATATTACTGGTGCCCTCCCTACGTGTTGGACTGAGCTCCCATAATTCCCAGCCAGTGGCATAAACAGAGGGTACCTAGTGTAGCAGGGGAGGAGACAAACCCACGGGGTCTCCGGCTTTATAAGCACAACACGGGCGCAAAAAGCTGCTGTCTGTAGTATGTTCAATCCCATCCTTAGAAATGTCACCGAGTTTTAACTCTAGCATCTTGACTAATGTTGGCTTTAAACTGCACTTCCTCTTCCCATGCCCCCTGCCAAATTCAGTAAAATTGGGGGGGGGGGGTGTCATAGTCTTATTTTTTTTCCCTTTGATGCCATTTTTTTAAAGAAAAATTTGATAGTAGAGGCAGAAGTACAGACCTTTCTATTACCTATTCATACTAGCGTATTGGTACTAGATCTAGTGCTGATATAAGAGTTTGTTGCAAAAAAAAAAAAAATTATATATAAATAAATGCATATATAAATATAAATATATATAAATATATATATAAGACTATATAAAGCCGGGTGGGAGGGGATTAATACTGTGTGCAGGCAAACCTTTTTTGAGGTCTGGTATTTTGTTAGCTACAAGTGAGATGCCTAATTTAAGAACAGACCTACAGATGTTACTGTATCAGGAAGGGCTCCCGTTCCAATGACAGCTCTTGCGTTTTAATAAAAAAAAAGTTCTTCCCAATTCCCCCATTTTTACTTTTCTGTAAGCTTGAGAATATTTAGATAATAATGTTTTAAAGTTCTGGTGGATAGCAAGCGTTATAGGATTTTAATTTTTTTGTACAACGAATTTCAGTGTTTGTGGTGGGGCCCGCTTTTTCTTGTACATCAAAACTATTGCTTTACTCTCTCATCCTCACCTCTGTTTGAATTTAGTAGGCTTTAAAAGCATTCTTGTTGATTTTCTACCCAAAGTTAAGATACCTTAATACCGTTGTTGTTCTTTCCCTCTCTCTTGCACTTCAGTTCTATATAGAATTCTGCACCAGTATAAACAATTTGAGTTCCATTCTCCTAAAGA
This sequence comes from Erythrolamprus reginae, assembly GCF_031021105.1. Taxonomy (NCBI): domain Eukaryota; kingdom Metazoa; phylum Chordata; class Lepidosauria; order Squamata; family Dipsadidae; genus Erythrolamprus; species Erythrolamprus reginae. The sequence continues at coordinate 19,595,079 of NC_091950.1, forward strand.
ACCTATCTCATTTCCAGATTAACTCCAAGACTTCTCTGATGGTTCAAGTAGACTTAAAACTGGTATGAAGCTGTAGTGTAGACATGTTCAATTTCTCTGGCGTTGGTTTTTTTTTTCACATTTGCATCATTGGTCTGCCTTAGATCTGATGCAAGTCGAGGTTTGCATTTCTGAAATTCTAGCCTTGCTTTTTGTGTAGGGGCTGGATTAACTTACAAATCAGGAAGGATAGGTTCATCCACGTGAAGTTTTAAAGCTGGAGCAGTTTGACCAACAGTTTGCGAACGTGTTTCCAAAAAGCCATCACTTTTTTTTTTAAAAAAAAGATGAAAACCCCCCCCAGCCATGTCAGAAATCTCTTTTTGATCGGGGTTGGAATTGTCCAGGAAATTTTGGAGGTCCAGAAAAATAAATCTTTAACTTGAAGCAATTTCTGTGTTGGATCTTTTAAGTCTCGGGTCGAATTATCAGACTTTGATAAGTCGTTATTTGGGAGAATTAGAACTTCAATACCCCGGGTATCAAATCGGTATCAAAAGGTGGCTAGGGTGTTCTAGAAAACAAGCAGTAACCTTCTGTGATGACGTCTTAAGAAAAAGATTTTGATATTCATTTAATATTGAGGAAATTTGAAATACAGTGATACCTCGTCTTACAAACGCCTCATCATACAAACTTTTTGAGACACAAACCTGGGGTTTAAGATTTGTTTGCCTCTTACAAACTATTTTCACCTTACAAACCCGCCGCCGCCGCTGGGATGCCCCGCTTCCGGACTTCCGTTGCCAGCAAAGCACCCGTTTAAACGGGCACTTCGCTGGCAACGGAAGTTTGGAGGTGGGGTTTCCCTGCGAGGGGAGCCTCAGTGAAATCGCAGCATCACAAAAACACAGAGGCCCAGGGGTGGGGTTTTGAAGACTTCGGTGTTTTTGCGATGCTGCGATTTCACTGAGGCTCCCCTCGCTGGGAAACCCCACCTCCGGACTTCGATTGCCAGCGAAGCGCTCATTTTTGTGATGCTGGGATTCCCCTGCTGGGATTCCCCTGCAGCATTGCAAAAACACAAGTCCAGAGGTGGGGTTTCCCATGGAGGGGAGCCACAGGGGAATTCCAGCAGTGCAAAAACGGGCGCTTCGGCTGGCAAAAGGGGTGAATTTTGGGCTTGCACGCATTAATCGCTTTTCCATTGATTCCTATGGGAAACATTGTTTCGTCTTACAAACTTTTCACCTTAAGAACCTCATCCTGGAACCAATTAAGTTTGTAAGATGAGGTATCACTGTATATCTGAATACGATAAGCAAAGCTTTCTGATATTATGTATTAACAGAGGTAAACGTAACAGTGGTGACAAAATTGTCTTAATCCTTTTTTCTTCTGATTCCTCTTCACCTGCAATATATTTTCTTGCTAGGAAGAGAAACATTAATGTAGTTTTGCTAATGACACAAGTATGTTTGTAGCTGCACTCCTATCTGAAAGTGGACTCGGATGGAAAACAGAGAAGTGTCTGAAAAGTCATAATAAAAACACTATAATTGCAGCCAAAAATCAAAACCTCTGGAGCACAACAACTGCACTAAATGGATTAAAAGCCTGCATGCTTTTGTCATCTGAGTTCTTATTTATTTCATGGATTTCCATTGTGAGTCACTCAAGATGCATTCCTAAGTGTGGGAAGCCACATAAACCTTTAAAATAAGTAAATGACCTTCGCTTGCCATCAAAAAATTTCATGTGGCATGCAATGCAAGCTATTTGCTATTAGCTATTTGCACGCTAAATTGAGTGAGCTGGTAGCCTGCCATTGTGCTCATGTTGTAAACATAAAACGTGAATTCTACCGGTTGGAAGTCAGGCGTGCTGAGAGATTTTCATATTCTTCCCCTGAGATCTGGAAATTATTTCAAAAGATTCCTCCAAAGTTACCCTGCAGAAAAATGGGTGGTTAATATAGAGTGCTGGTGAGACCACATTTGGAATACACTGTTCAGTTCTGGAGACCTCACCTACAAAAAGATATCGACAAAATTGAATGGGTCCAAAGACAGGCTACAAGAATGGTGGAAGGTCTTAAGCATAAAACGTATCAGGAAAGACTTCATGAACTCCATCTGTATAGTCTGGAGGACAGAAGGAAAAGGGGGGACATGATCGAAACATTTCAATATGTTAAAGGGTTAAATAAGGTCCAGGAGGGAAGTGTTTTTAATAGGAAAGTGAACACAAGAACAAGGGGACACAATCTGAAGTTAGTTGGGGGAAAGATCAAAAGCAACATGAGAAAATATTATTTTACTGAAAGAGTAGTAGATCCTTGGAAGAAAACTTCCAGCAGACGTGGTAGATAAATCCACAGTAACTGAATTTAAACATGCCTGGGATAAACATATATCCATCCTAAGATAAAATACAGAAAATAGTATAAGGGCAGACTAGATGGACCATGAGGTCTTTTTCTGCCGTCAGACTTCTATGTTTCTATGTTTCTAATTTACATTTTACAGATAAATAAATAAAAAATTGAGAACATCTGCTTTAAGAGTTACCATTGGGAGAGAACAGGAAATAATTTTTACTGAATTATATTGTTGGCTGTGTTTGGTGTTGAGTACGGCTAGTCCTTGACTTATAACCAAAATTTACCCCAAATTTTCCAATTTGTTTTGTCCCATTTTACAATCTTTTTTGATACAGTTGTTAAGGAAATCACTACCCATAAACAAATCTGGCTTCCCCCGTGGACATTGCCTATCAGAATCTGGTTACAAATGGTGATCACATGACCCTGGGACAGTACAACTGTCATAAGTACATGCCAGATGCCAAACAGACAGATTTTTTATCACATGATCATTGTAGCAGTCATAAGTGAAAACCAGTTATAAATCCCTTTTTTTCCGTGCCATTGTGACTTTGAATGGTCACTAAAATGGTTTTTAAGCCAAGAACTACCTGTACTTGTCATAAATCATTTAGCCAGATAATAAATTGGGGTTTTTTCCTGTTTGCTGATAGCATTTGATTATGAGCCCTTGGCATTCCCACAATAAAGTATACTGTACTGTATATCAATATAGTAAAATAACTCTTATGCAGGGCATAAGTGAGATGACTGTTTTTTTCACTTTGTTGTGAGCCGCCCCGAGTCTGCGGAGAGGGGCGGCATACAAATCTAAATAAACATAAACATAAACAAACTAAAGAGATATTTCCTGACAAAACAATCAGTGGAACAACTTGCACCCAGATTATTTGGGTGTATTTAATCAAGCTGTGAAAATAAAATCAAGGAATATTTTAACACTTGAAGGCAAAAGAAAGCATGAATATTATGTATTGAGGGTAAGGAGGTAAATGCCTTGTGTTTTATTATCAACCTTTTGAAATAAAAGCTTCTGAGCATGCAAGTTGTTTACTGCATAACAGGCAAATTCATGCAAGGCCAAAATAGGTCTTGTTTGGCTTTATGTGTTTTCTGGATTAAGCCACATAGTTTGTTAACCATGATTCAGGCTTCAATGTAATGTGTGGATTCAGCCAATACTATAAACAACATAAGTAGAACAAAACTTGTTCAATAGAAGCCAGAGGCTGGCCGTGGCTGCTTTGGTGATAGCTTTCCTGGAATTTGAAATCAATGTGAAGCCATGTTTTATTTCTTCTTAAAAGATTTAATTTAATTTACTTCTATGTCGCCTAATCCCATGGGACCCAATTTTTATTTATTTTATTTATTTTGTCCAATACACAATAATATACAACGAAGCTTATAGAGATATAGTAGAGAAGATATATGAGATATAGGAGAGACAATAGGACAGGGGACAGAAGGAACATTAGTGCGCTTATGTACGCCCAGGTCCTAAAATTCAATTTTTAAATTATTAACATGGTTGTTAAGGGAATCTGATTTCCCGTTGATTTTGTCAGAAGGTCATAAAAGGGATCACATGACTCAAGGACACTAGCTCATAAATCTCAGTCACTTATCAACCATCTAGGGGGGAATCACATGATCATGGGGATGCTGCAGTGGTCATAAGTGAAAAATGGTCATAAGTATACTCAATGCTGTTGTAACTTCAAATGGTCACTAAAGGAACTGTTGTAAATAGAGGACCATCTACTAATTGTTTTTATTTGTTTTGTCAAGCATGTATTAGATAACATAAATACAAACATCATTATGGATTTATGAAATACATACAAATAAATTGGGACCATTAGGACAGGATAGCAGGAACTGGGCATGGCTAGTGTAGTGAAGAGAAGGACCAGGGAAGACATGGCAGTGTTCCAATATTTGAGGGGCTGCCACGGAGAGGAGACGACAAAGCTATTTTCCAAGGGACCTGAAAGCCAGACAAGGAATGATGGTTGGAAACTCAATGAGATTGAATCTGGAAATGAGAAATTTTCTGACAACAATCAACCAATGGAGCAGACTGCCTAATGAAGTTGTGGGAGATTTATTTATTTAATGTGTGTGTGTGTGTGTGTGTGTGTGTGTGTATACATATACAGTATATATGTTTTTTTTATGTCGGATCACCCTGGTATATAGAAGGAACGTCACAGCTCCTTTTTGCCTCTAGGCCCAACCCAGGACCATTTCAAGGCAGTTAATTTATTTATAGCCGACAACTATATTCTGTATGTGTCAAATGTTTTTTTAGCTGGAATTTTAAAATTAAGGGAGACTAGGATGGTCCCATTTCGGCCTTGTTCTGGCCTCATCAGCTAGCCAAGGCAGAGTCCACCGGATCAAATCCCAGTAAGGAAGGGTGTGGCTAGCTGATGAGGCCAGAACAAGGCCGAAATGGGACCATCCTAGTCTCCCTTAATTTTAAAATTCCAGCTAAAAAAACATTTGACATATACAGTATATATATACATACACACACAAGTATGTCAGAAATGGTGTAGGGTCTCTGCTGGGGGAGGTGGACTAGGTGACCTAACAATCTCCCTTCCAACTCTAAAGGAGGGGTCTCCAACCTTGGCACCTTTAAGACTTGTGGACTTCAGCTCCCAGAATTCCCCAGCCAGCAAAGCAAAGCTGGCTGGGGAATTCTGGATGTTGAAGGTTGGAGACCCCTGCTTTAGAGCAGTGTTTCCCAACCTTGGCAACTTGGAGATATCTGGACTTCAACGCCCAGGATTTATACATGGTATGCTTGTGTGTGTGTCTGTTAGTATATGGGGTTTTTTAAATCTTCAAATATTTTAAATCTAGTCGGATTATTTATGATTTGTTCCACTTGTGAGCCGCCCCGAGGCGGCATACAAATCCAAATAATAAATAAATAAAATAAATTCCCCAGCCAGCGAATGCTGCCTGGGGAATTCTGGGAGTTGAAGTCCAAATATCTTCAAGTTGCCAAGGTTGGGAAACACTGTTTTAGAGTACAACCTTAATTTCGTCCTTCCAATGCTAACGTTATATATATCATCTACGTTTTCTGTAAGGTGTTGGGCGCTAAAAAGAAGAACGGTTTCTAAACCGCGTTTCGGGACCATGAAGGGGGGGGGGGGCTCCCATGCGCACAAGAAGCCTCGCCGTCCGAGTTCTCCAGCCGGGCCGGAATTCCTGTCACGTGATCGCCCGTCACCCTTGTCCGAAATCGGGGTTTCAATCGCTGCGCTCGCGTGACGTCATCCACAAGAGGCGAGCACCAGATCGGAGTAAAGAAGCGCAGTCGGGTCGGGAAAGAGAGAGAGTCGCCCGCTTCCAAGATGGCGGCGGGAGCCTGGAAGGTGAAGCAGGACATGCCGCCTGCGGGCGGTTATGGACCAATCAACTATAAGAGGCGGTTGCCCTATCGGGGGCTCCCGGGTGAGGATGGGGAGACGGGGTCTGGAAATTCGGGTGCTTCGTAAGGCGGCTGGCTCGCGGTCTCTCGCTTAAGCTAGGGATGTCTGTCTTGAATAAGCCACCATGGGTTGTGTTCATATGCGGGGTCGGTGCTTTTGCAACCCTTCACACGACAGCCTAAACCTGGGTTGGTTATTTTGCAAATACGTGGATTTATTTATTTATTTATTTTTGTCGAGCATGCATATGCATATGCATTGATGTATTCTATTCTCATATCTCTTCTTCTATCCCTTCCCTGATATTTAATACTACACGTTTTTATTCTCTTTAACTTTCAATTTGTATTGGACAAAATAAATAAATAAATAAATAGTAGCAGTGAAAAGTAACGATGACAGTAGGACAGGGACGGTAGGCACAGTGCGCTTATACATGCCCCTTACAGATCTCTTAGAAACGGGAGAGGTCACATATACACACAGTTGACATCTCCCCATATACAGTATATATATATGTAGATTGTTCTGAGTTCAGGTTTTACCCCGTGTAATATTTTGAGTGTCTATGCATATATTATATTACACGGGGTAAAACTCAAACTCAACAATCTACATACATATACCTGTGAAAATCTACGAAAACAAATATACAAAAATCTACGAAAACACAGCATACACATACATACATACACACACACACACACAGAGACACACATACATATATATTTGTGTCTCACCTGGTCCTTCTTTTCATTAAACTAGCCATGCCCAGTTCCTGCAACCGTTCTTCATATGTTTTAGCCTCCAGTCCCCTAATCCAGTGTTTTTCAACCAGTGTGCCGTGGCACACTAGTGTGCCGCGAGACATGGTCAGGTGTGCCGGGAAGCTCAGAGAAAGAAAACAAGAGAGAGAGTGAGAAAGAGAAAGCAAGAGAAAGAGAACAAGAAAGAAAGCAAGAGAGAGAGAGAGAAAGAGGGAGGGAAGGTGGGAGAGAGAAAAACATAGAGGGGGGTAGGGAGGGAGAGAGAAAGAGAGCAAAAAAGAAGAAAGAAGGAAGAGAAAGAAAGAGGGATGGAGAGAGAAAAAAAGGAAGGGAGAGAAAGAGGGAGAGAGAAATAGAGCAAAAGGGAGGAAGAGAGAGAATTTTTTTGTCCAATATTTTTTTAGCCGCCCCCCCCCCCCCCCCCCAATCTGCCCCATGGTTTTGTAAATGTAAAAAATGTGCCGCGGCTCAAAAAAGGTTGAAAATCACTGCCCTAATCCTCTTTGTTACCCTTCTCTGCACTCTTTCTAGAGTCTCAACATCATTTTTGCATCGTGGCAACCAAAACTGAATGCATACATACGTACATACGACTCTTCAGAGAGGGGCGGCATACAAAACTAATAAATAATAATAATAATAATAATAATAATACATACACTGCTAAAAAAAATAAAGGGAACACTTAAACAACAGAATATAACTCCAAGTAAATCAAACTTCTGTAAAATCAAATTGTCCACTTAGGAAGCAACACTGATTGACAATTTCACATTTATTTATTTATTTATTTATTTTATTTATTATTTGGATTTGTATGCCGCCCCTCTCCGAAAACTCGGGGCGGCTCACAAGTGAAAAAACAATCCAATACATGATCCAATTAATTAAAATATTATAAATTTAAGAAAAACCCCTATACTAACATACACACACACAAGCATACCATATATAAATTCAACGTGCCCAGGGGAAGATGTTTAGTTTCCCCATGCCTGACGGCAAAGGTGGGTTTTGAGGAGTTTACGGAAGGCAGGAAGAGTAGGGGCAGTTCTGATCTCCGGGGGGAGTTGGTTCCAGAGAGCCGGTGCCGCCACAGAGAAGGCTCTCCCCCTGGGGCCCGCCAACCAACATTGTTTAGTTGACGGGACCCGGAGGAGGCCCACTCTGTGGGACCTAATCGGTCGCTGGGATTCGTGCGGCAGAAGGCGGTCTCAGCATGCTGTTGTGCACATTCAACTTTGTACAGAACAAAGTATTCAATGAGAATATTTCATTCATTCAGATCTGGGATGTGTTATTTGAGGGTTCCCTTTATTTTTTTGACCAGTGTATATATATGTACGTATGTATTGGAATACTGCATTCAGTTTTGGTCACCACGATGCAAAAAGGATGTTGAGACTCTAGAAAGAGTGCAGAGAAGAGTAACAAAGAGGATTAGGGGACTGGAGGCTAAAACATATGAAGAATGTTTGCAGGAACTGGATATGTCTAGTTTAATGAAAAGAAGGACGAGGGGAGACATGATAGCCATGTTCCAATATCTCTTGGGTCACCACAAAGAAGAAGGAATCAACCTATTCTCCAAAGCACCTGAGGGCAGGACAAGAAGCAATGGGTAGAAACTAAACATGGAGAGAAGTAACTTAGTACTACCGTGTTTCCCCGAAAATAAGACACTGTCTTATATTAATTTTTGCTCCAAAAGTTGTGCTACTTCTTATTTTCGGGGGGTGCCTTATATTTCTCAAATAAGACAAATTCACAGGCAGAAAATCTGACACCCCGGTACGGTACCTGTCAGTATGGCACCCACACACACAAACGACGGCACTTATATGGTACAACAGTATACTCCCGCTATTGCAGCTTCCGGCCATCAGAGGAACTACAGTCTACGCACTGTAGTGGAGACTGTAATGGCGGTGAGACAGCAGCAGACTGTGTCTGCTGTACTGGACGGTACAAAGCGATGGAAGGGGCCAGCAGGGGACGCCACATGATTACGGTACCGCTATGAACAGCTTTGAATGGTACTATATGTTTTTCCACCGTACCGTATGTAAACTTGACTACGCCTTATTTTCAGGGGGGTGCCTTATATTAGCAAATTCTGCAAAACCTCTGACATGCCTTACTTTCGGGGTACGTCTTATTTTCAGGGAAACAGGGTAAGGAGATAATTCCTGAGAGTTAGAACAATTGATCAGTGGAACAGCTTGCACAAAGCCAATAACTTGAGCCTGAAGATGGCGAATGTAATTTCGCCAAAACATTGCAAAGACACTCAAAATATTACACGGAGAAAAACCTGAACTCACAACAATCTACATATTATATATATAATATGTGCTGGTTATGACCTATAAATCCCTACGTGGCTTAGCACCAGACTACCTACAGGATGGGTAGTCCCGTGGTCCCTGGGATGCATGAGTCTTCTGCCTCATGCATCCCAGCAGCCGGTTAGGTCCCACAGAGTTGGTCTTTTCTAGGTCCCGTCAGCCAGTCACTGTAGGGGAAGAGACTTCTCTGTGGTAGCCCCACCCCTTTGGGATGAATTGCCTCCAAAGATGCGTACAACCCCCTCCTTCCTGGTTTTTCGTAAAACTCTGAAGACCTACCTTTGCCAGTGGGCATGGGGACTGTGAGCAATGAGGCTGTCCCCGGACGATACGAATAATTGAATTGGATTAAGAGGTTTTTTTAGATTTTATTAATTTTGTATATGTCTTTTAAAAAATAATTAGATTTCTCACATATATTGTTTGCATTTACAATGTTGTACGCTGCTCTGGTTCGAGAAGGGCGGCATACAAGTCTGATAAATAAGCAAATGGCACCGGACCAGAATATCTCCAAGACCGCCTTCTGCCGCACGAATCCCAGTGGCCGGTTAGGTCCCACAGAGTTGGCCTTCTCTGGGTCCCGTCGACTAAACAATGTTGGCTGGCGGGACCTAGGGGAAGAGCCTTCTCTGTGGCAGCCCCAACCCTCTGGAACCAGCTCCCCCCGGAGATCAGGATTGCCCCCACCCTCCTTGTCTTTCGCAAACTTCTTAATACCCACTTCTGCCGTCAGGCATGGGGGAACTGAGACATCTCCCCTTGCCTATGTAGTTTTATGTATGGAATGTTTGTGTGTATGTTTTTATATAAGGTTTTTTTTTAGGTTTTTAATGTAAAATTGTTATTTTAGACTTAATATTAGATTTGTCATTGTATACTGTTTTATCACTGCCATGAGCCGCCCCGAGTCTGCGGAGAGGGGCGGCATACAAATCCAATAAATAAAATAAAATAAATAAATAAATAAATATAGTAGTTCAAAACCTGTAAGATGAGCCCAAAGATACTTTTTCAGGAGACAACTGGGCTGGTTTTTTTCTTTTGAAGATGTTTCTCTTCTAGAAACATAGAAGACTGACGGCAGAAAAAGACCTCATGGTCCATCTAGTCTGCCCTTATACCATTTCCTGTATTTTATCTTACAATGGATATATATTTATCCCAGGCATGTTTAAATTCAGTTACTGTGGATTTACCAATCACGTCTGCTGGAAGTTTGTTCCAAGGATCTACTGCTGTTTCAGTGAAATAATATTTTCTCACGTTGCTTTTGATCTTTCCCCCAACTAACTTCAGATTGTGTCCCGTCTTTGGACCCGTTCAATTTTGTCAATATCTTTTTGTAGGTGAGGTCTCCAGAACTGAACACAGTATTCTAAATGTGGTCTCACCAGCGCTCTATATAAGGGGATCATAATCTCCCTCTTCCTGGTTGTTATACCTCTAGCTATGCAGCCAAGCATCCTACTTGCTTTTCCTACTGCCCGACCACACTGCTCACCCATTTTGAGACTGTCAGAAATCACTACCCCTAAATCCTCCTCTTCTGAAGTTTTTGCTAACACAGAACTGCCAATGCAATACTCAGATTGAGGATTCCTTTTCCCCAAGTGCATTATTTTACATTTGGAAACATTAAACTGCAGTTTCCATTCTCATCCAAGATGCTTGTTCAGCTCTGACAGGACAATGGGGAATGGAAGGATTGATATTCCTTGCAAACAGCTAATCATTTGTATCCTTTTAGAGGGTGGTTGAGGTGCTTGGAGATTTATCTGTGTCCTCAGAGTCAACTGAGTATTGGTCCTTATTTTTTTCCTCTGGAAATCGGGCGGATTCCCATTCATGTTGCTACCAGTGCATCGCAAATGCTGCTTCTATTCTCCTGCCCGTGCGCGCGCACATTCCAGTGTGTTTCTGCGCATGCGCAGGAAGTAAAATCTTGTGAGGGATGCGCCTTCTGCTGCATGAATCCCAGCGACCAGTTAGGTCCCACAGAGTGGGCCTTCTCCAGGTCCCGTCAACTAAACAATGTCGTTTGGCGGGACCCAGGGGAAGAGCCTTCTCTGTGGCAACGCCGGCCCTTTGGAACCAACTCCCCCCAGAGATTAGAATTGCCCCCACCCTCCTTGCCTTTTGTAAGCTTCTTAAAACCCACCTCTGCCGTCAGGCATGGGGGAACTGAGATATTCTTTCCCCCTAGACCTTTACAATTTACGCATGGTATGTCTGTATGTCTGTTTGGTTTTATAATAAGGGTTTTTTTTAGTTATTTTAGTATTGGATTGGATTGTTACATGCTGTTTCTATTATTGTTGTTAGCCGCCCCGAGTCTGCGGAGAGGGGCAGCATACAAATCCAATAGATAGATAGATAGATAGATAGATAGATAGATAGATAGATAGATAGATAGATAGATAGATGCCTTTTTTTGCTTCCGTGCATGTGCAGAAGCAAAATACAGTGATGCCTCGTCTTACGAACCCCTCGTCATACGGACTTTTCGAGATACGAACCCAGGGTTTAAGATTCCTTTGCCTCGTCTTAAAAACTCTTTCCACCTTACGAACCTGAGCCCGGGTGCGTGGGCTCACTTAGAAACATAGAAGACTGACGGCAGAAAAAGACCTCCTGGTCCATCTAGTCTGCCCTTCTACTATTTCCTGTCTTTTATTTTAGGATGGATCTATGTTTATCCCAGGCATGTTTAAATCCAGTTACTGTGGATTTACCAACCACGTCTGCTGGAAGTTTGTTCCAAGGATCTACTGCTCTTTCAGTAAAATAATATTTTCTCATGTTGCTTTTGATCTTACTACGCATGGGCTCGCTTACTGTCGCAGGGATTCCCCTGCCTTGTGACTGTCACCCCCAGGATTTGCTTCCCGCCCCGCTGGGATTTCCCACCTCTGGACGCGCATAAGAAGACAAGCCAGCTGGGTGGGAAGGGGGGCTGAGAGAGACAGAAGCCACCACCGAGGAAGCCCTTGGGGGGATGTCCAGCTGGGGGAGGGAGTCACCCCTCTCGGCACCCCCAAGCCCAGGAGGGCGGCTCCCTGCTTCTCTGACCCTCCCCTGAGAAACCCCGGCTCTCAGACCGAAATAAACCTCAGGAGGAAAGACAGGGCAGCTGGGGGGGGGGGCTGAAAGAGAGGGAAACCACTGCCGAGGAAGCCCTTGGGGGGATGTCCAGCTGGGTGAGGGAGTCACCCCTCTCGGCACCCCCAGCTGGACATTCTGAGGTTTATTTCGTTCTGGGGTTTCTCAGGGGAGGATCGGAGAAGCAGGGAGCCGCCCTCCTGGGCTTGCAGGTGCTGAGAAGGGTGACTCCCTCCCCCAGCTGGACATCCCCCCAAGAGCTTCCCTCTCTCTCATCCCCCCTCCCCACCCGGCTGGCTTGACTTTCCTTCAGAGAGCCGGCAGCCGGGAACGGAGCACAGGTCCCAGTTTCGGGGTTTCCAAGGGGAGAGTCCACCCACGAGGCTCCCTCCGGGCAGCCTGCGGTGTCTTCCCCCACTCTCCACCCACCCCCGAACAAGGATCCGAATAATAATAATAATAATAATAATAATAATAATAATAATAATTTATTAGATTTGTATGCCGCCCCTGCCGACAGTAATGAGGCAAAAGGGGTGAATTTTTGGATTGCACGCATTCTTCGCTTTTACATTGATTCCTATGGGAAACATTGTTTCATCTTACGGACTTTCCACCTTACGAACCTGATCACGGAACGAATTCAGTTTGTAAGACGAGGGTACCACTGTATCACCAAAATATCACGCAGGCGCCTGTCCTCTCACAATATTTTGCGTCCTGCCCAGGCGCAGAAGCAAAAACACACTGGAACCCGCAGACACACAGGAGAACAGAAGCTCCCCAGCCAGCATAATACAGTAGTACCTCTAGATACGAGCTGCTCCACATGCGAGTACAGTACAGTGATCCCTCGAGTTTCGCGATCTCGATGTTCGCTAAACGCTATATCGCGAGTTTTCAACCCGGAAGTAAACTCCACCATCTGCGCATGCGTGCCCTTCCACGCATGCGTAGATGGTGGAGTTTCCCCGCCGGGCAGAGGCTTCCCTGGGTCTTCCCCCTCTTGCCCCGGTAAGGCGCGAGCAACGGCGTGGGCGGGTGGGCGGCACACGCGCGGGGAAACCCCAGGGCCGCTTCTCAGCTGAGAAGCGGCCCCAGCAACAGCGCGGGGGGGTGGGCAGCACGCGCGCGCGCGCGGAGGAAACCCCAGGGCCGCTTCTCAGCTGAGAAGCGGCCCCAGCAACAGCGCGGGGGGGCGGGCAGCACGCGCGCGCGCGCGGGGGAAACCCCAGGGCCGCTTCTCAGCTGAGAAGCGGCCCCAGCAACAGCACGGGGGGCGGGCGGCACGCGCGCGCGCGGGGGGAAACCCCAGGGCCGCTTCTCAGCTGAGAAGCGGCCCCAGCAACAGCGCGGGGGGCGGGCGGCACGCGCGCGCGCGCGGGGGAAACCCCAGGGCCGCTTCTCAGCTGAGAAGCGGCCCCAGCAACAGCACGGGGGGCGGGCGGCACGCGCGCGCGCGGGGGAAACCCCAGGGCCGCTTCTCAGCTGAGAAGCGGCCCCAGCAACAGTGCGGGGGGCGGGCGGCACGCGCGCGGACAAGCAGCAGCAGCGAGGCGGCGGGGAAACCCAATCTTCGGCTCCTCGCTGCTGCTGTGGAAATAAAAACACCATCTGCGCATGCGCAGATGGTGTTTTTACTTCCGCACCGCTACTTCGCGACAAATCGATCATCGCGAGGGGTCCTGGAACGGAACCCTCGCGATGATCGAGGGATCACTGTATTCCAAGTTGCGAGCCACGACGGGAGGGAAATTTCTGTTCCAGACCCGAGCTCAAATTCGGGATACGAGCCGAACTTCCACTAGGTGGCGCAAGAATCCTTGCTTCTGGTTATCTCGGAGGGGAAAAACAAAGTCTAAAGCCATTTGTTCCAGATACGAGTTGATCGACATACGAGCTCCATTCTGGAACGAATTAAACTCATATCTAGAGGTACTACTGTACATAACAACAGTCGATAGAAAAAGGGCGCTCGATTGTGTTTGTAAGTTGAGGACTTTCTGTAAAATAGTCCTGATGAAAAACTGCATTTAGATCATGAACTCAGCAAGAAGGGATCTCCCTAAAGTTCATGTCTAAAGAGAAAAAAAAATTAAAGCTGGCCTTTGAAAGCATAGCCAACTTTGGAGTTTTTTCTTCTTGTTTAGTTTAGTTTAGTTTAGTTTAATCAGATTTGTATGCCGCCCCTCTCCGCAGACTCGGGGCGGCTCACAGCAATAACAATACAATGTAAAACAAATCTAATATTTAAGTTAATTTAAAAAACACCACAAATTGAAACCAATCATACATACTAGCGTACCATGCATAAATTTTATAAGCCTAGGGGGAAGGAACATGTCAATTCCCCCATGCCTGACGACAGAGGTGGGTTTTAAGGAGCTTACGAAAGGCTAGGAGGGTGGGGGCAACTCTGATATCCAGGGGGAGTTGGTTCCAAAGGGTCGGGGCCGCCACAGAGAAGGCTCTTCCCCTGGGTCCCGCCAAACGACATTGTTTAGTTCACGGGACCCAGAGAAGGCCAACTCTGTGGGACCTAACTGGTCGCTGGGATTCGTGCGGCAGAAGGCGGTCCGGGAGATATTCTGGTCCAGTGCCATGAAGGGCTTTATAGGTCATAACCAACACTTTGAATTGTGACCGGAAACTGATCGGCAACCAATGCAGACTGCGGAGTGTTGGTGTGACATGGGCATATTTAGGAAAGCCCATGATAGCTCTCGCAGCTGCATTCTGCACGATCTGAAGTTTCCGAACACTTTTCAAAGGTGGCCCCATGTAGAGAGCATTACAGTAGTCGAGCCTTGAGGTGATGAGGGCATGAGTGACTGTGAGCAGTGACTCCCGGTCCAAATAGGGCCGCAACTGGTGCACCAGGCGAATCTGGGCAAACGCCCCCCTCGCCACAGCTGAAAGATGTTTCTCTAATGTGAGCTGTGGATCGAGGAGGACGCCCAAGTTGTGAACCCTCTCTGAGGGGGTTAGTGACTCCCCCCCCAGGGTGATGGACGGACAGATAGAATTGTCCTTGGGAGGCAAAACCCACAGCCACTCCGTCTTATCCGGGTTGAGCTTGAGTCTGCTGACACCCATCCAGACCCCAACAGCCTCCAGGCACCGGCACATCACTTCCACTGCTTCGCTGACTGGACAAGGGGTGGAGATTTAAAGCTGGGTATCATCTGCATACTGATGATACCTCACCCCATGCCCTTGGATGATCTCACCCAGCGGTTTCATGTAGATATTAAATATCTAAATATCTAAATATTGTTTTACTGTTACAAACAGCCCTTGGTGGTTGCTAATAAACACGAGGACTCTATTTTGTTGTTTCTAGGTTATGGCCTCCTTGCCCTGGGCGTTGGGACTTTCGTTTTTGGCACTTACACGCTTTTCAAATGGAACTGGGAGAGGAGGTAAGTTTACGATCATTTCCTTCATTTGAATTGGCCCGAAAAATATGCGTGACAGTCGCAGGCTGCCTTTGCTCAATGGAGATAGTCCTCCCACTTACAACAGCCCATTTAATGACCGTTCGGAGTTACTGTAGCAATTGAAAAAAATCTGACATATGACCATTTTTCACAGTTTTCGGGGAATAAAATAGGGAGGGAAATCTGCCTACCAGGTATTCATCCGGCTAGTGTCCTTAGTCTGGTCAGCTTCAGCACATTATTCTATCCCCTGTTTGGGGCTGAAAAAACATTCTTCAGAGTGATTAGCAATGAAAAAAAGCCTGCAAGCCAAGTCGTAAGATCGTAAGATTTCTGACAGTCTCAAAATGGGTGAGCAGTGTGGTCGGGCAGTAGGAAAAGCAAGTAAGATGCTTGGCTGCATAGCTAGAGGTATAACAAGCAGGAAGAGGGAGATTATGATCCCGCTATATAGAGTGCTGGTGAGACCCCATTTGGAATACTGTGTCCAGTTCTGGAGACCTCACCTACAAAAAGATATTGACAAAATTGAACGGGTCCAAAGACGGGCTACAAGAATGGTGGAAGGTCTTAAGCATAAAACGTATCAGCAAAGACTTAATGAACTCAATCTGTATAGTCTGGAGGACAGAAGGAAAAGGGGGGACACGATCGAAACATTTAAATATGTTAAAGGGTTAAATAAGGTTCAGGAGGGAAGTGTTTTTAATAGGAAAGTGAACACAAGAACAAGGGGACACAATCTGAAGTTAATTGGGGGAAAGATCAAAAGCAACGTGAGAAAATATTATTTCACTGAAAGAGTAGTAGATCCTTGGAACAAACTTCCAGCAGACGTGGTTGGTAAATCCACCGTAACTGAATTTAAACATGCCTGGGATAAACATATATCCATTGTAAGATAAAATACAGAAAATAGTATAAGGGCAGACTAGATGGACCATGAGGTCTTTTTCTGCCGTCAGTCTTCTATGTTTCTATGTTTCTTATGTTAGTGCATCATTAGGGCTGGGGAAAAAAAAAAACATACGACGCACCCAAATTTTCAGCTTCTTTTAGAGTGGAAAAGGTGTGTCTTATACTTGGAAAAATACGGTACATTTCACCAACATACCAGATACTGATGAAAACAGTTATGTGGAAAAGTTTAGTACTGTCTGGAAGTAACAGCTCCAACCTTGGCAGCTTTAAGACTTGTGGACTTCAACTCCCAGAATTCTTAAAGTTGCCAAGGTCGGAGCTTTCCTGGCTGAGGAATTCTGGGAGTTGAAGTCCACAAGTTGCCAAGGTTGGAGACCCCTGGCCTAGCTAACATGGGTAGACTTTCAATTAAGAATTCTTCAGCCACCATGCTAAGAATTGAAGTCTATGCATCCTAAAGTTTGCTGAGGTTAGAAAACTCCATGTTTCAAGATCTGGAAACCAGTTTTGTCTTTGCTGAGCACGTTTTGTTATCCCCTCCCTCCTGTTTTCCCACTTTTTCTAGACTCCTGGCCTTTGAGGACGCGGAAGCCAGGATAGCAATAATGCCTCTCACAATGGCTGAAGAGGACCGCAAGTAAGTTCAGCTCTCTAGGCCTGAGATACACTTTACTTCTCCCTCTTTCCTTTTATCTAAGCCAGTGATTTTCAACCTTTTTTGAGCCGCGGCACATTTTTTACATTTACAAAATCCTGGGCACACCACCAACCAAAATGACACAAAATGACACCCTAAGACACTCTCCTCTCTTTTTCCATCCCTGTCTCCTCCCCAGCCGTGTGTGTGTGTGTGTGTGTGTGTATACACACTCTTGAACCATTTCCAAAAACAGGTGATGGCTGGGTTTTTTTCTCTCTTATTCTTTGGGTGCTTTTTATCATATGCTTTAAATCAAGAGTCACTTATCTCTCTCTTTTGTTTCTCTCTCTTTCCTCTCATTCTCTGTCTCAATCATTTTCTCGTTTCTCTTTTTTCCTCCCCTTTTTGCTCATTTCTCTCTCTCTCGCTCCCTTCCTCCTTTTCTCTCTCTTGTTTCTTTCTCTCTCCTCTTGCCTTCTTTCTCTCACACTCTTGCTTTCTCTCTCTTTCTCTCTTTTCTTTCTCTCTTGCTTTCTTTCTCTCTCTCTCTTTCTCTCTCTCTTTCTCACTCTCACTCACTCAGCAAAAAGTTGCGAGATCGGAACCTGAGCTTCCTTCTTCGCGGCACACCTGACCATGTCTCGCGGCACACTAGTGTGCCACGGCACACTGGTTGAAAAACACTGATCTAAGCCATTGTTTCTCAGCAACTTTAAGATGTGCAGACTTCAACTCCCAGAATACCCCAGCCAGTCATGTTGGCTGGGGATTTCTGGGAGTGGAAGTCCATCTTAAAGCCACGGAGAGTTGAAAAACACTAGCCTGAGCAGAATGCAGATTGCTCAATTCCCCCAATCGGATCTATTGTTTATTTATTTATTTTATTTGTCAAGTACGTGTTGGTAATATACCTAGATACAGTGATACCTCGTCTTACGAACTTAATTGGTTCCGGGATGAGGTTTGTAAGGTGAAAAGTTTGTAAGACGAAACAATGTTTCCCATAGGAATCAATGGAAAAAGCGATTAATGCGTGCAAGCCCAAAACTCACCCTTTTTGCCAGCCGAAGCGCCTGTTTTTGCGCTGCTGGGATTCCCGTGAGGCTCCCCTCCATGGGAAACCCCACCTCCGGACTTCCGTGTTTTTGCGATGCTGCAGGGGAATCTCAGCAGTGCAAAAACGGGTGCTGCGCTGGCAACGGAAGTCCAGAGGTGGGGTTTCCCAGCGAGGGGAGCCTCAGCGAAATTGCAGCATCGCAAAAACACGGAAGTCCTCAAAACCCCATGTCCAGACTTCCTTGTTTTTGTGATGCTGCGATTTCGCTGAGGCTCCCCTCGCTGGGAAACCCCACCTCCGGACTTCCGTTGCTAGAGAAGTGCCCGTTTTTGCGCTGCTGGGATTCCCATGCAGCATCGCAAAAACACGGAAGTCCGGAGGTGGGGATTCCCATGGAGGGGAACCTCAGGGGAATCCCAGCAGCGCAAAAACGGGCGCTTCGGCTGGCAACAGAAGTCCGGAGGCAGGGCATCCCAGTGGCGGCGGCTTGGGTTTGTAAGGTGAAAATAGTTTGGAAGAAGGGGCAAAAAAATCTTAAACCCTGGGTTTGTATCTCGAAAAGTTTGTATGACGAGGGGTTTGTAAGACGAGGTATCACTGTATAATGATTATATACATAAGATGGGTACTGATAAAGGACGGAACATTAGGACAGGGACGGTAGACAGGCTCGTACGCTTATGCACGCCCCTTACTGGCCTCTTAGGAATCGGTTGAGGTTGACAGTGGACAGTCTAAGGTTAAAGTTTTGGGGATTTTGGTGGTGAAACTACAGAGTCAGGTAGTGAATTCCAAGCATTAACCACTCGGTTGCTAAAGTTGTATTTTCTACAATCAAGTTTAGAGCGGTTGGTGACCCTGGGAAAAGGACTTATTATAACCTGGTTTCAGAGTTCCGATATTACCCCCTCCTCACCATCCCGTGATCATATTTTGGGCAGTCAGCATCTGGCCTGCATTTACAGCCATTTGCAGTGTCCCATCGTCACATTATTGTGATTTACGACACTTTGTCTGGAATTTGGAGTTTGCGTGCGGTTTACAGCAAAAACCCAGTCCATAGCGAACAATGGGTCATGTAATGATCCGACATTCACATAACGACTGCTGTGTTCTCTTAACCACCACTGCGGAAAAGTTCCTAAGATTGAGTCAGGATGATATGGTGGGCCTCTTTATAACTGTCACAACTTACTGACAACTTAATTAAACACTCATTCTCTGTCTCTCTCTCTCTCTTTGTTGAAGGGTGCTACGCCTCTTGCGTTATAACTTTGAAGAGGAAGCCAAGATCATGAAAGACGTCCCTGGCTGGAAGGTTTGAATCTTTGGAAAATTTTGTAATAAAAGGAATTTCTTACCTCCCAGAGAAGCCTATTAGATCGCACACAATCGGCCTCCTCCAGGTCCCGTCGACTAACCAATGTAGGTTGGTGGGGCCGCGGCGGAGGGCCTTTTCTGTTGCTGCCCCGGTTCTGTGAAATCAACTCCCCCCCCCCCGATATTCACATTGCTCTCACTCTACTGGTTTTTCGAAAAGCTGTTAAACCTGGCTTTGTCGACAAGCCTGGGGCCGTGAATTTAACACCAGATGTGCCCTAACCATTTTTGTTTGGTATGTATGTTGTTAGACTGATTTGGGGTTTTTTAATGGGTTG
This sequence comes from Erythrolamprus reginae, assembly GCF_031021105.1. Classification (NCBI taxonomy): domain Eukaryota; kingdom Metazoa; phylum Chordata; class Lepidosauria; order Squamata; family Dipsadidae; genus Erythrolamprus; species Erythrolamprus reginae. The sequence continues at coordinate 19,614,829 of NC_091950.1, forward strand.
TTAGGGTCATGGCGTTTTAATTACTATCGTTGTTTGACTTCTTTTTTTTTCAGCCGGCGTATGCCACACGCCTTCAATTAAAGGGAAATTTAGCCAAGCAAACACACACACACACGAGAGAATGCAATTAAATGTTCTTTATCCAAACAAAAAAGAAGCAAAACTCCCTTTTAAACTTCAAAGGAATGTCTTGTACAAACAAGGCACTCTTGAATACAGACAGATAACTGAGTCCAGTAATAAAATCCAAGCAATAAACCAGTAACTGTGAAGTTTTTCACAGCTACTGTTGTTCAGACGTGATAAACACTCATAATGTCTTTATATTCCAAAGTCCTGAGCACAATCCAGAAACAGCAAGGCACGATCCAAACCAATACGATCAGATAATCTTCCACACTGCAAGGCCTGCACGCTGCCAATTTATCAGCAGCCCTAATTACTGGAGCCCCACCCAACCACAGGTGGCCTCTCTATCTCCTGTAATATTTCTTAAGTTGTTCTCTCCTATGCATAGTTCTACGCATGCTTGGGTCTATCATTGTCTCTTCTTCTGAATCAAGCGAAGATAATGACCGACACTTCCTTCTTCAGAGGATAATTCACTAGCTGACTCTGTCGGCAGCAAAACAGGCCTGGAGCATGTTGATGTTTTCCCCACATCCACCTCCACATTCCCCGGGGGCAGGAGCTGGGCCAGAGCTAACCGCAATACTTTTTATGGTATTATTGTATTGTTTTTTTAATTGTTGTAAGACACCTCGAGTCCTACGGGATTGGGCGGCATAGAAGTTGAATAAATTAAATTAAATTCTTTTTCCTCCTATTGCACCCCCATTTTTCCTTTGCCCCACTCCTAAATCCTTGGCTGCCCCCCCCTCCCGTGAAACTTTTCCCTACAGAGCTATAATACATGAGCCGTATATGAGTTGGCTCTTCTGGGTGGCGCTAAATCAATTTGGGGGAAATCGGAAAAACTCCCAATGCCTTCTTTCCACCAGGTGACTAGATGTACTTTTGCAGGAGTTGGCCATCCAGTTTTGGTCACTACAATGTAAAAAAGATGTTGAGGCTCTAGAAAGAGTGCAGAGAAGAGCAACATAGATGATCAGGGGACTGGAGGCTAAAACATATAAAAAATGGTTGCTGGAATTGGGTTATATTTAGTTTAATGTAAAGAAGGACTAGCAGTCTTAGCAGTCTTCCAATATCTCAGGGGCTGCCACAAAGAAGAGGGAGTCAACCTATTCTCCAAAGCAGTGATTTTCAACCTTTTTTGAGCCACGGCACATTTTTTACATTTACGAAACCCTGGGGCACATTGAGCGGGGGGGGGGGACTAAAAAAAGTTTGGACAAAAAAAATTATCTCTCTCTCTTCCTCCCTTTTACTCTATTTCTCTCTCCCTCTTTCTCTCCCTTCCTTCCTCTTTCTTTTTCTCTCCCCATCCCTCTTTCTTTCTCTCCCTTCCTTCCTCTCTTTTTTGCTCTCTTTCTCTCTCTCTCCCTACCTTCCTCTATGTCTTTCTCTCTCTCTCTCCTTCCCTCCCTCTCTTTCTCTCTCTCTCTTGCTTTCTTCCTCTCTCTTTCTCTCTCTCTTGCTTTCTTTCTCTTGTTCTCTTTCTCTCTCTGCTTGCTTTCTCTCTCTTGTTCTTTCTCTCGTCGCTCTTCCTCTCTTTTGCTTTCTTTCTCTTTCTTTCTCTCTCTCTTGCTTTCTTTCTCTCTCTGAGCTTCACGGCACACCTGACCATGTCTCACGGCACACTAGTGTGCCTCGGCACACTGGTTGAAAAACACTGCTCCAAAGCACCTGAGGGTAGAACAATTAGAGCGCTGGTGAGACCACATTTGGAGTACTGTGTTCAGTTCTGGAGACCTCACCTACAAAAAGATATTGATAAAATTGAATGGGTCCAAAGACGGGCTACAAGAATGGTGGAAGGTCTTAAGCATAAAACGTATCAGGAAAGACCTAATGAACTCAATCTGTATAGTCTGGAGGACAGAAGGAAAAGGGGGGACATGATCGAAACATTTAAATACGTTAAAGGGTTAAATAAGTTTCAGTAGGAAAGTGTTTTCAGTAGGAAAGTGAACACAACAAGAACAAGGGGGCACAATCTGAGGTTAGTTGGGGGAAAGATCAAAATCAACATGAGAAAATGTTATTTGACTGAAAGAGTAGTAGATGCTTGGAACAAACGTCCAGCAGACGTGGTTGGTAAATCCACAGTAACTGAATCTAAACATGCCTGGGATAAACACATATCCATTGTAAGATAAAATACAAGAAATAGTATAAGGGCAGACTAGATGGACCATGAGGTCTTTTTCTGCCGTCAATCTTCTATGTTTCTAACAAAAAGAAATGGGTGGAAACTAGACATTGAGAGAAGCACCTTAGGACAAAATTCCTGACCGTTAGAACAATTAATCAGTGGGAGGACTTGATTCCAGAAGTTGTGAATGCTCCAACATTGGAAGTTTTTAAGAGATTGGATGATCATTTGTCTGAAATGGTGTAGGGTTTCCTGCTTGAGCAGGGGGTTGGACTAGAAGACCTCCAAGGTCCCTTCCAACTCTGTTCTTCTGTTCTGACATTAATCTAGCTCGGGGGAGTGGGGGGGCACGGATCAGTACCACAGCCGGTTAAAAACCGGGCCATATACAGTGTTCCCTCGATTTTCGCGGGGGATGCGTTCCGAGACTGCCCGCGAAAGTCAAATTTCCGCGAAGTAGAGATGTGGAAGTAAATACACCATTTTTGGCTATGGACAGTATCACAAGCCTTCCCTTAACACTTTAAACCCCTAAATTACCATTTCCCATTCCCTTAACAATAATTTACTCATCATTATTACCATTGAATAAGACACTCAGGGATCCTGATATTTACAAACATAATTATTTATTCACAATAATTATTATTTTTTTGTTATTGATTTGCAAAAATTATTAGTTTGGCGATGACGTATGATGTCATCAGGCGGGGAAAACCGTGGTATAGGGGAAAAAAACCCGCGAAGTATTTTTTAACTAATATTTTTTGAAAAACCGTGGTGTAGGCCAGCGTTTCCCAACAGGTGTGCCGCGGCACACTGGTGTGCCGCGAGACATGGCCAGGTGTGCCGTCAAGCTTCAGCTGGGCGGGGCGCTGCCGGTACTTCCGTCCTGGGGCTCCCGCTCACAGCTGTCTCCTGCTCGATGCCGCGGTTTTCCGGCGCTCTCCTGCTGGGCCCCAAAGAAGGAAGGCAGGAAGAAGGAGAGCTCCATTCTTCGCACCTTTTTCCCGCCTTCTTTCTTTGGGGCCCAGCAGGAGAGCGCCGAAAACCGCAGCATCGAGCAGGAGGCGGGGGACAGCTGCGAGCGGGAGCCCCAGGACGGAAGTACCGGCAGCGCCCCGCCCAGCTGGAGCTCCTCTGGCGTCGACGGCAAGTGTCCGATGGGAGCGGGGGGGGGTTGGCCGCAGCGGCCGCAGGCAGTCGGGGGAGATGGCGGCGGCGAGAGGGATCGCTCGCTCGCTCTCTCTCAGCTGACTGCAAGTGGGAGCCCTGACGGTGGGGGTTGGACGTGCTGCTGGACATCGTACATGCTGGCGCTGCGTGCCTGGCATATACGGTGTCCAGCACCACGTCCAGCTGCCGCCGTCAGGGCTCCCGCTTGCAGTCAGCTGAGAGAGAGAGAGAAAGAGAGACATATAAGAGGCAGAGAGAGAGAGAAAGAGAGACATAGCAAGAGAGGCAGAGAAAGAGAGACAGAGCAAGAAAGAGAGACAGCAAGAGAGGCAGAGAAAGAGAGAGAGAGAAAGAGAGAGAGAAAGAGAGACATAGCAAGAGAGGCAGAGAGAGAGAAAAAGAAAGAGAGACATAGCAAGAGAAAAAGAGAGACTTAGCAAGAGAGGCAGAGAGAGAGAGAGAAAGAGAAAGAAAGAGAGACATAGCAAGAGAGACAGAGAGAGAAAGAGAGACAGAGCAAGAAAGAGAGGCAGAGAAAGAGAGAGAGAAAGAGAGACATAGCAAGAGAGGCAGAGAGAGAGAAAAAGAAAGAGAGACATAGCAAGAGAAAGAGACTTAGCAAGAGAGGCACAGAGAGAGACAGAAAGAGAAAGAAAGAAAGAGAGACATAGCAAGAGAGACAGAGAGAGAGAGAAAGAAAGAGAGATAGCAAGAGAGGCAAAGAGAAAGAAAGAGACATATAGCAAGACAGTGAAAGAGAGAGAGAGAGCAAGAGAGAGAGAGAAAAAAGCAAGAAAGATAGCAAGAGAGACAGAGAGAGAGAGCAAGGGAGAGAGAAAGACATAGAGGAAGGGAAGGAGGGAGAGAGAAAGAGAGGAAAAAAGAGAGGAAGAAAGAAAGAAAGAGGGATGGAGAGAGAGAATGAAGGGAAGGAAGGAAAAGAGAGAAAGAGGGAGAAATAGAGCGAAAGGGAGGAAGAGAGAGGGTTTTTTTGTCCAAACTTTTCTTTAGCCCGCCCCCCCCCCTTTCAGTGTTCCCCAGGATTTTGAAAATACGAATAATGTGCCGCGGCTCAAAAAAGGTTGGGAAACACTGGTGTAGGCTATTCACGAAGTTTGAACCCGCGAAAATCGAGGGAACACTGTACTTTGGAGCTGAGAGTGGGTGGGCGAGCAGAGCCGCCCCCAAGTCTTCTGAGAGGGGCGGCATACAAATCTAATAAAACTTAAACTTAACTTGATCTGTATTATCTCTGGGACCGCCTTCTGCCGCACGAATCCCAGCAACCAATTAGGTCCCACAGAGTGGGCCTTCTCCGGGTCCCGTCAACTAAACAATGTCGTTTGGCGGGACCCAGGGGAAGAGCCTTCTCTGTGGTGGCCCCGGCCCTCTGGAACCAACTCCCCCCAGAGATTAGAATAGCCCCCACCCTCCTTGCCTTTCGTAAGCTTCTTAAAACCCACCTCTGTCGTCAGGCATGGGGGAACTGAGATATTCTTTCCCCCTAGGCCTCTACAATTTATGCATGGCATGTTTGTAGGTATGTTTGGTTTTATAAATAAGGGTTTTTAGCTGCTTTAGTATTGGATTGTCGCATGTTGTTTTTACCACTGTTGTTAGCCGCCCCGAGTCTACGGAGAGGGGCGGCATACAAATCCAATAAATAAATAAATAAATTTTCAGCTGCTCCCCAGTCCTAGCATTACTGCCTCAGCTCCACATCCGGTCACCAGGCATCACATTGTCACAGGAATGTGAGTCTTGCCGGAAACTGCGCATGTGAGCGATCTAGGTTGCATGCTCCTCTCCTTCCCGCTTCCAGTCCGTGGATATATTGTCTTCCATGAAACCGGCCCCTGGTGCCAAAAAGATTGGGGACCACAGATCTAGCAGAATCTGGAGCTCACATACCTCCTGGCCCGAGACCACCCAAACAATTTTCATGAGTAAGGCAGGACTGGAACTCACCGTCTCCTGTTCCTAAGCTGGCACCTCAACCACTGGGCAAACTGGGTTTTTTTCCTGTGTATTGTCTGACCTATCCTCTCTCTCTCTCTCCTCCCAGGTTGGGGAGTCTGTCTTCCATACCACACGCTGGGTGTGCCCCACAATTGAGGAGCTGTACTACCTTCAGCCACTAAGCGTGCAGAAAGATTACTGCTTCAGTTACACCTGGAGCACATAAGGACCCACCTGTCTTGCTTCTCCAAGAAGGAATATATTTCTAAATAAACTAATAAACTCTCTGGAGCATCGATCCATCACTGGCTGCCATTGTCTTTTCTGCCTTCCCCTCTTCCATTTTACCTATTATTAGAATTATATTGTCCGTCCATAACCATGGGGGGGGGGAATTATTGACCCCCCTCAGAGAGGGTCCGCAACTTGGGCGTCCTCCTCGATCCACAGCTCACATTAGAGAAACATCTTTCAGCTGTGGCGAGGGGGACGTTTGCCCAGGTTTGCCTGGTGCTCCAGTTGCAGCCCTATCTGGACCGGGACTCACTGCTCACAGTCACTCATGCCCTCATCACCTCGAGGCTCGACTACTGTAACGCTCTCTACATGGGGCTACCTTTAAAGAGTTTTCGGAAACTTCAGATCGTGCAGAATGCAGCTGCGAGAGCAATCATGGGCTTCCCCAGGTATGCCCATGTTACACCAACACTCCGCAGTTTGCATTGGTTGCCGATCAGTTTCCGGTTACAATTCAAAGTGTTGGTTATGACCTATAAAGCCCTTCATGGCATCGGACCAGAATATCTCCGAGACCGCCTTCTGCCGCACGAATCCCAGCGACCGGTTAAGTCCCACAGAGTGGGCCTTCTCCGGGTCCCGTCGACTAAACAATGTCGTTTGGCGGGACCCAGGGGAAGAGCCTTCTCTGTGGTGGCCCCAGCCCTCTGGAACCAGCTCTCCCAGGAGAGTAGAACTGCCCCCACCCTCCTTGCCTTTCGTAAATTCCTTAAAACCCACCTCTGCCGTCAGGCATGGGGGAATTGAAACCTCCCCTGGGCCTATACAGTTTATGCATGGTATATTTGTGTGTATGTTTTTGCTTTTTAATAAGGATTTTTTAGCGACTTTTAAATTATTAGATTTGTTATACATTGTTTTATTGTTGTTGTGAGCTGCCCTGAGTCTACGGAGAGGGGTGGCATACAAATCTAATAAATAAAAATTATTATTATTATTATTGCCGTAAAGTAGCAGTTCACAACCTGGAAGTCGGGACCTCTTTGGGGGTCGAAGGAGCGTTCCACAGGGGTCGCCTAAGACCATGGGAAAAGACAAATTTCCCCTGGTCTTAGGAACCAAAGCTTCTATGCTGGCGTCCTGGAAGATATTTTTACAATCCGACCAATCAGGCGTTTACAGTGGGGGTGTCCCTCTAACCTTCCTGCCAATCAACTCTGTTGGGAGAATTGACGCTAGACTTATGGTTGGGGGTCACCACACATCAACTGTATTAAGCGGTCGCGGCATTAGAAAGGTTGAGAACCACTGCAAGTAAACAGTTAAAAGGAACCAAATGAGAAATTGGCAACCGTCAATATGCCTCACAAAAACAACGAAAAACTTCAGCTTTATCTCAACAAACGCATCAAGTTCTGTGAAAAATTGGCAAACGAACAAGAGACAGGTTTGCGCTTAATATTTTAAAAAATGCATTATGAGTGTATAATGGAGAAACCCTCCCACCCACTTTTACAATTCTTGATTAGGTTCCATTTCAACCAGTTTTGAATACTCTGCGCATCCTTGCAAGGAGCCGTGTAATTTGTGCGGTTCAACGTAACACCTGGCACCTTCTAAGGTAGATGATGAGTTAGAGACCAGTTGTTGCAGGTCGCTAAGATGTCCGACTGCCTTCGCAATGTTTATGGCTTTTATATTGTTCTCCAAGCAGCAAAAGGTAACAGAGCAACAGAATTTTACTGGTGAATCCTCCTCGTCAATCCTTAAGAACATCCTGTTAATACAACCTGTACGAGATCACATACCAGCCAGGGATAGTGTCCAGCATCATTCTGGCAGTGTGAACTGGGTGAGATCATGTAGGTGTGTGAGGCTGCTTGTGCTAGGCAGTTTGCTGCACACAATCTCTACATGACCTCTATCTCTACAGGTAGATCAGTAGATATTATTTATTTGCTTACTTATATCCCGCCTTTATTATTTTTAATAAATAAGGTGCTGAACATACACAATACTCCTTCCTTCCTTCTGTTTTGCCTACAAGCAATAGCACTGCTTTACAGCAGTGAAGGGCTACCAAAGTTTTTACTACTACACTGTGGACTTGGCTTATGCAGGATGCCCTGCATTTTCTTTCAACATCTTTCAGTGCAAATTGGGTGCTCTGGGGTGGAGCTCCATTTTCGCTACCCCACTGTGTTCCCCCCCCCCCATCCGGGCAGCAGCCCACCCCTATTTACAGCCCTCTATGCGGTTTACAGACTCAGCAAACAAAGCTGCAATTGCGATGAAAAGAATTATTTATTGGCCAAGTGTGATTGGACACACAAGTAATTTGTCTTTGGGGCATGTTCTGCCAGCGTGTCCCAACCACCCGTAATTACAGGGTAATTGGTCCAAAAGGACACACACCACACGATAGAAGGAAAACCAAAAGTCTTTATCAACAGAAAAGCAGAAAAAACTCCCTTTTTAAATGTCAAAGGGATTTTCTGGTACACACAAGGCACAGGTTAAATGCAATCTAATTTCTCACCCAGTAACTGGGAAATTGAGTCCAATTCCAAAGTCCAGAAAGTCCACACACGATCTTGAACAGGGAAACAGCAAAACCACGATCTTGACAAAACTATGAATCAGATAAACTTCCATGAGGCTAAATCAGCACGCTGCTTTTTTTATCTGTAGCACTAATTACAGCAGTCCCACCCAACCACAGGTGGCCTCACTTAGCTCCTGTAATAATCCTTCAGTTGTTCTCTCCTATGCATCACTCTACGCATGCATGGGTCTGTCATACATTCGTGTTCAGAATCCAGGGATGATATGGATGATTGATCTCCTCCTGGGCTGTCTGCCAAACTCCCCTCTTCCCTGCTACTCACGCTTCCTTCGTCAGAGGAGACTTCGTCGGGAGATTCTATCGGGAGCAAAACAGGCCTGTGGCATGTGGATGTTTCCCCCACATCCACATTCCTTGGGGCAGGAGCTGGGGCAGGAGCCAACCACAGCAGGTGCATATGCTCTCAGTGTACATAAAAGAGACATTTGTCAAGAATCATGAAGTGTAACACTTAATGATTATCATAGGGGTCAAATAAGCAATGAGGAAATAATAAAAATCTTAAGGATACAAGCAACACGTTACAGTCATACTAAGTGGGAGAAGATGGGTGATAGGAATGATGGGGAAAAACTAGTAGTAATAGTAGTGCAGACTTAGTAAATAGTTTGACAGTGTTGAGGGAATTATTTGTTTAGCGGAGTGATGGCGTTCAGGAAAAAACTGTTCTGGTATCTAATTGTCTTGGTGTGCAATGCTTTGTAGCATCGTTTTGAGGGTGGCAGTTGAAATAGTTTGTGTCCAGGATGCGAGGGGTCAGTAAATATTTTCACAGCCCATTTTTGGACTCATTTTTGGACTCACAGGTCCTCAATCGAAGGCAGGTTGGCAGCAATTGTTTTTTTCTGCAGTTTGAGTTAGAGACTTTGGCCTTCCCACAATAGTACTGTAGGAATTGGGGAGGGATGGTTGTATGAAAGGGGCACAATTTTTTTCAAGAAGATTCAAGGTCATCTTTTGTTCAGCACCAGCTGGAAGTATGGGGGAGGATCGTGGATGGTGAGAGAACCGGAATGGTCCATGTGATGAACTTGTAGGTGTGGGGACAAAGGATGAAACTTAACCTGGGCGGAGAACTGTAGGAAAAGTTAGTATCAGGTGCGGTGCTGCAAAGTCCCTGATCAAGACAATGTCTTCAGAGGGGCTAAGAGCAACCCAGACGTGTGGGGTCACTCACGAACGCGAATCCTAGAAAGAAGACTTGGACACATTTTCTCTCTGGGTGAAGTGGCACAGTATGGAGCCGTGTACCTCTTTTTATTTGGGAGCATAAGCAGATGGGGATAATTACACGTACGTGTCAAGTGATATACAAACGTCCAATAACATAACTTCAAATATGACATATCTTTGAGTCCTTCCTTTCCCCAGATATCACAAACCAATTCCCTTGAATAATTTCCTTTGAGCAAATGTTTCTCACACCTAATTTCTCTGAAGCCTTCTGCCTTATCACAACCAATCTCCTTTTATCACAGTCTCGTCCTGTTTTGCTTCTGGCAATGTAAATTTCCCCCTTTGATCATATAACGTCCTGTTTGGAGTGATGTATATTTGTTTATCAGTTTATTGAACCCTTTTATGGTCAGTTGTCTTCCTGTTGCAAATTCACCAGAAGTGCAGACTTAAGCAAGTTAATACCGTCCTATCCTGGCTATAATAGAATCAGGGTCAGCAGAGCATTTTTATGCTAGAGGTCCAGATATATATAATATGATATATTCCTATTCTAACATTTATGCTACACTGCAGCAATCAGGATGACTACAATTCGCATCCAACATGGCTCTGTCAATAAATTGTTACTTGAGAGAAGGCCGAGGTTTGGACTGATTTTTTTCTCGGATGTTAATGGAACGCTGACAGGCAACCGGAAGGGCATCCAGCCATTAAACACTGCTATCTCCATTCCAGATTCCACCCAATCCAAGAGATTATGGGGTCTTTAAATGATGATGGTAGCAGGAACTGGGTACAGGTGATGGTTTTCCAACCTTTTAATATATTTCTACGGGAATCCAGGCCCCGAAAGGAGTGGGGTTTTTTTTGTCTTAATCCAGCAAGATTCTTCTAAGGTAGCAGCTCAAGGTTCCGGGGCCCCCTATAACACACCTGTGTCTTGAGGGAAGCTGTTGCGATTCCCGATCAATCTAATCAACCTGTTCTTGGCCGTTTCCCTATCAGTGACGTCAAAGGCCTTCTCCCCCTTGGCTCTTTTGCCCTGTTTCCAGGACTGGATCCGAGAAAGCTCCACAAAGTTTTCCTGCTCCTCCCTGAAAAAAACACGCAGAGAGAATCTGTAGGAGGAAATTCATAAAATTTGCCCTATTCTTTTCTTGCCGTATGCATAGTCCTCAACTTACAACTGAAATTGAGCCCAGAATTACGGTCATAAGTCAGGCCAATTGTTAATTTGCTTACTTATTTCCCGCCTTTATTATTTTTAATAAATAAGGCGCTGAACATACCTTATACTCCTTCCTTCCTTCTGAAGGAAAAATCCATTGTGTATAAAATAATTTAAGTTTTATTTTAAGAATATCAGTCTTTGCTGTCTGTAGTTTCTGTCTTTAACAAGATTAGGATTTCCTGTTTTTCCTTATCTTGTGACTGTCATTTTGGGATCTGTTTTTAACAAGATAAATGTTTGCTGTTTAACAAGATAAATGGTTGCTGTTTAACAAGATAAATGGTTGCTGTTTACCCAATAAACCATATAAGGTGCTATTCATCTCCAGGGGAAAGAAACAGGATGTAGACCACATTTAGGCAAAGAATTCTGTGTACCCCTATGATAAGTTGAGGAATTCTATGTACCTTTGTGATTTGTAAAACCTATATAACCTGCTCTTTAGCTTCTGTACAAGTGTCTCTTCCCTTGGGAAGAGTACCCGCTTTGCAAACCGTTTTTGGTATACCCAGAGAGAATAAACATTTCTGTTCTCTTTGTCCAAACGTCTCGTGTGAACTTCCTTCCTTCCTTCTGTTTTGCCTACAAGCAATAGCACTGCTGTGCAGCCAGTGAAGGGCTACCAAAGTTTTTACTACTACACCACTGTGGATTTTAGATTTGTCACTATGTACTGTTTTTGCCATTGTTGTGAGCCGCCCCGAGTCTGCGGAGAGGGACGGCATATAAATCGAATAAATATAATCTAATCTAAGCAGGTTACCCTCCCACTTGCCCAATTGTCCTACCGGGTTTGTTTGGTTGGGTTTTTTTTTTTCAGCAGTCATTTATTTATTTATTATTTATTTATTTATTACTAAACAGTGTCGGTTGGTGGGCCCCAGGGGAAGAGCCTTCTCTGTGGCGGCCCCGACTCTCTGGAACCAGCTCCCCTCAGAGATTAGAACTGCCCCTACCCTCCTTGCCTTTCGTAAACTTCTCAAAACCCACTTTTGTCATCAGGCATGGGGGAATTGAGATATCTCCCCCCGGGCCTATATAATTTATGTATGGTATGTTTGTAGGTATGTCTGCTTAAAAATGGTTTTTTTTAACTATTTTAAATTTTAAATTGTATATTGTATATTATTAGATTTGTTATGAATTGCTTTATTGTGTTGTGAGCCGTCCCGAGTCCACGGAAAGGGGCGGCATACAAATCTAATTAATAATAATAATAATAATAATAATAATAATAATAATAATAATAATTTACTTATTTGTTTGCTTTTATAAGCCACCCATCTCCTGATGGACTCAGGGCTGCATACAACAAAAAATGTTTTCTTTCCTTCCTGGGTTTTAAAGAGAACTAAATTTGGATATTTCTTTTGTTACGGACAGCTACGATAAAATGAGGGTTTTTTAAAATAAAAGCAGGAATGAGTTAAGTAAGAATACAAGAAATGGACTGACGTAGTTATGAAAAACAGCAAATAGCCAAGAGAAATTTAGATAGCTATAGCACTTTAGGTGCAAATGAAGGCGAAGAACAATATCTAAAATCTGGATTTGGAAAGGAGGTAGCACTGGATGAACAATATGTACCAGAATAAATTGGATAAATAATTAGAAAAAATTGATTAATTTGATTAAGAATTTGGCATTTGATATTATATTGTATTGTATTTTAATTTGAGGCATGTGAATTGGATTCTCTGTGAGGTGTGAAAAACAATAAAAAAATTATATCCTTTTCTAGACTATTAGATTTAATAAGCGGTCTATCTATAACAGACAGAAAAATACATTTCTAAAACCTATTTAAAATTTTATATTGTTCTATTTCCTCATTACTATTATTACTTCCTTTTTACTTTTAAAGTTTTGTGAAGTTCTTTTGTTATAACTTTAAAACGGAATGAGATGCTAATATTTCTGTTCGTCGCTAAGAAAGATAGAGTGAATTTAGGAAAGCGTGAAAAATATAGATATGGCAATCCGCAAGCTAAATATTATATTGTAAATTTACAAAATATAATAAGGAAAGAAGGAGAGAGCAAAATATCTCTCCAATTGTCATTTTATTTTATTTTTGTCATTCTAAATTTTTTTTGTTTTGTATTATTTATTTTTTTATTTATTCATTTGTCCAATACACAAATACATAGGGGGAAAAATAGACATGTAGTAATATATATAAGGGTAAAAGTGAACTTAGAGGAGAGGATATATGAAAGAAAGAAAATATATATGATAAGTGAGAGAAAGGAAAGACAATTGGACAGGGGACGAAAGGCACACCAGTGCACTTATGTACGCCCCTTACTGGCCTCTTAGGAACCTGGAGAGGTCAATCGTGGAGAGTCTAAGGGAGAAATGTTGGGGGTTACGGGTTGACACAATTGAGTCCGGCAATGAGTTCCACGCTTCGATAACTCAATTGTTGAAATCATATTTTTTACAGTCAAGTTTGGAGCGGTTCGTATTAAGTTTGAATCTGTTGCGTGCTCTTGTTTTGTTGCGGTTGAAGCTGAAGTAGTCATTGACCGGTAGGACGTTGCAGCATATGGTCTTGTGGGCAATACTCAGATTGTGCTTTAGGCGCCGTAGTTCTAGGCTTTCTAGGCCCAGGATTGTTAGTTAGGATTTTGTTTTACTTTTTACTTTATGTATTTTGTTTTTTTTCTTTTCAAATGTGTACATACAGTAGTCCCTCGCTATACCGCGCTTCACCTACTGCGGCTTCACTTCATCGCGGGTTTCTGAGGAAGTCGATCGGCAGGTTTTTTTAAAAAAAATATTCTAAAATTGTAAATACTGTATTTAAATACTGTATCTAAAATAAATACTGTGTGGGAAGTATTAAAACAATGAAAACTTACCAAACAATTACAATATAAATACTTAAATAAGTACTATCAGTCGATAAATTCCCCATCGCGGATTTCACCCATTGCGGCCAGGTCTGGAACGTAACACCAGCGATAGGTGAGGGACTACTGTACTTCTCTTTGATTTCTGTTTTGTATTGTGCATTCGTTAATAAAAAAATCAATTAATTTTTTTAAAAATTATACAACACCCCCCCCAAAAAAACCCCAATACTTTTTAAAAAAACATTATAAACATCCATCCATCCATCATTAATGCTACTGGCCAGAGCAGAGTATTGTTCTATCTGCAGAAAAGTGCCAGGAAGGCATTGGAGGAGGAAGAGGAGGAGGAGGAAGAGAAGGCAGGGGTTGATTCTTACCTTTGATCGGATTCACATGCATGGCTCCTCAGCAGCTCTTCCCGCAAAGAGCGCAGGACTTTTGCAATCAGCAAATGGTTGCTACTAGTCGTAGTTTCCTGCAGCTTTTGCAAAAGCAGGTGGGTGGGAAGTTGAAAATCTGGCGAGGAAGCTGTCGGCTGGGAAAACGGAAAGCAGAAAGTTGGCTTTATTTTTATTTTTTTAATCTATTTTTTCTTCTGAACATGCGCAGAAGCAGAGTTTCGTGCAGTCACCACCATAGTTCCCTCTAAGCTGAGCAGTGAGCAATCGCTCACTTAAAAATCATCATCAACTCAGAGTTTTCCAAACCTGCCCAGAAGCCGAGAGGGAAAGAGTGAGAGGGAAGGAGAGAGAGAGGAAGAGAGGAAGAGAGAGAAACAGATAGAAAAAAGAGAGGAAGGAAAAGAGAAAGAAAAAGAATGGGAGTAAGGAAGAGAGAAAGAAAATCAAAATCTAGTTTGAAACTAGCTCAACTATTTAAGTGGCATTTTGATATTGATAGAGTTGCCCTATTATGAACTCACTGTTATAGACACACAGTACAGTATTTTATTTTGAAATTCTCTGAGGCAAAACAGGGTGGGTTTTTTGTTTGTTTGTTTGTTTGTTTGTTTATTTATTTATTTATTATTTCTGTGCCACACAGTCCCGAAGGGACTGCCGCTCAGACACTATACTTTTCCGCCCACCCCCCAAAAAATTAGAGGGAACACTGGTCACCACCATTGTCAAGGTTCCAGGTAGCATCCGAACCAATGAAGGGCTGCAAAATCTACCACACTGTGGGCGTTGCTTATTTTGTGGGTGTGGCTTGCTGGCCATGTGACCAGCTGGGAGTGGTTTGATAGTCATGTGATGGGGGCTTAAAGGTCTTGACATCACTCACGTCAAGGGTTAGGGTTAGGGTGCCTGGCCTCTCCTCACCTCAAAGAGATACAATTTCCCTATTTACTATTACTGAACATCCAAAATATACTATTTAATTCTATGCATATATATGCCATATGTGTACATACATATTACACACGGGCACACAAAAATATACATCATCTACTATATAAACTGTATGTGTATGTACACACACGCACGCATGCACAGCTCTTGTAAAATTATACACATTCAACCTCATTTACTACAATAGAAAAAACATACCCAGAGCCCAGATGGGGGGAAAAAGAAAAAAATGCAAACTTTTTCTACCGGTTCTGCATACGTGACCACTACTTTTTCTACTGGTTTTGTATAACTGATGCTACCCATAGGAGCCCATCACTAAACCGAACTAAATCAGATTTCAAGTCAAAGTACTCCTCAAAATTCCAATTTATTTCCGGAGCCATCCTGGCACCCACACTGGGAAATCTGGATCTAAGTTTCCCACCCAGTTGAAAGTTCTGATCCCTTGTCCCTCCTACCCACAAACTTGTCATGTTGCCTACTCAGATTGTGCCAGCGTGGCCAGCCCTCCTACTTCCACCCAGGTGGGTGGGCATGGGATGGCCTTGAACCTCTCGAAAGAATGTTTTGTGGCTGCATCTGTTCCCTCTTGAAAATCACCCCTCCCACGTTCCCATAAACATCAGGCCTTCTATAGATAGCATGGCAACCTGTTAATTTATTACCAACTTCTGCATCGGCTTGACAGCCATCTTGTTTTTGGCTTATTTATTTATTTATTTTGGATTTTTCAGCACTGTGCAGGCGCGCAAGGCACAGCCGCGCAGCGCAGGAGGAAGCGAACCGGAAGCGAGGTGAGTTAGAACCCACCCCTGCCCTACACAGACCAGGAATCCCCCACCTCCAACCCAGCCCCCCAGTTTGTGGGAACACAACCGGCCAGCCTCCCGCCAAAGTACAAATGCTCCCACCGACTCCCAAGAAACCTCTTCTGGTCCTCCTTGTTCTGCTGGTCTCTTGTCCTGGAGTGGACGACGGTTCCGGAGGTCAGTCTTGGAGAAGAGAAGTGGCATTTGGAGCTGTGGTTGGAAACTCTGGATGGTGGGCAAGGAGATCTTCCGAAGCCGTGTTAATTCTCCCGGAGGGGCCCAAATGTTTCTTTTGGAGATCTTGATCTTCTTCCTGTAAAGCTTGGAGGCTTCAAGAGGAGGCAGGAAGAGATGAACACTGGGAATCTCACGATCCTTGGGGAAAACAGCAGGCGGTTCGTTAGCCTGGTCTCGTCCTCCTCCTTCTACTACTCCTCTTCCTCCTCCTCTTTCTCCTGGGAGACCTTCCTTTCTGGAGTCACCAGAGATGGAGGCAGGAGATCTCTTCTGCTTCTCCAATGGCTTCTTCTCCCGAGAGTCCAGTGGATCCATGGCATTCTCCAGGAGGGGTCGAAGGTCAACTAAGATCTTTCGGGGGGGCTGCTTTTCAGAGGTGACCAAGGTCTTCTTTGGGGAAGGCGAAAGTGGTGGATTCGTATCTAGAGATCCTGGTAGTATGGACACAAGACCACCTGGTGATGGGTTTACCTGGCTGCCACCTGTCCACAGGGGCAGCAATATTCCTTCTCTGTTCTTTCTCTTTATGATTCCCCCTTCGCTTCTGAAACTGTGTTTGGATGTCGCTGTCAAATTTCCCTCTTGCCTCCTGGTTTTTCTAGTTGTTACTAAAGAGAGAGAATGGAAATAGGATGACATTCAAGAGGATGCTCTACATCAGTGTTTCCCAACCTTGGCAACTTGAAGATATTTGGACTTCAACTCCCAGAATTCGCCAGCCAGCATTCAAATACTGTATCTCCAAGTTGCCAAGGTTGGGAAACACTGCTCTACATGCAGTGAAGGGCTGCAAAAAAATTTACCACCACACTGTGGGTGTGGCTTATTTTGTGGGTGTGGCTTGCCAGCCATGTGACCAGGTGGGAGTGACTTGATGATCATGTGATGGAGTGGCTTAAAAGTCATGTGACTGGCTTAAAGGTGGCCAATTTGATGTCACTCATGTCAAGGGTTTGGGTTAGGGTTAGGGTGCCTGGCTTCTCCTCAACTCAAAGAGATACAATTTCCCTATCTATTTACTATTACTGAACATCCTCTCTAGGAATCTCCTGGGAGGAAACAGGGCCGGAAAAGGCAGGGGGAAGCTTCTGTGGGGCCTCTCTAGGAATCTCCTGGGAGGAAACAGGGCCAGAAAAGGCGGGGAGAAGCCTCCGTGGGGCCTCTCTAGGAATCTCCTGGGAGGAAACAGGACCAGAAAAGGCAGGGGGAAGCCTCCTTGGTGCCTCTCTAGGAATCTCCTGGAGGAAACAGGGCCGGAAAAGGCAGGGGGAAGCCTCCATGGGGCCTCTCTAGGAATCTCCTGGGAGGAAACAGGACCAGAAAAGGCAGGGGGAAGCCTCTGTGGTGGCTCTCTAGGAATCTCCTGGGAGGAAACAGGGCCGGAAAAGGCAGGGGGAAGCCTCCATGGGGCCTCTCTAGGAATCTCCTGGGAGGAAACAGGACCAGAAAAGGCAGGGGGAAGCCTCTGTGGTGGCTCTCTAGGAATCTCCTGGGAGGAAACAGGGCCGGAAAAGGCAGCTGGAAGTCTCCATGGGGCCTCTCTAGGAATCTCTTGGGAGGAAACAGGACCAGAAAAGGCAGGGGGAAGCCTCCATGGTGGCTCTCTAGGAGTCTCCTGCAAGGAAACAGGGCTGGAAAAAGCAGGGGGAAGCCTCCATGGGGCCTCTCTAGGAATCTCTTGGGAGGAAACAGGACCAGAAAAGGCAGGGGGAAGCCTCCGTGGTGCCTCTCTAGGAATCTCCTGGGAGGAAACAGGGCCAGAAAAAGCAAGGGGAAGCCTCCGTGGTGCCTCCCTCGGAATCTCCTGGGAGGAAACAGGGCCGGAAAAAGCAGGGGGAAGCCTCCATGGGGCCTCTCTAGGAATCTCTTGGGAGGAAACAGGACCAGAAAAGGCAGGGGGAAGCCTCCGTGGTGCCTCCCTCGGAATCTCCTGGGAGGAAACAGGGCCAGAAAAAGCAAGGGGAAGCCTCCGTGGTGCCTCCCTCGGAATCTCCTGGGAGGAAACAGGGCCGGAAAAAGCAGGGGGAAGCCTCCATGGGGCCTCTCTAGGAATCTCTTGGGAGGAAACAGGACCAGAAAAGGCAGGGGGAAGCCTCCGTGGTGCCTCTCTAGGAATCTCCTGGGAGGAAACAGGGCCAGAAAAAGCAAGGGGAAGCCTCCGTGGTGCCTCCCTCGGAATCTCCTGGGAGGAAACAGGGCTGGAAAAAGCAGGGGGAAGCCTCCGTGGTGCCTCTCTAGGAATCTCCTGGGAGGAAACAGGGCCAGAAAAGGCAGGGGGAAGCCTCCGTGGTGCCTCCCTCAGAATCTCCTGGGAGGAAACAGGACCAGAAAAGGCAGGGGGAAGCCTCTGTGGTGGCTCTCTAGGAATCTCCTGGGAGGAAACAGGGCCAGAAAAGGCGGGGAGAAGCCTCTGTGGGGCCTCTCTAGGAATCTCCTGGGAGGAAATAGGACCTCTACCCTCCCTGTGGTTTTCCCAATTGCACACATTATTTGTTTTTAAATTGATTCCTATGGGAAAAATTGCTTCTACTTGCAAACTTTTCTACTTAAGAATTTGGTCACAGAACGAATTAAGTTCATAAGTAGAGGCACCACTGTACTTTCAACACTAGAGATTCACATCTAGCTTTTCGAAACAGCAAGACAGACATTACATTTGGACAGTTCAGTTGAGGTGGAAACTTCATACACACACAAACACACACACACCCCTACCTTCAGGTGGGATCTTACTCCGGGGAACCTGGAAGACCAGGTTGGTCCAAACTATGCGTGGCAGCTTCAGGTGGTCCCGGGAATCCTGGCCTGGGGGTCCCACAGCAGCTGCCTTCATCCTGTCCAAGCAGGAAGCTTTTGGACCTGCAGTGGGTAGACAGAACAAGAGAGTTGGGAGCCTATAGGGAGAGTCTCAACCATCCAAGTCATGGTTGTCCCAAAGGTGCTTTTTCAAGAGGCAATTGGACTTTTTGGTTCTCACAACACCACCCACCAATTTTTATTGATTTTTTAAAAAAATATACTTTATTAGGTTATTTTTTAAAAAAGGGGGATGGGAGTACAAAAAAAAGAAGTAGGAGGGGGATGGGGTAAACAATATTTTTATACTTATATAAGTATATATATATATTGATATATATACATTCCAAATATTTGTCTATAGGTAACTATTTTGTATTCAATATTCTTATTTGGATAGTCTTATAAGTGTAGTATTTAGCAGTCCAAGGGAGACGTGGAAAGGAAATGTATTGATTTTTAATTAATTACATTTTTAATGAATAGAATAGAGTAATGGAATGAATTGGAATAGAAAAATGGGATTGGAATGGAATGGAATAGAATAGAAGAAAAAGGAATGGAATTGTTGTGATTCAGCCTGAGGCTCCTCAGGGACCGGCTGCGTCTCTGCTGGATCCAGGCCCAGAGGAGGAGGACAGTGAACAGGAGGGGGAGGACCAGGCAGACGGGGGAGAGGAAAGTCAGGAAGAGGATGAGGGGGAGCAGCCTGAGAGCCCCGGGGGGGGGGGGCTCTCCCCAGCCAGGAGCCTGGCCTCATTGGATGAGGAAACACAGGCTATAATTGACATGAGACAGCGACGTGCAGCTCAGAGACGGGACCAATGAGAAAGGTATTGGCATCACTGAATTGGCAACAGCTGGGTTTGGGTGTGGTTCTCCTCAGCAGGGTTTAAAAGGCAGGCAAGCCCTTTAAGCCATGTGGAGCGTTATCAATTGGAAGTTCTGTGACCCTGCTTTGCTTCTCGGCGTCTCTGATCTTGGCTTGTGGCCTAGAAGACTGGAAGACTTGGGGGAGGCGTATGTTTGTTATCTCCAGTGTTGTTTTTGACAGAAAGAATCCTGTTTTACTTCATGGCCTTCGTGAAACATCTTTGAAGTTTCAGCGTGTTCCTGTTTGTAAGGACATTTTCTGTTACCTGTGTTCGCTTTGAATTCTATAAACTGCCTTTGCTTTTTACCAGTGTGTCTGGCTTCTCTTTCTGGGTTGGTGTTTGCCTCTGGAGGGACCAAGACAGAACAGGAATGGAATAAATAAAATAGAATAGAATGGAATGCAATGGAATAGAATAATGGGATAGAATAGAATAGAACAGAGCAGAGTTGGGAGGGACCTTTGAGGTCTTCTAGTCCAACTCCCTATTTAGGCAGGAGACCCTCCGTTACTTCAGACAAATAGTTATCCAACATCTTAAAAACTTCCAGTATTGGAGCATTCACAACTTTTGAGACTAGCCCTAATTTTCACGCCTCACCTGTCACAAAGCCACTAGAAAAAGGCAAAGCCATTGCTTGATGTATTTCCATGCGGTCAGAAAGGTGCCTTCATGATTATAGTGGCCACTCACCCAATAATCACTTACTCAAAGGAAACAATCTAAAGTGTCCCTTGCTACTTTCACAGCCTAAGTGAACATCCCAAAATGCTCCATTCCACATAACAGTCTTAACCTTCCTTCCTGCAGACTACCCAACAAAATCAAGGTTTCTGGCAAAACATTCGGTTTCAAGCATCATTCATTTAATTTTCTAGAGCAGGGGGTCCCCAAACCTGGCAACTTTTAGACTTGTGAATTTCAACTCCCAGAATTCTCCAGCCAGCTCTGAAGACCTCTGCGCTAGAGCAGTGTTTCCCAACCTTGGCAACTTGAAGATATCTGGACTTCAACTCCCAGAAGTACCCAGCCAGCATTCGCTGGCTGGGGAATTCTGGGAGTTGAAGTCCAAATATCTTCAAGTTGCCAAGGTTGGGAAACACTGCGCTAGAGAATATTACAGTGTTCCCTTGATTTCCGTGGGGGATGCATTCCGAGACTGCCCGCGAAAGTCGAATTTCCGCGAAGTAGAGATGCGGAAGTAAATACACCATTTTTGGCTGTGGACAGTATCACCAGCCATCCCTTAAGACTTT
Source organism: Erythrolamprus reginae (assembly GCF_031021105.1). Lineage (NCBI taxonomy): Eukaryota > Metazoa > Chordata > Lepidosauria > Squamata > Dipsadidae > Erythrolamprus > Erythrolamprus reginae. The sequence continues at coordinate 19,635,701 of NC_091950.1, forward strand.
AAACCCCTAAATTACCATTTCCCATTCCCTCAACAACCATTTACTCACCATTATTACTGGTACTCACCATTGAATAAGACACTTAGTGATCCTGATATTTATAAACATAATTATTTATAGAAACATAGAAACATAGAAGACTGACGGCAGAAAAAGACCCCATGGTCCATCTAGTCTGCCCTTATACTATTTCCTGTATTTTATCTTACAATGGATATATGTTTATCCCTGGCATGTTTAAATTCGGTTACTGTGGATTTACCAACCACGTCTGCTGGAAGTTTGTTCCAAGGATCTACTACTCTTTCAGTAAAATAATACTTTCTCATGTTGCCTTTGATCTTTCCCCCAACTAACTTCAGATTGTGTCCCCTTGTTCTTGTGTTCACTTTCCTGTTAAAAACACTTCCCTCCTGAACCCTATTTAACCCTTTAACGTATTTAAATGTTTCGATCATGTCCCCCCTTTTCCTTCTGTCCTCCAGACTATACAGATTGAGTTCATGAAGTCTTTCCTGATACGTTTTATGCTTAAGACCTTCCACCATTCTTGTAGCCCGTCTTTGGACCCGTTAAATTTTGTCAATATCTTTTTGTAGGTGAGGTCTCCAGAACTGAACACAGTACTTTTACTATTATTAACAATAATTATTTTTTTTGTTATTTATTTGCAAAAACTATTAGTTTGGCGATGACATATGACATCATCGGGTGGGAAAAAACGTGGTATAGGAAAAAAAAGTGAAGTATTTTTTAATTAATATTTTTTGAAAAACCGTGGTATAGGCTATTCGCGAAGTTCGAACCCGTGAAAATCGAGGGAACACTGTATAGCCATTCAGAAAGGAGGGGGAGGCAGAAACCCAGATCACATAGAATTAATCCCAGATCTTATCTCCTTGCACTTTTCATAGACACTTTTCTTTGTAGCAGAATCGCCGGCTTTGGGGTTTTTCAAACTTTCGGGAAGAACGCAGAGGCTGCCCAAAGAAGACACCCTGCATTTTCTTGCAACGTCTTTTGGTGCAAATTGGGTGCTCTGGGGTGGAGCTCCATTTTTGCTACCCCCACTGCGTCCCCATACCCCACCCCGTCTGGGTATTAGCCCACCCCTGAGGCTGAGTGGAAAGAAGGAGAAGCAAGCAGCCCGGAGCTTCAGATCTAAAAGGTGAAGGGACCTAATCAAAATTTACAGATTACTTACTGGGGTGATTTCTCCCCCACTCCCAATTTATATGCCAGTGAACTGATCCACGGGAATCTAACCGGAGCTGTGGATTTCTGCTGTCCTAGACCTCAAGGATTCATCTGTTGTTCCTCTTTCTACCTGTTTGTGTGCCTGCTGTATTTGAACACCTCGAGTAACTAAGCAATGGAGACAGACACACCATCTCAACCACCAAGACAAACACCATAAGCCATATTTAAATATCCAATAATAGCCTGGCTATTGCATAGCTGGGGGAAGGATGGAAGGCAGGGGCACTTCTTAAGGCGAGATAATATTTGATTTTCTGAAATAGATAAGGCTGCCAAAGTATGAAAAGAAGTAGACCGCGTGAGTTTCTTTATTATAAAACATGGCACGAAAACAAGCAGCAAGATCACTTTTAATAACAGAATAACAGAGTTGGAAGGGACCTCGGAGGTCTTCTAGTCCAACCCCCTGCTTAGGAAGGAAACCCTACACGACTTCAGATAGTTTATTTTATTTATTTATTTATTTATTTATTAGATTTGTATGCTGCCCCTTTCCGTAGACTCGGGGTGGCTCACAACACAATAAAAACAGTTTATAACAAATCTAATAATTTACAATATAAAATATTTAAAAACCCCATTATTAAACAGACATACACACAAGCATACCATACATAAATTGTATAGGCTGGGGGGAGATATCTCAGTTCCCCCATGCCTGACGACAAAGGTGGGTTTTAAGGAGTTTGCGAAAGGCAGGGAGGGTGGGGGCAGTTCCAATCTCTGGGGGGAGCTGGTTCCAGAGAGTCGGGGCCGCCACAGAGAACGCTCTTCCCCTGGGGCCCGCCAACCGACATTGTTTAGTTGACGGGACCCAGAGAAGACCCACTCTGTGGGACCTAATCGGTCGCTGGAATTCGTGCGGCAGAAGGCGGTCTCTGAGATATTCTGGTCTGATGCCATGAAGGGCTTTATAGGTCATAACCAACACTTTGAATTGTGACCGGAAATTGATCGGCAACCAATGCAGACTGCGGAGTGTTGGTGTGACATGGACATACCTAGGGAAGCCCATGACTGCTCTCGCAGCTGCATTCTGCACGATCTGAAGTTTCCGAACACTTTTCAAAGGTAGCCCCATGTAGAGAGCATTACAGTAGTCGAACCTCGAGGTGATGAGGGCATGAGTGACTGTGAGTAGTGAGTCCCGGTCCAAATAGGGCCGCAAATGGTGCACCAGGCGAACCTGGGCAAACGCCCCCCTCGCCACAGCTGAAAGATGGTTCTCTAATGTGAGCTGTGGATCGAGGAGGACGCCCAAGTTGCGGACCCTCTCCGAGGGGGTCAATAATTCCCCCCCCAGGGTGATGGACGGACAGGTGGGATTGTCCTTGGGAGGCAAAACCCACAGCCACTCCGTCTTATCAGAGTTATCCAACATCTTCTTAAAAACTCCCAGTGTTGGAGTATTCACAACTTCTGGAGGCAAGCCGTTCCGCGGATCAATTGTTCTAGCTGTTAGGAAATTTCTCCTTAGTTCTGTTGTGGTTAGCTCTGGCCCAGCTCCTGCCCCAAGCAATGTGGAGGTGGAGGTGGGGGAGACATCAACATGCCACAGGCCTGTTTTGTTCCCAGTGGAATCTGTCTCCTCTGACCAAGGAAGCGTGAGTGACAGGGAAGAGGGGAGTTTGGCAGACAGCCCAGGAGGAGATCAATAATCTGTATCATCCCTGGATTCTGAACAAGAATTAATGACACATCCATGCATGCGTAGAGTGATGCATAGGAGACAACAACTGAAGGATTATTACAAGAGAAAATGAGGCCACCTGTGGTTGGGTGGGGCTGCTGTAATTAGTGCTACAGATAAAAGTGCAGCCTGGTGTGTTTATCTGATTCATGGTTTCGTCAAGATCGTGGTTTTTTGCTGTTCAGGATTGTGTGTGTGGACTCTCTGGATTTTATAATTGGACTCAATTTCCCAGTTATTGGGTGAGCAATTGGACTGCATTTAACCTGTGCCTTGTGTGTACCAGAAAATCCCTTTGACATTTAAAAAGGGAGCTGTTTCTGTTTTTCTGTTTATAAAAACTTTTGGGTTTTCCTTTTATCATGTGATGTGTGTCTTCCTGGACTAATTACTCTATAATTATGGGCGGTTGAAACACGCCGACAGAGCAAGTTCTAAGTTGCTTCTCTCCTTGTTTAGTTTCCACCCATTGCTTCTTCTTCTTATTTATTAGATGTGTATGCCGCTTCTCTCTGCAGACTTCTTGTTCTACCCTCAGGTGCTTTGGAGAATAGGTTGACTTCTTCTTTGAGGCAACCCCTGGGATATTGGAACACTGCTATTATGTCTCCCTTAGTCCTTCTTTCCAATAAACTAGACATACCTAGTTCCTGCAACCCTTTCTTTATACCTGTATGTGAATGTTAACTCTCAGAATTCCCCAGCTCGCTGAGATTGAGAAATATTACCTTAAATAATGATTTTGAAATTGATCTTTGAATGTTGCCAGTTCCCACAATCTCTATCAGGGTTCATCAAAGTTGGGTGACAACGAACCAACGAACCAACGAACCAACGAACCAACGAACCAACCAACCAACCAACCAACCAACCAACCAACCAACCAACCAACCAACCAACCAACCAACCAACCAACCAACCAACCAACCAACCAACCAACCAACCAACCAACCAACTGCCAAGTTTGGCCCACCAAGTTTTCTCACATGCTGAAACAAAGCCTCCACTTCTAGGAGCAGTTCAACTTTTTGTTTCATTTGTTGAGGATCTAGCTTATAAAGTTGAACTTTTGGAAATTGATAACTGGGCTAATGGCATGTACTACCTCAATCCTGCAAAGCCACCTTGATGACTGCATGTTTTAAGCTATTCAAACATAGAAACACAGAAGATTGACGTCAGAAAAAAACCTCCTGGTCCATCTAGTCTGCCCTTATACTATTTTCTGTATTTTATCTTAGGATGGAGCTATGTTTATCCCAGGCATGTTTAAATTCAGTTCCTGTGGATTTACCAACCACGTCTGCCTGGAGTTTGTTCCAAGCATCTACTACTCTTTCAGTCAAAAAATATTTTCTCACGTTCTCACGAAATCCAAGATTTCGTTTTTTAAAAAAATAGGAAAACGCTTCTGCTGTGGTTTGGAATTTAGATGCGATAAATATTTCCCAAAGCCACAAATAACATTGCCAAAAATAGCAACAGCAGAGAAAACAATAGTAAATATCACGTTAGATCCAGGTGGGAGAACTACGTTGCTAAGTGGAGTCATCAACGGATGCAGGAAAGAGGAAAAAAGGAACAAAATATGGAACGCTTCACGAATTTGCGTGTCATCCTTGCGCAGGGGCCATGCTAATCTTCTCTGTATCGTTCCAATTTTAGTATATGTGCTGCCGAAGCGAGCACAAACCATGAAAGCTCTGAAAACCTATATAAGCTCCATATTCACACAATATTGTAAGTTATGGTGACCACATATGCAAATTCATATGTAAAATTTTAAAGATTTACTTTGTATTAATCCAAAACAAGTTGTGTCTCTTTTATAGCTCGAAATTTCGAATAAATAGTTTCAAAAATTCAGAACAAACTGCATTTTCAGCACAGGATGACCGGCAAGGTCGGATTATGCAAATCAAGGGGCGTGGCTCCAGAATTGGGTGGGTGGGGCATATGGGGACAAAGGGGTTAGTAAAATGTCGAACGTTTCATGGTTTCCGACAACGTGTGGTTTCGAATCGCCGTTGGTCGAATCCTCCATGTGAGGGGTGAGAAGGACGTGTCACGTATGGAAATTATAGAGGCAATAATTAACGGAGGCTGTTGTGTTGAACGTTTCTGTTCTGTAGGCCGGTGAAGAGTGAATAGTTCACAGTAGTTTTTGCGTATATAAAAAGATTTCCACGGAAGATTAACAGTTCTGAGTTTTCTCGCCTCCTCTTGAGAAGGCGGAAACTCGATAGTTACGTCAGAATGGATAGGATTAAAAACGAAGCTTTTAAACACTTTTTCCCCCTTACTTGCCCATCCAGGTATCTTAGGGCTGGAGGGGAGAAGGGGGGGGGGTATTTGGGATTTTTTAAAAAGTACTTGTCAAAAATAAATAAATTATAATATAATATAATATAATATAATATTCCCCGGATTGTGGGGGCAATATGTTGGCTCTGTTAAAAAGTGCTATTGCTACCATGTTGTAAGCCGCCCTGAGTCTAAGGAGAAGGGCAAAAAAATCAAATAAGTAAATTAAAATACCGGAAGTGTTTATAAACACCCATTCCCTTTTACCCCTTTGCAGTCAGCTTTTCGCAGCCTCGCGCGCTTCTCCCCCCCCCCCCTCTTACCGGGCTCCTCTAGTTCCGCCTTCCTTTCCCAGGATGCTTTTCGGCCCTCGCTCGGCCTTCCTCCACCCTTGCCTGCTCTCGACTGACGTCACCGGTGGCTGAGGGGCGGGAGCGGTGTGTGGGGGGCGGGTATGCGGGAGGGAGGGAAAGGGGAAGCGAGCTTGATTAATCAAACATGGCGGTGGCCCTGGTGGCGGACGTGAAGGTGGACTGAGAAGAGGCGGAGGCCCAGCGGACGGGCCACTTCCCCACGGACGAGCTTTATTATTATTATTATTTGTCTCTTTCTCTCTCTCTCTTTCCCCGCTTTGTGAGGCCGGCGACGCTGCTTCGCCCGGCCTGACTCTTCGCCTTTTTCTGACCGGGGCTGGGCGACGGCTCTCCTTCTCCTGCTCTTCTTCCTCCTTCGAAGCTGTTCTTCCTTTCCTGGGGGGAAGGCTGGAGGGGGGCATCCCTTCTCCCTCACAGTGACGGGAGTCGCCCCCTCCCCACTTCTTCCCTTCTGGAGGGCGAGCCTTCTCCGTCCCCTCCTCCCCCACGCCCTTCATCCTCTCGGGATTCTCCCTTTATTTCTTCCCCAAATTCAGCGCCTCCCTTTTGACACCTGTCCCCCCCCCTTTCCCTAGGAAAATTTGCAAAGGGATTTTCTTGGCTCCCCCCCCCCCCAAAAAAAAATAGAAATTGCGTCTTCGCAGTATCTTCCCCCTCTCTTGTTTCCCTTCCCCTCATTCTGTCCCTGATTCCCTCTGCTAGAAATTGGTGGGGTTCACCAAATCCTCCCCCCAGCCCACGTTTAAATAAGAGGTCATATAGATGTGTCACAGCCTTCCCCTCCCTCCATGTCACCCCCTCTGACAGGTCTCTCCCCTTTCTGCCCAATGTAATTCATTCCCCCACTCTCCCCAAAAATATCCTGTGTGATTTGATAGCCCCCTCCCCTATTTTGCTGAATCCCTCTTCTGTCTTTTTGCATCAGTCTGCCCACAATCCCATTTTTATTTTCGATTTTTTGGGGGGGTTCTGGCATCCCTGACCTGTTGAACTTTTGATCCCTCCATTTTGACAGCTACGCTTTTGGCCCCTGTCTTTTTCCCTGGGAGAGGCAGATCTGGGTTTTTTCCCCTATTTTTTTTCTCCTGCTTCTTATCCTATTTGTGTTCCTGAAGCGTTTTTTAGGTCCTGTTTGAGGTACCCCTTCCTACCATCAGGGACCCTTATAGGAGGGTTGGTTAGCTTGCCCTTCTGTTCAACTCTTGCTTACCCTTTCTTGGTTGCTTCCAAAATTGGTGCATCTTTCATGTTCAATCCCTTTAAAGACCATTTTTCTTCTAAGTCAGACTATGGGCTACTTCGTGGTAGGATAACTTATTTTCAGGGTCTTTTTATTTTCCTTCTTCCCTGTGCCAGTTTGGGAGGTGAATTCAATTGCTTAAGTGCTTTCTCCTATTGGCGGACTTGGTTAGTGTCTTGAAATTAAGTTTATACTTGGGAAACTGGAGTTAAATTCTTTCAAGGGAAGACTGCAAGGAGAAGCCTTTGAAAGCAGCCCTATCAACCCCCTGGGCACCTTCACCAACTGAGGATGTCAGAGAATCAGCCCAACAACACCCACCATCCATTGAACAATAATGGGGTGGGCGGGGCCCCTGCTGGCAATAACCGAGGGGTCCGCAATCTCAACCAGAACCCCCTCATCAATGTTCGGGATCGCCTGTTCCATGCCCTTTTCTTCAAAATGGCTGTCACCTATGCCCGCCTCTTCCCACCGTCTTTCCGTCGCATCTTTGAATTCTTCATACTCCTTAAGGTAATTATGGGGGGCTAGAGGGAGGTAACATTTCCATTCAAGGTGTACATTCTCCTATGGGTTTGGAATAGAATTAGCAATGTTTGAATGCTTGCTAAAGCTTATGGATAAAAAGGTTTTTAGCCTCTAAGAGATTTGGGGTTAGGACATTTTCCCCCCTTGGTAAACATTTTATTGGCTTGTGATGGATTATTTTCTCCATGCCCCTCCTCCACAGGCCTCCTGCACTTGATTCGGATTTACAAAACTTCCCAGTGCTTAACTTTGATTTCTTGTGCTTGTTGTTACCCAGACTATCTTGTATTTTTTTTAAAATTACCATAGCATTAATTCATTTTATTCGAGCTTTAAATATAGTGTTTTATTTATATCTCATATTTCTTAACCGCCTAACTCACTCAGTTTTGCTCTGTCTGCAGTACATGTTCTGTACTATGTGTGCATATACATATATATATATTGGAATATATTGAAAACATCAGCCTGAAGATGACGAATGGGACATTGTCAAAACTCGCCAAGATTCTATCAATCTTACACGGGAAAAGACATGAATGTCCCAAGACCTATACTTTTGAAAATCTACGAAAACATACACACACACACACACACATTTATTTATTACATAATGTCTAACTATTGAATGTTTTTGTGTTACTTTTGTAATCCTCACAGTACCCCCCCAAAAAGCTGGTCAGTATTATTTTCATTTGACAGCTTGGAAAGGAAAAAGTAAGGCCGAAGGGAAAATGGTGTGCCTAGAACAGTAGCTGCATGTGGCAATTTTGGGAGGAATAAAGAGCAACTTCCTGCACTGTTTCCTAAATTCATAATGCTTCCTAAATTCATGCTAGTTTTTTTCCTACGTGACACCACACCATGAGCCTCTGTTCAACCGCTGATCAGCTATTATTTCAAAACTCTCTTTACATTTAATGCAATCAAGCCACGTACTCAACCATTGTATATGCATGCTTACACATATGTATATTATACATATCAGTTATAAATAGAACCTTACATGCCTTTGTGAAGTATGCTCAGCCCAGTTTTATTTCTTTTGCTCTGAAGTATTACCGGTCAGAAAACCCCCAAACTTGGTATCAAATTTGGTAAAGATTGGCTTCACCTTTTTATCGAACTTGTTGATAAACTTACAGGAAAATACTAGGCTTAATGAATTTTTCTAAGGTTCTACTAGTTCCTCACTTCTCTGCCTTAATTTTACTATACCTAAATTAGTAAAAAGTAAAGATTTCCCTGTCAATCACATCTGACGTTGGGGCATGGTGTTCATCTTTCTTTCTTGGCTGAGGTAGCCAGGGTTTTTTGAAGACAATTTTAAGTCAGAGGTCTTCAAACTTGGCAACTTTAAGAGTTGTGGACTTGGGCAATTGATGTCCACAAGTCTTAAAAACATAAGTCTTAAAGTTGCCAGGTTTGAAGACCTCTGATTTACATGTTCATATGTCCATTATGGCTATAGGCCAAAGGCAGACGGAATGCTGTTACCTTCCCACTTAAGTGGTATCTATTTATCTACTCACATTTCTATGCTTTTGAACTGCTAGGTGGGCAAAAACTGGGGCAAATAACAGGAGGTCGCTCTGTTGCGCAGAACTCAGGTCTCAAACCCAAGCTGCCAGCTCTTTAAAGCTCGGCCTATTTAAAAATAGTAGGGCTGTGTATTTTCTTGCAGTGGCATTTACTGCTCTGTAATTTAAAGCCCTTGTTCTTGAGCATCATAAAATGTTTTGGATATGTTTTGCCAGCCTTCTCCGAATCGGAGAGCCTTGTTCGTTTGCAGTTTGAAGGCAACAGTATTGGTCTACCACACGGGACCGCTGTAAGGATTATAACAAGCAAACATGATATGTTTAGAACTCCCAGAAGAGCAAGAAGGAGATAATTTCTGTGGGTTTAGTTTTAAACAGCGCCATAAAGTTACTAGGCTATAAAATGGTTTATTACTCTCTCCAGAAGGGTACTAATCCATAGTAAAGCAGGGGGGGGGAAATGCTTTTGAAATGCGGCATTTGCAAGCTGATTGTTGTTGCTTTTTTTCTGGTATCTTAAAGTTGCTTTCTCATAATCTGGCTCTGCTGAGCCAGTTGGCAGCGTTAGCTGACCTTGGCTGATCTAGAAAGCAAAACAGGGTCAGCCCTTCTTGATAAATTTGGATGCAGGATGGCAGGGAGGTGCAGGGCCGACAAACAGACTCGGGGGGGTGGTTAAAACAGAATCCCAGGTGGTGTCAAGGGCTGATTTATGAGCGGTTGCCAAGGAAACTGATGTAAGTGGCCACAAATCAAGATCAATTTGATTGAGACTGAGAAACATAGAAGAATGACAGCAGAAAAAGAACTCATGGTCCATCTTGTCTGCCCTTATACTATTTCCTGTATTTTATCTTACGGATGGATATATGTTTATCTCAGGCATCTTTAAATTCAGTTACTGTGAATTTACCAACCACGTCTGCTGGAAGTTTGTTCCAAACATCTACTACTCTTTCAGTAAAATAATATTTTCTCACTTTGCTTCTGATCTTTCCCCCAACTAACCTCAGATTGTGCCGCCTTGTTCTTGTGTTCACTTTCCTATTAAAAACACTTCCCTCCTGAACCTTATTTAGCCCTTTAACATATTTGATCATGCCCCCCCTTTCCCTTCTGTCCTCCAGACTATACAGATGGAGTTCATGAAGTCTTTCCTGATAAGTTTGATGCTTAAGACCTTCCACCATTCTTGTAGCCCGTCTTTGGATCCATTCAATTTTATCAATATCAATATCTATTATTATTCAAATGTTTTGATCCTGTCCCCATTTCCCTTCTGACCTCCAGACTATACAGATTGAGTTCATTTATCAATATCAATATCTATTATCAATAGATATTTCAATATTTATCTTGTTTTCACTTTCCTGTTAAAAACACTTCCCTCTTGAACCTTTAGCATATTTAAACATTTCGATCATGTCCCCCCTTTCCCTTCTGTCCTCCAGACTGTACAGATTGAGTTCATGAAGCCTTTCCTGTAAAGTTTTATGCTTAAGACCGTCTACTATTTTTGTAGCCCGTCTTTGGACCCGTTCAATTTTATCCATATCTTTTTGTAGGTGAGGTCTCCAGAACTGAACACAGTATTCCAAATGTGGTCTCACCAGTGCTCTATACAGCGGGATCACAATCTCCCTCTTCCTGCTTATTATACCTCTAACTATGCAACCAAGCATTCTACTCTTTCCCTACTGCCTGACCGCACTGTTCACCCATTTTGAGACTGTCAGAAATCACTACCCCTAACTCCTTCTCTTCTGAAGTTTTTGCTAACACAAAGACTTGACTTAACCTTGCGACATAGGGCATGATGGACAGAAACATGTCATGGCAGCTGCCTTAATTTCTGGAGTACAGGTCGTATTTGATTTTCAATCATTTGTTTAGTGGCCGTTCATACAGGCACTGACTTACCACCCTTTTTTCACACTTGCAGCATTTCCAAAATACAAATCCAATAAATTATTATTATTATTATTATTATTATTATTATTATTATTATTATTATTTTTACAGTCACACAATCAAAATTCGGATGCTTGGCACGTGGTGTGTACTGTAGAGTCCTGAAGGATTTGGGCAGCTTATAAATTTAATAAATTAAATTAAATTACTTATGACGGTTGATCGTGTGAATCCTCTTTGGAGACCTTCTGACAAGCAAAATCGGTGGGGAAGCAAGATTCACTTCACCATCATGTTGCTAACTTAACAACTTTGTTGACTCATTTAACACAGGGGTCCCCAAACTTGTGGAAATCAACTCCCAGAATTTTCAGCTATGCTGGCTGGAGGATTCTGGGAGTTGAAGTCCACAAGTCTTGAAAGCTGCCAAGTTTGAAGACCTGACTGAAGAAGTGTAGCAAGAAAGATTGTAAAATAGAGCAAAACTCAATTAACGTGCTTGCTTATCAATGCTTAGCAAGCTCAATTCTATCTGTAAGCATCTGAAAGAGTAGTAGATGCTTGGAACAAACTTCCAGCAGACGTGGTAGATAAATCCACAGTAACTGAATTTAAACATGCCTGGGATAAACACATATCCATCCTAAGATAAAATACAGAGAACAGTATAAGGGCAGACTAGATGGACCATGAGGTCTTTTTCTGCCGTCAGACTTCTATGTTTCTATGTAATTCAAGGACTACCTGTAATTACAGAGGAAGAAACCTTTTACATTTTGCTCAGAGATGAAGTGGACTGGCTGAGAAGAAGGAGAGACTTGTTCAGAATTGAAAACCTTTGAAAGAAGTTTAGTCCACGGGAAAAGGCAATTATGGGTGGAAGGTGCATGGAGCCAGAACCAAAACTGACCCAAGTTTTAATTATTTTATAACCCCCATTTATTTTATGATGTTTTTTATTCACTATTTATTTATAATTTTGGCTCAGTGGTTGAGACACTAGGCTTGAAGCCAGGAGACTGTGGGTTCTAATCCTAATTTAAGCATAGCAACTAGCTGGTTGACTTTTGTGCCAATCACTCTCTCTTAACAGGAGGAGAAAGGCGCTCACCACCTTGAGTTACTTATAAAAATAACAAAGGTTGGGTATAAATAAATACAGTAAATAAAAAATATGACACACAGTGTTTAATCAGGATCCTTTATGGCAGTGTTTCCCAACCGTGGCAACTTGAAGATATCTGGACTTCAATTCCCAGAATTCCCCAGCCAGCGAATTCTGGGAGTTGAAGTCCAAATATCTTCAAGTTGCCAAAGTTGGGAAACACTGCTTTATGGAATCGAATCTTGACGTGGAACATTTAGATTTGACTTACATAGAAACATAGAAGATTGACGGCAGAAAAAGACCTCACGGTCCATCTAGTCTGCCCTTATACTATTTCTTGTATTTTATCTTAGGATGGATCTATGTTTATCCCAGGCATGTTTAAATTCAGTTACTGTGGATTTACCGACCACGTCTGCTGGAAGTTTGTTCCAAGGATCTACTACTCTTTCAGCAAAATGATATTTTCTTATGTTGCTTTTGATCTTTCCCCCAACTAACTGAACGGGTTCAAAGACGGGCTACAAGAATGGTGGAAGGTCTTAAGCACAAAACGTATCAGGAAAGACTTCATGAACTCAATCTGTATAGTCTGGAGGACAGAAGGAAAAGGGGGGACATGATCGAAACATTTAAATATGTTAAAGGGTTAAATAAGGTCCAGGAGGGAAGTGTTCTTAATAGGAAAGTGAACACAAGAACAAGGGGACACAATCTGAAGTTAGTTGGGGGAAAGATCAAAATCAACATGAGAAAATGTTTGTTCCAAGCATCTACTACTCTTTCAGTAAAATAATAAGGAGGAGCTTGGGAGACAGGGAGACTTCACTGTTGTAATTTGTTATTCTTTTGTCTGCCAGGCTCTCTTCGTCCTCTTCATCCTGGCCTACATTCACATCACCTTCTCCCGTTCGCCCATCAACTGCCTGGAACACGTCCGGGATAAATGGCCAAGGGACGGCATCCTACGAGTTGAGATCCAGCGCAATTCCAGCCGTAACCCCGTTTTCCTCCAGTTCTGTGAGAGTGAGAGGTTTCCGGGCATGGTGATTGAGCCCGCTGTTGGGGAGGAGGGGGAAGACGAAGACGACGAAGAAGAAATGACCGTGGAGATGTTTCAGAACAGCTCCATCAAGGTACCACGAAGGGAAAGAATGTTGTTCTGTTAATGATTATGCTTTTTCCTCATTCGCCTTCCGTCACCGTGAATACCTTCATTGTTGCCACCGAATGATTGTTACCTTTTGGGCTGATCCAATATGGCTAGTACTGTGTGGGAAAATTCCTTACATTCTTTTAAGTAGTTGAATGTGTTTGCCTTCAAATGTCCCTTATGTGTCTCCATTGAATCACCCCCGCACACACACCCTGATTGTGAAATTCAGTGAGAGAAAGAAGCAATGGGTGCAGACTAAAAAAGGAGGGAAGGAACTGACAACTAAGGAAAAATTTCCTGACAGTTACAACAATTAACTAGTGGAACAGATTGCCTCCAGACGTTGTGAATAACTTGATCAATTTCTGGTCACAATTCAAAGTGTTGGTTATGACCTATAAAGCCCTTCATGGCATTGGACCAGAATATCTCCGGGACCGCCTTCTGCCGCACGAATCCCAGCGACCGGTTAGGTCCCACAGAGTTGGCCTTCTCCGGGTCCCCTCGACTAAACAATGTTGTTTGGCGGGACCCAGGAGAAGAGCCTTCTCTGTTGCGGCCCCCACCCTCTGGAACCATCTCCCCCCGGAGATCAGAACTGCCCCCACCCTCCTTGCCTTTCGTAAAGTTCTTAAGACCCATCTCTGCCGTCAGGCATGGGGGAACTGAGACATCTCCCCTGGGCCTATATAGTTTATACATGGTATGTTTGTGTGTATGCTTGCTTTTAATAATGGGGTTTTTAGTGTTTTTTAAATTATTAGATTTGTTCTTATATTGTCTTTGTTATTGTTGTGAGCTGCCCCGAGTCTACGGAGAGGGGCGGCATACAAATCTAATCAATCAATCAATCAATCAATCTGTTGTTGGATAACCATCTGTCCGTAGTAGTGTAGGGTTTCCTACCTAAGCAGGGGTTTGGACTAGAGGACCTCTAAGATCCCTTCCAACTATGATTTTGTTGTTATGATGATGATGATGAGATACTTCAACACCTGGTTCATTTGGTTTGCTCCTCATTTCCTTTTAAACTCTCTAATACTGCTTCCTGAGGTGGGCCTGCTGGCAATTTAAAGCTATAGTTATTTAGACATGAACATTCCTGTGGTTAAATGTCTGTGGAAGATTGTCAGTCATCTAATTCATAGTTATCTCAAAGGTGTTTTTTTTTTTTTCTAAAAGCAGCTGGAGCATTTTTTGAGGAAGAAGATGTTTCGCTTCTAATCTAAGAAGTTTTTGTCCTTTGAGATTCCTGTTGTTAATTGACCCCAAGGAAAGGAGTTTGGAAAATGCCATAAGAATACTTTCTGGAATACTATATAAATAAGAAAAGTGGATTATATAACCATATCCCTATCTCTCTGTCTGTCTGTCTGTCTATTTATCTATCTATAGGCCATTTCTTATCTTCTCTTATCTATTAGGCAACGCATCAAAGATTTCCATCCACATCTGTCCCCATACCTGTAACACTCTCTACATGGGTCTACCTTTGAAAAGTGTTCGGAAACTTCAGATCGTGCAGAATGCAGCTGCGAGAGCAATCATGGGCTTTCCCAAAAATGCCCATGTAACACCAACACTCCGCAGTTTGCATTGGTTGCCGATCAGTTTCCGGTCACAATTCAAAGTGTTGGTCATCACCTATAAAGCCCTTCATGGCACCGGACCAGGGTATCTACGAGACTGCCTTCTGCCTCACAAATCCCAGCAACCAGTTAGGTCCCACAGAGTGGGCCTTCTCCGGGTCCCGTCAACAAAACAATGTCGTTTGGCGGGGCCCAGGGGAAGAGCCTTCTCTGTGGCGGCCCCGGCCCTCTGGAACCAACTCACCCCGGAGATTAGAATTGCCCCCACCCTCCTCGCCTTTCGAAAGCTCCTTAAAACCCGCCTCTGCCGTCAGACATGGGGGAACTGAGATATTCTTTCCCCCTAGGCCTTTACAATTTATGCATGGTATGTTTGTTTGTATGTATGTATGTTTGGTTTTACAATAAGGGTTTTTTAGTTGTTTTAGTATTGGATTTACATGCTGTTTTTTATTACAGTTGTTAGCTGCCCCGAGTCTACGGAGAGGGGCAGCATACAAATCCAATATGTAAATAATTAAGTAAATAAGGCTGTCATCCTCAAATAGTGGGGCATGCTCCTTGGGGGGATGCAGATTGATGCAAGGGGGGCAAGTGTGACCCCAGGGAACATACGTGGTCCCTCTCAATCGATTCCCTTGAATGAGGAGCGTTTTCCCAGTTGCACGCTGTTCCAAGCCCGGAAGAGAAGGTGGCCAGGCAGGGTGGGGCGGCTGCGTGGGTTCTTGTTGTTCTTGGCAGGTGCCACAGTAGCCATGAGCAGCGTGGAGAACCTGCTGCTGGACAAGGAGGAGCAACCTCTGCAGCTGGGTGAAAGCATGGAGTGGCACATTAAAGCCTCCTTCCACACCATTTGCTGTAAGTGCCCGGCAGAGGCGGCGCTTATGGACCGGGCTGGTGATCCCAAAACATCGGCTTGATTAAACTGGCCTGGCCCCGTGTCAAAAGACACATTAGCCGATGCCTGCCTAGTGGGTAGAGCAGCCTTCCCCAGCCATTATGATGATGATGATGATTATTATTATGTCAGTACAACACAGCAAACGAGATCACCATGCTGGATTTTGTATTTCATCACCAGTCGGGCGCTTCCCAAGCACCTAGGACTGTGTGATGTAGCGGCGAATTATGTTTGCCGATCCCAGTAAAGCGGCCTTTTGCAATTGACAGATGGAGATTTTTTGTCAATTCTGATGGTTTTCAAATGTCCGCTGAGATCCTTTGGTACTGCGGCCAGCAAAACTGTAACCGGAAATGGCAGGAAGAAGCCTCTGTGGGGCCTCTCTAGGAATCTCCTGGGAGGAAACAGGGACGGAAAAGGCGGAGAGAAGCCTCCATGGGGTCTCTCTAGGTATCTCCTGGGAGGAAACAGGGCCTCAATTCTCCCTGTGGTTTCTCCAATCTCACCCATTATTTGGTTTTACATTGATTCCTATAGGAAAAATTGCTTCTTACAAACCTTTCTACTTAACAACCTGGTCATGAAACGAATTAAGTTCGTAAGTAGAGGTACCACTGTACTTCTAAAGAAAGCTTAAATTTTGCTGCTGTAGATAATGGCCTCCCTTATTCTTGAAGGTTGATTTGAAAATGTTTTTTTTCCCCCCTGGGTCTGATTCTGTGAGTCATCATCATAAAAGGCTCTATTTATTTAATGATAGTAGCTCCAACCTCTCCTTTGTAAAAATCACACATGGTAAAATAAACATGTAAAACAATGGTATATTGATTTAAAAAAACTTTTAAAGCAATTGAATACGTTAAATGATTTAGAAGTCTAGAAATGGTCAATTTAACAGTCTGTATAGTAAATAAAGAATAATTTCAGCTCCAGAGCATTCTACTACTTAGGACAAGTACAGGATAATTTGTTATGTATGTACAGTATATATTGTAGAATTGTACAGTATATAGCCGCCCCGATTCCTGATAGAGGGGCGACGTATAAACCCCAAAAATAAATAAATATAGGTCTGCTCAGTTCTAGAATGACAACTTACAGTACAGCAAAATCAGTCACACGGTACTTTTTTTTTTTAAAGCCCCTCTCCCCTGAAACACTGGGAAAAAATTGGAACCATTAAACAACAAACAGACGGATAAGTTTTCAGAGCAGATGAATCCAGGCAGGGTGGAGAGCTAGGCAGCAGGTGTTCTAAAGCAGTGTTTCCCAACCTTGGCCACTTGAAGATATTTGGACTTCAACTCCCAGAATCCCCCAGCATTCTGGGAGTTGAAGTCCAAATATCTTCAAGTGGCCAAGGTTGGGAAACCCTGTTCTAAAGGGCAGGTGCAACAGAGATGGCAAATTTCCTAGAACCGACCCCCTCGACCCCAGCATATGACATTGCTTACTGTATTTTTCGGATAATAAGACGTACCCCCCCCTCAAAAAAAGAGTATGCAAGTGTCAGTGTATCTTATACACTGAATACAGCCATTTTTGGCCTCCCAAAGTCCCAGTTTGGGTGGCCAGCAGAGGGCTCCTGAGGGCTGGGGGAAGGCCAAAACACCCCCGCTTTTTGCAAGAGAACGAGCAAAAAAATTGGGTGTTTTTACCTTCCCCCAGCCCCCAGGAGCACTCTGCAGACCTACAAAACCCTCCAGTGCACCCCATTGTCAAGCCGGTGCAGAAGTTGGTGATTAATTAACGGCTTGCCACACTATCTATAGAAGGCCTGATGTTTATGGGAACTTTCAAGTGGTTCAAGGACATCCTATGCCCACACACCTGGGCGGAAGCGGAGGAAGGGCTTGCTGGCACAATCTGAGTGGGCAACGTGACAGGTTTGTGGGTGGGGGAGAAAGGATGTGAACTTTAAACTGGGTGCAAAACTCAGCTTGAGGTTTCCCTGTGTAGGTGTCAGAATGGCTCTGGAAATAGAATAGAATAGAATAGAATTTTATTGGCCAAGTGTGATTGGACACAAGGAATTTATCTTGGTGCATATGCTCTCAGCGTACATAAAATAAAATATACATTTGTCAACTCATGTGGTATGACACTTAATGATTGTCATAGGGGTCAAATAAGCAATGAAGAAGCAATGTTAATAAAAATCTTAGGATATAAACAACAAGTTACAGTCATACAGTCAACATGGGAGGAAATGGGTGATAGGAATAATGAGAAAAACTAGTAGAATAGAAGTACAGATTTAGTACAAAGTCTGACAGTGTTGAGGGAATTATTTGTTTAGCAGAGTGATGGCGTTCGGAAAAAAACTGTTCTTGTGTCTAGTTGTTTTGGTGGAATTGGAAAAATTGGAACTTTGAGGAGTACTTTGACTTGGACTCTGATTTAGTTTGGATGTTATTTGGAACCTTGACAGCCATTTTTGCAAAAAAAATACATGAAAAACGGGCCACTTTTTGCAAAAACATGGGCGGTTTTGCCTTCTCTCAGCCTCCAGGAGCACTGCAGACTTCTAAAATCCTCTGCATGCCTTTTTTTTTTGCAAAAACAGTCCATTTTTGCACAAAAAAAGGGGGGGGCAGACAGAGGGTTTGGGAGGCTTGCAGAGAGCTCTTACTTACCTGTTTGAAATCTTGGTGCATCTTATACCCCAAAAATATGGCAATTGAGGTAACCTTGGGTCTCACAAGGCAAATGAAGAATTCCTTCCTGCCCATGCTAGCCAGGTATCTTGTGATTATTTGTTCATGTCTGAGCTCTATTCTTGTAAACAACTTGCACTCGAAAGGGCCATCTTCTGCATTGCTGCAAAGTGTCTTAATGCACCTACTTTAGAAGTCCTCGTCTCATCAGTCTGCAATCAGGAGAACCGTGTTACATCAGCCTGATGCTTAGGAAGCTGGTGGCTTTTTTGCAAACTGGAAAGCAAAGACAATCAATGGCGGTCAGAGGACGTAAATAGGAAATTGGGAATGAGCTGCCGATTAGCTCTGAGTGAAATGCCGTGGGATCTTGGAATCTTTGACGTCTAGTTGAGCACCTGACTATGATGCCACTTTGTGAAGATGGGTCACAATGAAGGTGGCCCCAAAAATGGGCCAGCAAAGTATCTGTTCTATTTTTTATTATTATTAATTTTTAACACATTTATATTACACACAACATAAAACAGTGCATAGTGAAATGTGCCCCCCACCCAGACACACACACATTCCCCACCACCAAATTGGGGGTGTTCTTGTATAGTCCACTTGACCCAAGAGCAATACAGTGATCCCTCTATTATCGCGAGGGTTCCGTTCCAAGACCCCTCGCGATAATCGATTTTTTGCGATGTTGGGTTGCGGAAGTAAAAACACCATCTGCGCATGCGCGCCCTTTTTTTTCTATGGCCGCGCATGCGTAGATGGTGGAGTTTGCATTCCCCGCCGCCCACGCAAAGGGGAAACCCCAATTCAGCTCCTTGCTGCTGCTGCGCTACCGAGCAGATCAGCTGCTGGGCGGCCGAAGGAACCTTCCCTGGGTCTTCCCCCTCTTGCTGGCGGGCGGGCGAGCGGCGGGCATCAGCGAGGAGCCGGGGTTTCCCCTTTGCGTGGGCGGCCGGGAAGACCCAGGTTGGGGGTTCGGGGGGGTGCTGGGAAGCCCCCCAGGCCGGCTGTGACCTTTTAAAACAGCCGCGCCGCTTCCCAGCTGAGTCCTGAAGCCAAACGCGGAAGTTCGCCTTTGGCGTTTGGCTTCAGGACTCAGCTGGGAAGCGGCGCGGCTGTTTTAAAAGGTCGCAGCCGGCCTGGGGGGCTTCCCAGCACACTCCCGAACCCGGGTTGGGGGTTTGGGGGGGGTGCTGGGAAGCCCCCCAGGCCGGCTGTGACCTTTTAAAACAGCTGCGCCGCTTTCCAGCTGAGTGCTGAAGCCAAACGCGGAAGTGGTTTTTTTTTTAATTAATATTTTTTAAAAAATCACGATATAGCGTTTCGCGAAGATCGAGATCGCGAAACTCGAGGGATCACTGTATATCTATTTACATATTATAGAGTGATTCCAATTTATTTCTTGTAGCTTGGTCTCGGATTCTGCTCGTCATATATGGTCTTACCTTGTCCCACCGTCCCATCAGTTGTCCCAACTCAGTTTCATTTTCCGAATTTATCCTTTTATCCATAATTTCAAATTGTATATGGTCCACCATGTACCTATACCAATTTTGCATTGTCCATTTTGTCGCATCCTTCCAACCCAGAACTATTACTGCCTGAGCGCTTTCTATTGCTGCTTTTTTTATTTCTCTAAATTCTCCCATCGCATTGCTTTTAACTAATACTGCCATTTCCTTAGCGATTGTCCATTGTATATTTAGCATTCTATTGATATCCTCTTTCACTTTTTGCCAAAATTCCTGCACTATCGGGCCATTCCCAAAACATATGCATAAACACTCCTTTATCTTGACACCCATGCCAACAATTCCCCCTGACATTCTGCTGAAAGTGTGCGAGTTGAACGGGAGTAAAATACCACTAATGTAATATTTTCCTTCTCATTTCCCTGATTCTTGTATTTTTAATTTTCCTTATATTTTCTACTATATTTTCCATCTCTTGTACCTCTACTTGTATCTCATTTTGCCACCATTTAGTCAATCCTTCAATCGTGTCCCCGTCTGACTGCACTAGCAATTTATATATATTGGTTGCTTGCGCCTTTATACCCTCACTTTTTTCTCTTATTATTTTCTCTAACCCTGTCTCCTCCCTCAATAGTACTTCTTTATTCTCCCTTTCATTAAGATATTTACATATAGCATTTACAGTGGTACCTCGAGATACGAGTTTAATTCGTTCCGGACCTGGGCTCTTAAGTCGAGCAGCTCTTATCTCGAACGACTTTTCCCCATAGGAATTAATGTAAATAATTTTAATTGGTTCCAGCCCTCAAAAAACTCACAAAGTTAGTCTAAATTATGCAGAAAGACATGTTTTTAATGAAGAAATGTACATGTACATATAAATGAATAATGAAGTTTCTTTCACTTAACTTGTAAACTTTCTTAAACTTTTAAATTTACATATGTTCAACTTCTCTGCCACCCAATCCTGTAGGACAGAGGTCCCCAACCCTTTTTGCACCAGGGACCGGCTTTAAGCGATCAAGAGAGGAATGGGTGAATGAATGGACGGAGGGTGGGAAGGAAGGAAGGAAAGAGGGAAGGGACAGGAACAGAGGAAGGAAGCAAGGAAACTTATGAAAGGGGAGAGTAAGAGAGGAATGAGTGAAGGGAGGGAGGGAGGGAAGAAGGTGGGAAGGAGAAAGAAAAGAAGAAATAGAGGAAGGGAAGGTAAAAGAGAGAAAGAAAAAGAGCAAGAAAGAAAGAAAGAAAGAAAGAAAGGGGGAAGGGACAGGAACAGAGGAAGGAAGCAAGGAAACTTATGAAAGGGGAGAGTAAGAGAGGAATGAGTGAAGGGAGGGAGGGAGGGAAGAAGGTGGGAAGGAGAAAGAAAAGAAGAAATAGAGGAAGGGAAGGTAAAAGAGAGAAAGAAAAAGAGCAAGAAAGAAAGCTGCAAGCACCCCCCCGAGCCCCCCAGGCCGGCTGCAACCTTTTAAAACACGCGCGCCGCTTCGCAGCTGTCTCCTGAAGCCGAACGCGGAAGTTAGCGTTTGGCTTCAGGAGACAGCTCCTTGGCGCTTGTATCTCGAATTTGGGCTTGTAAGTAGAACAAAAATATCTCTCCCCTCCCAGCTCTTATCTCGAGTTGCTCTTAAGTAGAGCAGCTCTTATGTCGGGGTTCCACTGTATTTGTAGCCACCTTCCCTTACCTAGCAATGTATCTGTTCTGAAAAAAAAGAGAGCATTTCTAGTGTTTTGGCTCTGAAATTAGGAACCGATTCAGAACCTGTCACATCCTGACATTGTCTAAGAATGAGCATTTAATGTCTACTCTAAACAGGGCTTCTCAACTGCTTCCGCCATAAGCTCATAAACACCGTTAGGATTTTTCTTCACTCACTTCTCTTGGCTTTTCCATAGGCAAACTTTGTGATATTTTAATTTTTTTAATTTATAGCGATAGTACTTAGACTTCTATGCCCGTCACAGTGCTTTACAGCCCTCTCTAAGCGGTTTACAGAGTCAGTATATCAGCCTCAACAATCTGGGTCCTCATTTTATCCCCCTCGGACGGATGGAAGGCTGAGTCAACCTTGAGCCGATGGTGAGATTTGAACTGCTGAACTACAGCCAGCAGTCAGCAGAAGCAGCTTCCAGTACTGCACTCTAACCACTGCACCACCAAGGCTCATAATCTTGTTTTAATTTTGAAAGCAAATGCAAATTTAAGTCAGAAAAAACCATGAGAGAGAGAGAGAGAAAGAATAAAAACTGCAAGAAAAAAAAGAAAAGAAAAACAAAGATAAGTGAAAACCAAAAATATTTAAAGAAATGATTTCTAGTCTTCATCACAGAGATAAAGTTGATAACTTCACTCCCTTTAAAATTACAAACAAATATCTTGCAAGTATCATCCATTTCTCCTCTTCATACGGGTCCATAAATAATCAACTTTTTGTCCTTATTATTTTAACTTTATTCAATCCCTTCCCCATCCCAGTTTTATATGCTTCCCTTTTACATTTAACGGTCTTGAGTTTTAATTCATTCAGAGAGTATCATAGGAATGGATTTCAGTTTTTCTCTTTGTTATCTTCAAGGCTTTAGCAAACCTGTACATCATTCACACCATCTCTTGGTTTATCATTTATATTTCTGGTTTGATTTTCAAAGTTTTAATCAAGATTTTTTGGATATACAGTAGAAAGTCCTTATCTAGATCATTTGTATTTCTATTTCAATTGTCTTCTCTGTCTTATAATACATACTTTTAAAAAAATTATCCAGTGTTTCTGGTTCTGATATTCCTACATAAAGCAAAAATTTGTTTTACATCTATCATTCTTTGGCTAACATCTTTATTTATTTATTTATTTATTTATTTATTTATTTGTTGGATTTGTATCCTCTCTGTAGACTCGGGGCAGCTAACAACAATAATAAAAACAGCAAATAATAATAAAAACAGTAAATCCAATACAATAATAAACAATAAACAAACAAACAATAAACAAACAATAATAAAAACAGTAAATCCAATACTACAACAACTAAAGAACCCTTATTTTAAAACCAATCATACCTACAAACAAACATACCATGCATAAAATTGTAAAGGCCTAGGGGGAAAGAGTATCTCAGTTCCCCCATGCCTGACGGCAGAGGTGGGTTTTAAGGAGCTTATGAAAGGTGAGGAGGGTGGGGGCAATTCTAATCTCCGGGGGGAGTTGGTTCCAGAGGGCCGGGGCCGACACAGAGAAGGCTCTTCCCCTGGGCCCTGCCAAGCGACATTGTTTAGTTGACGGGACCCGGAGAAGGCCCACTCTGTGGGACCTTACTGGTCGCTGGGATTCGTGCAGCAGAAGGCGGTCCCGGAGATCTTAGTCTATCCATAGATGCAGATCATTGAAGATGTAGCTGCCAATTTCAGAGCCCATTCTTTAAAAATCCCCTTTCAAATGTCATGACATTTTGTGTCATTTCGCAAAACCCCAGTGCTAACAAAAAAGCAAAATGCAAAGTTTCACTTTGGTTTTCCCTTTTTCTCTGCAGCCGGAAATCTTCTCTGATGCGCAATTTCTGAAATCATAAACAAACAATGATGCATTATTACTTAGGATAGACAAAGCAGTTCAGTTCCTATGAATGTATTTATTTACTTATTATTTGTAAATTTTATTGGCCGCACCTCAGGGTAACTCTAGGCAGCGTTCAATCATAAAAGATAAAGACGATAAAAAATTAAAATACTACAGAAAGCCAACATTAAAAGGCTATTTATAATTATTATTTTCATAACTTATTACTAAGGCCTTAATGTTTCAAATTTATCTGGACTCTTAATTAATTTGGAACAAAATCTTATTTCGTTTTTGCCATATATTACAGTTCTTTAAGCTCTTAAGCTTACGGTCGAATCCCTTGTCCGACATAGTTTTTCAAACTCATTGCCTCTGAAGATCACTAAAAACCCTAAAGTGTTAAATGGTTAATGTCTGAAAGTGATTTGAAAATGAGTGAACCTGATGTCCTTTAAAAGGCTCTATCACAGTTGTCAGCTGTTGTGGATTGTCATATTCTCCTGGAGCACAAATCTATGAGAAACTGCCATTCTGCAGTCTGTTTATGAAGAGTACTGCATTTTTCTTAGTATAAGACACACCTTTTCCTCCCTAAAAGAGGCTGAAAATTTGGGTGCGTTTTGTAGTTTTGAGTAGCTTTTTGGAAGCTTTTTTCCCCAGCCTTAATGAGGTGCTAATGATTTTCTGAGCTCTTACCGCAGCGGTACCCAAACTACGGCCCGCGGGCCACATGCGACCCACTGAGGCAATTTATCCGGCCCGCCAATGAGTGACAAGAGCACAGGGAAAAGAGAGAGAGAGAGAAAGAAAGAAAAGGGAAAGAGAGGTAGGGAAGGAGAAGTGGAGAGGAATGAAGGAGGGAAGGAAGGAAGAAAAAAAGGAAGGAAGGAAGGAGAAATGGAGGGAACAAGGAAGAAAGGAAGGAAGGAAGGAAGAATGAAATCAATGGAGGGACAGAGGAAGGAAGGACTATTGGGGGGGGTAATTTTTTAAAAATTTTCTCTCAACATACATTCAAACAACACAGTGTACCATCTAATTTTCCATGAATAAAATGTGGTATTTTGTTAGTAACTAATATCAATCATCAAAAAAGTTGCAAAATTTTTTTTTCTAATTTTGTCATCCAGTTACATTCATTTTCTTTTAATTAAATTCCTTCCTTAATGTTCCTTCAAAAAGTGCAACACCAATTATATTTCTAACTTATTAACCATTATGCCAAAGTGCTTCCTTCTTTCTTCATAAGCCAAGAAAACCTTGTATAGCCAATCAGATGTCAACAAAAGAAAATTAAAAACAAAACATAAACATATATGAATGTCAGATCTTCTCCCCACTCTAAATAGTATGTTCCCATTTTGTTTTTTACTTTAAAACAAGGTATGTGCAGTGTGCATAGGGATTTGTTCATAGTTTTTTTATATAGTTCGGCCCTCCAACAGTCCGAGGGACAGTGAACTGGCCCCCTGTGTAAAATGTTTGAGGACCTCTGTCTTACCGGCTTGCAGGCTTTTTCATTGCTCCTCTCCGAAGAATGTTTTTTCCAGCCCTAAGTTTTTGAAGTTTCACTCCTAATCCCTTTGAAAAAGATGCTTTTCAGCCCTGACCAGTGGATAAAATAATGTGCTGAAGCTGACCAGATTAAAGACGCTAGCCCAGCAGTCCCCAAACTATGGCTTGCGGGCCACATGCGGCCCGCTGAGGCCATTTATCTGGCCCGCGGGTCTTTTCCAAAGCCACACTAGAAAAGCAGTCAGAACATCCGCCTCAATCTCATCTCACCCAAGGTAAAGTAAGGCTTGCCGAAAACCGAGCTGGGCACAACACACACACATACACACACATACCCGCCTCCTCCTCTTTGAGTTGCTAGCTCCTGTTTTCTGAATGGGGATTGAATGGGAGTCCGGGGTTGGAGAGTGGAGGCTTGTCGGGGGAGTCCTCCACGGGGAGAGAAGAGGGAGGGTGAAAGAGGGAAAAGAGAGAGAGAGAAGTGGAGAGAAAGAAAGAAAAGGGAAAGAGAAGGGAAAAAGAGTGAGGGAAAGAGAAGTGGAGAGGAAGGAAGGACGGAGGGATGGAAGGAAGGAAGGGGGAGAAAGAGAGGGAGAGAGAAAGGGAGGGAGGGAGGAAGAGAGATAGCAAGAGAGACAGAGAGAAAGAGACAGAGAGAGCAAGAGACAGAAAGAAAGCAAGAGAGAGAGAGAAAGAGAGAGAGAAAGAAAGAGAGAGAGAGAGAGAAAGAGAGTGAGTGAGAGAGAAAGAAATAAGGTATGTGCAGTGTGCATAGGAATCTGTTCATAGGTTTCTTTACAGTCCGGCCCTCCAACAGTCCGAGGGACAGTGAACTGGCCCCCTGTGTAAAAAGTTTGGGGACCCCTGCGCTAGCCAGATGAATATTGGTAGGCAGATTCCCCGCCCCTCCATTGAGAGCATATGCACCAAAGACAATTTTCTTGTGTGTCCAATCACACTTGGCCAATAAAGAATTCTCTTTTATTCCATTTTATTTTCCTCCCCAAAAACTAAGGTGCGTCTTATATTCCGAAAAATACGGTAGCCATTCGAACCACAGGAGGGTCCCTTCCCATCGTCTCCTTATCTGGAGAGGTTTTGTAGAACCAGTCTACTTGCTCTTTGCCAGGGTCATTGTCTCCGAATATTTTTAGACACAATAATTTACAGTGCTCGCCCAGAAGTTGAACTTTGTGATGTCTTTAACTATCACCATGTCCTGCAGCTAATTAGGGTTTGCAAGCACAAACCTACATTTCCTGATGGGAGGTTGGTTGATACTACATTCTCCTTCTACCCATACATTCCAAAAAAGCTGCAGAGCACACAAGAACAATAGAAGCTTAGCTTAAAAGGCGTATACATTTTTCTGCTCTGCATGGTTATTGATAGATACCTCTAATTGCTTTGGCAATCCCTATTCAACCTGTAAACCAGAGGATTTGCTGAATTAAGCTCAATCTCGGAAGCTGGTTTAAATAGGGTGATGAATTATGCAGGGGAAGGAATATCTCCGGGACCGCCTTCTGCCGCACAAATCCCAGCAACCAGTTAGATCCCACAGAGGTGGCCTTCTCAGGGTCCCGTCAACTAAACTATGTCATTTGGCGGGACCCAGGGGAAGAGCCTTCTCTGTGGCAGCCCCGACCCTATGGAACCAATTCCCCCCAGATATCAGAGTTGCCCCCACCCTCCTTGCCTTTCGTAAGCTCTTAAAAAACCACCTCTGTCGTCAGGCATGGGGGAATTGAAATATTCCCTTCCCCTAGGCTTATAAAATTTATGTATGGTACGACTGTATGTATGACTGATCTCTTAAATTGGGGTTTTTAGATTTATTAATATTAAGATTTGTTTACATTGTCTTTTTATTGTTGTTAGCCGCCCCGAGTCTGCGGAGAGGGGCGGCATACAAATCTAATAAATAAATAAATAAATAAATAAATAAATATATGCAAATTGTCTTCAATTTACATAATTAGGGGTACACACGAACTTACAGTAAATAACACTTCAAGACACGTATTACATAGATGATTACAGCCGCTGAGATTTGAGCAGCCGGAGGAATGTCTGCCTAAGCCACACCTCTGATTTAAATGATAATTTATGGATAGTTAATTTGCTTTTAATTTGTCTTGAACCTTCTCATTGATTTATAGGGTGAGGAGAACGTCAGAGTCCACTTTTCCTGTTTTTGATCCTGGAAAGAGTCTCTCCGAGTCTTCGGAGAGGGGCGGCATACAAATGTAATAAATTAATAAATCGCTGTTATGTTACCTTTGCGCTTCAAATTCCCACTCTGTTCTGGTACTGAAAAGCATAAATCAGCCTCTTAAGTAATCAGAGCCATCTGTGACATATAAATTGAATTTATTATGGTTATTTATTTATCTATCTATCTATCTATCTATCTATCTATCTATCTATCTATCTATCTATCTATCTATCTATCTATCTATCTATCTATCTATCTATCTATCAGATTTGTATGCCGCCCCTGTCCGCAGACTCGGTTAGTCACATAATCAGCTTGTTTAGACTGGATTTGGCATTTTAATCTACCTATATCGAGTCTTTCTCAAGGACCTGGGATAGACAGATGATGTTTGCTGGTGCTGTTGTTGTTGTCAATGTTTCTCAACTTTGGCAGCTTGAAGATGAGTGGACTTCAAGTCCCAGAATTCTCCAGCCAGGGGAATTGAGGAGTTCATAAGTCTTAAAGTTGCAAGATTGGGAAGCACTGATTTAACTAACTAACTTTCTCTACCTCCCCTGCTTTCCTACTTTCGTAGTTCACAAGTTGCTGATGTCTGGGCCTGCTACTTGTACTTTGTGGCATAAAGTTACCAAGTTACCTGTCTGCTATAACAACAACAACAACAACAACAACAACAACAGAATTGGAAGGAACCTTGGAGGTCTTCTAGTTCAGTGTTTTTCAACCAGTGTGCCGCGGCACACTAGTGTGCCGTGAGACATGGTCAGGTGTGCTGTGAAGCACAGAGAGAGAAAGAAAACAAGAGAGAGAGAAAGAAAGAGAGAGAGAAAGAAAGAGAAAGAGGGAGAGAAAGAAAACGAGAGAGAGAGAAAGAGCAAGAGGGAGAGAAAGCAAGCAAGAGAGAGAGAGAGAAAGAGAGAGAAAGCAAGAGAGAGAAAAAGAAAGAACGAGAGAGAGAAAGCAAGAAAGCAAGAGAGAGAAAGAACAAGAGAGAAAGAAAGTAAGAGAGGAGAGAGAAAGAAAGAGAGAGAGAAAGAGAGGGAGGGAAGGTGGGAGAGAGAAAGACATAGAGGGAGGTAGGGAGGGAGAGAGAAAGAGAGCAAAAAAGAGGAAAGAAGGAAGAGAGAAAGAAAGAAGGATGGAGAGATAGAGAGAGAAAAAAGAGGGAGAGAAAGAGTGAGGGAGAGAGAAATAGAGCGAAAGGGAGGAAGAGAGAGAGAGGGGATTTTTTTGTCCAAACTTTTTTAGCCCCCCCCCCCCCCCTTCAATGTGCCCCATGGTTTTGTAAATGTAAAAAATGTGCCGCGGCTCAAAAAAGGTTGAAAATCACTGTTCTAGTTCAACCCTACATCACTTCAGACAGATGGTTATCCAACATCTTCTTAAACCGTCTTCTGCCGCACAAATCCCAGTGACCGATAAGGTCCCACAGAGTTAGCCTTCTCCGGGTCACGTCGACTAAACAATGTCGTCTGGCGGGCCCCAGGGGAAGAGCCTTCTCTGTGGCGGCCCTGCCCCTCTGGAATGAACTCCCCCCCCCCCCCGGAGATCAGTACTGCCCCCACCCTCCTTGCATTTTGTAAACTACTGAAGACCCACCTATGTCATCAGGCATGGGAAAACTGAGATACCCCTGGGCTTATATTATTTATGTATGGTATGATTGTGTTGAATGGTTTTAATAATGGGTTTTTAGATGTCTTTTAATATATTGGATTTGTCACATTGTTGGTTTTGTTGTGAGCTACTCCGAGAGGGGCGGCATACAAATCTAATAAATTATTATCATTATTATTATTATTATTATTAAACACTTCCAGTGTTGGAGCATTCACAACTTCTGGAAGCCACTGATTAATTGTTCTGTCAGAAAATTTCTCCTTAGTTCTAAGTTGTTTCTCTCCTTGTTTAGTTTCCACCCATTGCTTCTTGTTCTGTTCTCAGGTGCTTGGAGAATAGTTCAACTCTCCCTTCTTAGTGGCAACCCCTGAAATATTGGATGATTGCTATCATGTCTCCCCTAGTCCTTCTTTTAATTATACTAGAATTTACTAGACCTACCCAGTTCCCGGAACTGTTCTTCATATGTGATTGTTGTCTTTCTTCTTCTGGCTTATTGCAAGAAGTTAGTATACATTAATATGTTTCTTTATCCTTTCCTCATCCTGTGGGAGGGAAAAATATATCAAGGGTTGGTTTGAATTTAATTAAGGGCTTAAAAACCTACTTCCATAGAAACATAGAAACATAGAGGTCTGACGACAGAAAAAGACCTCATGGTCCATCTAGTCTGCCCTTATACTATTTTCTGTATTTTATCTTAGGATGGATATATGTTTATCCCAGGCATGTTTAAATTCAGTTACTGTGGATTTATCTACCACGTCTGCTGGAAGTTTGTTCCAAGGATCTACTACTCTTTCAGTAAAATAATATTTTCTCATGTTGCTTTTGATCTTTCCCCCAACTAACTTCAGATTGTGTCCTCTTGTTCTTGTGTTCACTTTCCTATTAAAAACACTTCCCTCCTGGACCTTATTTAACCCTTTAACATATTTAAATGTTTCGATCATGTCCCCCCTTTTCCTTCTGTCCTCCAGACTATACAGATTGAGTTCATGAAGTCTTTCCTGATACGTTTTATGCTTAAGACCTTCCACCATTCTTGTAGCCCGTCTTTGGACCCCTTCAATTTTGTCAATATCTTTTTGTAGGTGAGGTCTCCAGAACTGAACACAGTACTCCAAATGGGGTCTCACCAGCGCTCTATATAGCGGGACCTCCAAATGGAAAGCATCTTTTAGGAGGAATTTCCTGATTGAACACAATTACTTTTTAAGTTGTTGTTGTTGTTGTTGTTATTATTATTATTATTATTATTATTATTTATTAGACTTGTATGCCGCCCCTCTCCGTAGACTCGGGGCAGCATACAAGTTCATTTCCTTTTCTCCATATAATTCCAATAAATTTATTCTGCTAAGACTTGAGAGGAGATAATAAAAACCAGCGCAAATGACAACCAACAATAAAATAGTGCAGTGTGAATGGTAGATTTATGTCCTCTGCAATACCTTTCCCTTTTTCTGAATGATGAATAGTTTATGTGGGGTTTCTATTTTGCATTTTATACTGGTATCTCGGTACTTATCATTAATTGGTTCCAGGAGGCAGGATGAGTAGCAAACAAATTATTCCCCTTATGGAATAATATAGTGAGTCATAAAGCAGCCAACACTGACACGTTCTAGCTTGTATGTTGAGTATCAAACAAACAATGAGTATTGGGGCAAGTTTTTTTGTGTCAAAATGTGCTGAGCGCCAAATTCAATGCAGTTCAAAGTAGTTGAGTGCCAGGGTACCGCTGTATATGCAGTCCTCAACTTACAGCAGTTCATTCGAAGTTACAGCGGCACTGAAAAAAGTGACTGGTGAGCATTTTTCACACTTATGACCACTGCATAACCCCCAGATCACATGATCGAAATGCAGATGCTTGGCAACTGCTTCACATCTATGACCGTTGCAGTGTCCTGGGCGGTTGTGTGATTAGGTTTTGCGACCTTCCGACCAGCAAAGTCAATGGGAAAGCCAGATTCATTGAACGACTGTGTTACTAATTTAACAACTGCAGTGATTCACTTAACAACCATGGCAAGCAAGGTCGTAAAATGGGGCAAAATTCACTTGAGAAATGTCTCACTTAGCAACAAAATTTTTGGCCGTAACTGTGGTTGTAAGTCAAGGACTGCCTGCATTTGATTTTACACCATACCTTTTACAAATAGTCTTTGTTTAGCAACCATTTGGTTTTGACGACTCGGTCAATAAGTGAAATGGTTGCTAAGTAAACAGGGAAGAGAGAGACTCTGAAGATTGCTGGCTGCTGTCATTTTCTTCAGATGGGACAATGTCCTATGCCTGGTCCTTTTGTTTCCGTTTTTGACCCTGGACAGGGCAGAGGGGTTACTTATACCAGTGATGGCGAACCTATGGCACGGGCGCCACAGGTGGCATGCGAGAGCAGTCATGGGCTTCCCTACGTATGCCCATGTTACACCAACACTCCGCAGTCTGCATTGGTTGCCGATCAATTTCTAGTCACAATTCAAAGTGTTGATTATGACCTATAAAGCCCTTCATGGCATCGGACCAGAATATCTCCGGGACCGCCTTCTGTTGCACGAATCCCAGCGACCGATTAGATCCCACAGAGTTGGCCTTCTCCGGGTCCCGTCAACTAAACAATGTTGTTTGGCGGGCTCCAGGGGAAGAGCCTTCTCTGTGGCGGCCCCGACTCTCTGGAACCAGCTCCCCCCAGAGATTACAACTGCCCCCACCCTCCTTGCCTTTCGTAAACTCCTCAAAACCCACCTTTGTCGTCAGGCATGGAGGAACTGAGATATCTCCCCCGGGCCTATACAATTTATATATGGTATGTTTGTACGTATGTCTGCTTAATAATGGGGTTTTTAAAATATTTTAAATTGTAAATTATTAGATTTGTTATGAACTGTTTTATTGTGTTGTGAGCCGCCCCGAGTCTACGGAGAGGGGCGGCATACAAATCTAATTAATAATAATAATAATAATAATAATAATAATAATAATAATAATAATAATCTGCTGGCACGCGAGCTGTTCCCCTAGCTCAGCTCCAACGTGCAGGTGTGTGCTGGCCAGCTGATTTTTGGCTCGAGCAGAGGCTCTGGGAGGGTGTTTTTGGCTTCCTGAGAGCCTCCAGGGGGATGGGGGAGGGCGTTTTTACCCCTCCCCGGGTCCAGGGAAGCCTTTGGAGCCTGAGGAGGGGAAAACACAAGCCTACTGGGCCCTCCAGAAGTTTGGAAACAGGCCGTTTTCAGTCTCCAGGGGGCAGGGGAAGCTGGTTTTGCCCTTCCCAGGCATTGAATTATGGGTGTGGGCACTCACACATGCGCAATAGCGCATGGCTACTTTCTTTCAGCACCCAAGGAAAAAAAGGTTCACCATCACTGACTTATACAATCTGTCTCTTCCTGAGCTGCTCATTTCTGCTTTATTTCTCTAAAGTTCACCAACTCAGCTGTGCAAATTAACTTGGTTGATTAGAACTGTAACTCCTGGTCGCTTCCACCTGAAACTGACAGGACTGTAATCAGTTTTAAGCTAATATTGGGAAAAACAAATCTTTCATTATTATTTGTTACTGTTACAATGGTCACTATCTGTGACAGTTGCTAAAACGAGGACCACCAGCATTGTAAGCTGCACAGAGATCAGCTGAACGGTGATTGGTTAAAACACTTCAATAAATAAATAAATCAGGGTTGGGGGCAGAGGAGTTGTACATGACCTTGTTCTTCATACCATTATTATTATTATTATTATTATTATTATTATTATTATTATTATTATGTCAATACAACACAGTAAACAAGATCACTATGCTGGATTTCGTATTTCATCACCGGTCGGGCGCTTCCCAAGCACCTAGGACTGCGTGATGTAGCGGCGAATTATGTTTGCCGATCCCAGTAAAGGGACCTTTTGCAATTGATAGATGGAGATTTTGTCAATTCCGATGGTTTTCAAATGTCCGCTGAGATCCTGTGGCACTGCGCCCAGCGTGCCAAGTACCACTGGGACCACTTTCACTGGCTTATGGCAGAGTTGTTGCAGCTCGATTTTTAGATCTTCGTATTTCACTAATTTCTCTAGCTGCTTCTCCTCAATTCTGCTGTCTCCTGGGATTGTGATGTCGATGATCCATGCTTTCTTTTTCTCCACAATCAGGATGTCTGGTGTGTTATGCTTCAGAATTCGGTCAGTCTGAAGTCGGAAGTCCCACAGTAGTTTTGCTTGCTCATTTTCAACCCCTTTTTCGGGCTTATGATCCCACCAGTTCTTTGCCACTGGTAAATGATAGTTCCGGCACATGTTCCAGTGGATCATCTGTGCCACAGCATCATGTCTGTGCTTGTAGTCAGTCTGTGTGATCTTTTTGCAGCAGCTGAGTATGTGATCGATTGTTTCATCTGTTTCTTTACAGAGTCTGCACTTTGGATCGTCTGTTGATTTTTCAATTCTGGCTTTGGCAGCATTTGTTCTAATGGCCTGTTCTTGTGCCGCCAGTATTAGTCCTTCTGTCTCCTTTTTGAGTGTTCCACTTGTAAGCCATGACCAGGTCTTTTCTTTATCCACTTTGCCTTCAATCTTCTCCAAGAACTGTCCATGCAATGCTTTGTTCCGCCAACTGTCCATACGACATTGAGTTACATTTTTTCTGTACTGGTCCTTAGTTTGATTCACCTTGAGAAGCTTCCTATTGTTTCGACCACTTTCTCGGGCTTATGATCCCTCCAGTTCTTTGGCACTGGTAAACGGTAGTTCCGGCACAAGTTCCAGTTATTATTATTATTATTATTATTAATTATTATTATTATTATTATTATTATTATTATTATTACTACTTCTACTACTACTACTACTACTATTATTATTATTATTATTATTATTATTATTATTATTATTATTATTATTAATTAGATTTGTATGCCGCCCCTCTCCGAGGACTTGGAGCAGCTCACAACAACAAAATAGTACATTAACTCCTATAAAGCCCTTCATGGCATCGGACCAGGTTATCTCCGGGACCCCCTTCTGCCGCACGAATCCCAGCGACCAATTAGGTCCCACAGAGTTGGCCTTCTCCGGGTCCCGTCAACTAAACAATGTCGTTTGGCGGGACCCAGGGGAAGAGCCTTCTCTGTGGCGGCCCCGGCCCTCTGGAACCAACTCCCCCCAGAGATTAGAATAGCCCCCACCCTTCTTGCCTTTCGCAAGCTTCTTAAAACCCACCTTTGTCGTCAGGCATGGGGGAATTAAGATATTCTTTCCCCCTCGGCTTCCACAATTTATGTATGGTACGTTTGTCTGTATGATTGGTTTTTAAAAATAAGGGTTTTTAGCTTCTTTAGTATTGGATTGTCGCACGTTGTTTTTATTACTGTTGTTAGCCGCCCCGAGTCTACGGAGAGGGGCGGCATACAAATCCAATAAAATGAAATGAAATTGATTCCTCTGTGTGTTTTTCTCTTCCTTCTTTGACAGTTTGATCTGGATATTGAACCCAAGATCTTCCACAAGGCCACTCGGCTGAGTAATGCCCACCTTTTGTCCCCCAACGAAAGCCAGGAATTCTCCTTCGGCAGCGATCCAACCTCTAAAGGTATGCAGCCTCTCAGTGAGACTGTGTCCGAGTTTGAGATGCTAGCCAAAGCAGGTAAAGATACGTTGTTCTTAACTTCCCATCCTGTTCCACCTAAACATCATATATTTTGCCCCCTTTTTCATTCCCCCCCCTTGCATCGCTCACTTTTTTTTTCTGTTGGCATGAGTTTTCCCATCCATCTACCACTCAGTCTGTGCTCCCCCCACCCCGTAGATTTTAACTTGACTTCTAGACTAGCATGTGGGCTAATGTCCCTTGGGGAAGTAGTGGACTTTCCAGAGAAAACCCCTCGTCTTGTGACTGTCAGTTGGATTTATGTTACGCAAAACTTTTTATTGCATTTATTAATGGAGGGGCGTGGATGGAAGACGGAACAGTGTTGCAATAGACCAGGGGTCCCCAAACTTGGCAAGTTTAAGACTTGTGGACTTCAACTCCCAGAGTTCTCTAGCCAGCTATACTGGCTGGAGAATTCTGGGAGTTGAAGTCCACAAGTCTTAAAATTGCCAAGTTTGAGGACCTCTGCAATAGACCAAAAGGCATCACTTTGGATAAGAAAGCAACTTTTGGGGGTCATTTGTGTCTGGAATTTTGTTTTGTTTGTTTGTAATATTTATATGCTGCCCAATTCAAAATAAGAATGGGCGGCTAACAATAATAAAGCAATATAAAAATATAAATTACAATAATAACAAGAGTAAAAAGCAATATAAAAGTACATTTGATACCCCATGAAAATTATACATATTCCCACTCATTCATGGCTGAACCAAGGTGACAACTTAACGGCCCCAGGCCTGTCGGAAAAGTCAGGTCTTAACGGCTTTCCGGAAGACCGGTAGGGTGGGGATAGTGCGGATCTCCGGCGGTAGTTGGTTCCAGGGCATTGGAGCCGCCACAGAGAAGGCCCTTCTCTGGGGCCCTGCCAACCAACACTGTTTGGTGCACGGGACCTGGAGAAGGCCAACTCTGTGGGCCATTATTGGTCGCAGGGAGGTTTTGGATAGAAGGCGGTTCCGTAAATAGTCTGGTCCTAAGCCATGTAGGGAATCCATTGATTAATATCCTGGAGAGACAAGATACAAACTTTTCTTATAGGGACATTTCCCCCCGTTTCTGTTATGCTGAAATATTCTTATTTTGCACCTTAAATACACTTTAAGGAGTAAATAAAATTCTATGCCTCATACTGGATACCTCACACAGGTCGGTAGTCCTTGACTTACCACAGCTCATTTAGTGACCGTTCGAAGTCACTGAAAAAATGACCTATGGCCATTTCCCCCCACTTATGACCGTTGCAGCATCGCCGTGGTCATGTAACACCCCCAAAGAAGGTGTACCGTACGGTACACTGATTATAGTACGGTACCTGTCAGTATGGCACACACACAAACGACGGCACTTATACGGTACAACAGTATACTCCCGCTATTGCAGCTTCCGGCCACCAGAGGAACTACCGTCTATGCACTGTAGTGGAGACTGTAATGGCGGTGAGACAGCAGCAGACTGTGTCTGCTGCTCTGGACAGTACAAAGCGATGGAAGGGGCCAGCAGGGGACGCCACATTATTACGGTACCTCTATGAACAGCTTTGAATGGCACCGTATGTTTTTCCACCGTACCGTATGTAAACTTGACTACGCCTTATTTTCGGGGGGGTGCCTTATATTAGCAAATTCTGCAAAACCTCTGACATGCCTTACTTTCAGGGTACGTCTTATTTTCGGGGAAACAGGGTAGTAAACCAGGATTCTTCAAAGCCCCAGTTGATTACTTATTTATTATATCCCCTGAGCTGCTCAGAAAAAGCCATTGCAGTGAGCTTACTTTTTCAAATGTGCACCCCAAAGAAGCACAGAGATGAACCAAAAAAACACAAAGAATGCAGTCTTTAAAAAACGTTGCCTGTCCGTCAATTAGAACGCGCCATATTGACATCACAATGCCTGCTCTGATTTTCGTTATCATTTGAAGAAACAATTCAGAACTGCCTCTATATTTCTTCCATCCTGGCCTTCTAAAACACTTCTTTCTGGCTGTATTTGTAGTCTGGCCAAGGTGACAACTTAACGGCCCCAGGCCTGTCGGAAAAGTCAGGTCTTAACGGCTTTCCGGAAGACCAGTAGGGCGGGGATAGTGCGGATCTCTGGTGGCAGTTGGTTCCGTGGCATTGGGGCCGCCACAGAGAAGGCCCTTCTCTGTGGCCCTGTCAACCGACACTGTTTGGTGCACGGGAACTGGAGAAGGCCAACTTTGTCGGCCCTTATTGGCCGCAGGGAGGTATTGGATAGAAGGCGGTTCCGTAAATAGTCTGGTCCTAAGCCATGTAGGGAATCCATTGATTAATATCCTGGAGAGGCAAGATACAAACTTTTCTTATAGGGACAATTTTTTCCCCTCTGTCTGTTATGCTGAAATATTCTTACATCACAATGCCTGCTCTGATTTTCGTTATCTTTTGAAGAAACAATTCGGAACTGCCTCTATATTTCTTCCGTCCTGACCTTCTAAAACAATTCTTTCTGGCTGTATTTGTAGTGTGGCCGCAGGAAGAATACATTGTGGAATATTCCTTTGAGTACGGATTCCTCCGATTGTCCCAAAGCACCCGTCAACGCCTGAGCATTCCCGTCATGGTGGTGACTCTGGGTAAATTTCCATTTTACCATTTCATTCTTAACCATTACTAATCCTCCAGAAGTTGTGGGTGCTCCACAGGGGCGGGTTCTGACTTACCTTGCAGCCGGTTCGCTTCCTCATGCACCGTGTGGGGTGCGCGCACATGCGCAGTGCTAAAAACCCAACTTTCCATGTGCAGAAGCAAAAAACAGCACCTGTGCATGCACAAAAGTGAAAAAACAAGATGGTGGGGCCTATGTTGCTGCTGAGACAGCCAGTTTGGGGGAGTGTCCAGCTGGTCATCACTGCTAGTTTGGTGAGTGGAGGGGAAATTTTAGGTACTACAGTGTTCCCTCGATTTTCGCGGGGGATGCGTTCTGAGACCGCCCCGCGAAAGTTGAATTTCCGCGAAGTAGAGATGCGGAAGTAAATACACTATTTTTGGCTATGGACAGTGTCACAAGCCTTCCCTTAACACTTTAAACCCCTAAATTACCATTTCCCATTCCCTTAGCAACCATTTAGATTATTACTCACCATGTTTATTTATTAAACTTTATTAAAAAAAATATTTATTAAAGGCAGACGAAAGTTTGGCGATGACATATGATGTCATCAGGCAGGAAAAACCGTGGTAATAGGGGAAAAAACTGCAAAGTAAGTTCGAACCCGCAAAAATCGAGGGAACACTGTAGTTCTATAGAACCGGCCCGAACCAGCAGGAACTCACCTCTGGTGCTCCAAGGCTGGAGGGTTTTAAGAAGAGATTGGACGACCATTTGTCTGAAATGGTATAGGGCGTTTTTTGTCAACCATGGCAACTTGAAGATGGACTTCAACTCCCAGAATTCCCCAGCCAGCTTTGCTGAGAAACAGTTGAGAAACGTAGGCAGGCTTTCCTGCCTGAGTAGGAGGTTGGACTGGTCCCTTCCAACTCTGTTATTCTGTTAAGCAACTTGCAAGTTTGTAATAGGAAAGTGAACACTGATATAGAGCGCTGGTGAGACCACATTTGGAATACTGTGTTCAGTTCTGGAGACCTCACCTACAAAAAGATATTGACAAAATTGAAGGGGTCCAAAGACGGGCTACAAGAATGGTGGAAGGTCTTAAGCATAAAACGTATCAGGAAAGACTTCATGAACTCAATCTGTAGAGTCTGGAGGACAGAAGGAAAAGGGGGGGAACATGATCGAAACATTTAAATATGTTAAAAGGTTAAATAAGGTTCAGGAGGGAAGTGTTTTTTAATAGGAAAGTGAACACAAGAACAAGGGGACACAATCTGAAGTTAGTTGGGGGAAAGATCAAAAGCAACGTGAGGAAATATTATTTCACTGAAAGAGTGGTAGATCCTTGGAACAAACTTCCAGCAGACGTGGTTGGTAAATCCACAGTAACTGAATTTAAACATGCCTGGGATAAACATAGATCCATTGTAAGATGAAATGCAGGAAATAGTATAAGGGCAGACTAGATGGACCATGAGGTCTTTTTCTGCCGTCAATCTTCTATGTTTCTATGTAACACAAGAAGAAGGGGGCACAACCTGAGGTTAGTTGGGGGAAAGATTAGAAGTAGCGTGAGAAAATATTATTTTACTGAAAGAGTAGTAGATGCTTGGAACAAACTTCCAGCAAACGTAGTTATTAAATCCACAGTGACTGAATTTAAACATGCCTGGGATAAACATATATCCATCCTAAGATGAAATACAGGAAATAGTCTAAGGGCAGACTAGATGGACCATGTGGTCTTTTTCTGCCGTCAATCTTCTATGTTTCTATGTAAAGCAAGATAGAAGAGTTGTTAAACCAATCATCAGACTGCCACATTATAATAGCTTATTTCGGGGTTGGTTTGACTATTGCTGCCAGCAAGCATTCAGTGCAGATGAAAATAAATGAAAATGGATTGTCTCAGCAACAGGAAATTCATGTTTTAAAACAGAAGGGGTAGCGGGGGCTTTGCAGGAGTGATAGCGGAAGACATTGGTTTCCCTAGCCTTAAGAATTTCAGCTATATTTTAAAATGAATCTTATTTTTAATTTAAATGTTTGGCTTCATTTAGTGAATGCTGCTTGAATATCTGGGAACACAGCATTTGCAAGTGATCGTTCGTTGCATTTCATGGCTCCCAAACTTATAAGAGAAATTGTGAATTTCCATACAACTGTCTGCATACAGCTAAAATAGCTCGTGGATATTTGATCTCCTAAGAGGAAGCCCACATTAAAAACAGAAAACAGGAATCCTGATTCTGTGGCACATGAAGCCCACCAGGCTTTCTTCTTTAGCCACGGGGTTCCCTAACGTGGTACCCAGGAATGCCCGTCTCTCATAACACCTACGGTACCCACCAGTCTCCTTATCCTAGCCAATATTTTATCAAAATGTTCTTTTTCCTTACAGAAACAAACTGGCATGCTACTAAACAAAGCACCAGCCCCCAACATTATTTTTGGAATATCTCTAGGCTCCAAGCAATCCCATAAATGTCCGTAACAAATGAGAAATATGCTTTATTTCCTTTTGAAATGTGTCCCCAATTATTCGCCTGGGATTCATAACTTTTAAAGTTCTCAGTGGTCCAAGCAGTCCAAAAAGCATTTGAGACAAAGATTAGGGTTAGAGTTAGTTAGTTAGTTAGTTAGTTAGTTAGTTAGTTAGTTAGTTAGTTAATTGTTAATCCTTGTGGTTAAATAGCAAAGGCACAGTTTGCTGCCGGCTTTAAATCACATTTTCACAAGGAAAGAAGAGAAGATAAAATCATTTCCAGTTTGTATGGATACTAGTCTTTCCTAGGATGCAGGGAAGAGTTAATCATCAGAGTTGATTTTATTTCAGATCTACTCAAAACTTCCTTTCAAAACTTTTTCAGCTCCCATGTTAGATAAGTCTGGCCAGATTTAACTCTTTGAATCCAAACTGTTTTCTCCTGTTTTCCTTCACCATTACTTATTTAATAAAACAATACAGATTATAGTATTTTAAACCTGCATTTTTAGTGGCAGTTTCTGTCTTGAAAATGTTAAGTAATACATTTTAGATAGTTTAAGTCTGCAAATTGACCTTCCTTCCTTCCTTCCTTCCTTCCTTCCTTCCTTCCTTCCTTCCTTCCTTCCTTCCTTCCTTCCTTCCTCCCTCCCTCCCTCCCTCCCTCCCTCCCTCCCTCCCTCCCTCCCTCCCTTCTTGAAAGGTGGAGGCTTCTTCCTTCTTCTAGCCTTTCCTCCCAATTTTGGGTATTGTAGTCCACACATTGGAAAAAGTTGGCTGTGGTTGAGAAA
The DNA here is from genome assembly GCF_031021105.1 of Erythrolamprus reginae. Classification (NCBI taxonomy): domain Eukaryota; kingdom Metazoa; phylum Chordata; class Lepidosauria; order Squamata; family Dipsadidae; genus Erythrolamprus; species Erythrolamprus reginae. Next base: position 19,675,862 of record NC_091950.1, read on the forward strand.
CACTTTGTTAGACATTTTTGCATTTGGGCCGGTAGGTGCACTTCTGCCTGGGGATCTTTTCTGCTGTCATTTAACTTTGCCTGCCTTCGCCCTTCTTACAGATCCTACCCGGGACCAGTGCTTCGGAGACAGGTTCAGCCGTCTCTTATTGGATGAATTCCTAGGATACGATGACATTCTCATGTCCAGCGTGAAAGCCTTGGCTGAAAACGAAGAGAATAAAGGTTCGGGAAAAAGGGTTGTAGCATTAGAACAAACCTCTGCATAGCTAGAGGTATAACAAGCAGGAAGAGGGAGATTGTGATCCCCTTATATAGAGTGCTGGTGAAACCACATTTGGAATACTGTGTTCAGTTCTGGAGACCTCACCTACAAAAAGATATTGACAAAATTGAACGGGTCCAAAGACGGGCTACAAGAATGGTGGAAGGTCTTAAGCATAAAACGTGTCAGGAAAGACTTCATGAACTCAATCTGTATAGTCTGGAGGACAGAAGGAAAAGGGGGGACATGATCGAAACATTTAAATATGTCAAAGGGTTAAATAAGGTCCAGGAGGGAAGTGTTTTTAATAGGAAAGTGAACACAAGAACAAGGGGACACAATCTGAAGTTAGTTGGGGGAAAGATCAAAAGCAACATGACAAAATATTATTTGACTGAAAGAGTAGTAGATCCTTGGAACAAACTTCCAGCAGACGTGGTAGATAAATCCACAGTAACTGAATTTAAACATGCCTGGGATAAACATATATCCATTGTAAGATAAAATACAGGAAATAGTATAAGGGCAGACTAGATGGACCATGAGGTCTTTTTCTGCCATCAGTCTTCTATGTTTCTATGTTACATTCAGAGGTGGGCTGCTCAGGTGGAACGGTGACGTGTGCTCATCCCCATGGCTCTGAGTGCTAGCGGAGTCCAGCGCAATTCTGCTACTCTTAATGCCTTTTTGGCAATGCTGTGACAGTGAGCTCTGGGGCTTAGATCGTTTCAGATGAGTACTCCTAGGTCCTTGACAAAATGAGGATTGCGTACGATATTTGTGGAACAATATCCCACTACTTTAATTTACACAATTGTGGCGGAGCCTTTTTTTTTTTTCCTTTACAAAAAAAATTGGAAGAATTTTTCTGATTAGAATTGGAAGGAGCCCCTGAGTCCAGCTAACTATATATATATATACATATTTATATACGTATACCTCTCCGGTCAGTCGCAGTCGGTGTTAGTGGGGGGGTGAGAGGTCGATCTCTAGGTTGCTCCCTTGTGGGGTGCCTCAGGGGTCGGTCCTCTCCCCCCTGCTATTTAATATCTACATGAAACCGCTGGGTGAGATCATCCAAGGGCATGGGGTGAGGTATCATCAATATGCAGATGATGCCCAGCTTTAAATCTCCACTCCTTGTCCAGTCAGCGAAGCAGTGGAAGTGATGTGCCGGTGCCTGGAGGCTGTTGGGGTCTGGATGGGTGTCAACAGATTCAAACTCAACCCTGATAAGACGGAGTGGCTGTGGGTTTTGCCTCCCAAGGACAATTCCATCTGTCCTTCCATTACCTTGGGGGGGGGATTACTAACCCCCTCAGAGAGGGTCCGCAACTTGGGCGTCCTCCTCGATCCACAGCTCACATTGGAGAAACATCTTTCAGCTGTGGCGAGGGGGGCATTTGCCCAGGTTCGCCTGGTGCACCAGTTGCGGCCCTATCTGGACCGGGAGTCACTGCTCACAGTCACTCATGCCCTCATCACCTCAAGGCTCGACTACTGTAACACTCTCTACATGGGGCTATCTTTGAAGAGTGTTCCGAAACTTCAGATCGTGCAGAATGCAGCTGTGAGAGCAATCATGGGCTTTCCCAAAAATGCCCATGTCACACCAACACTCCGCAGTCTGCATTGGTTGCCGATCAGTTTCCGGTCACAATTCAAAGTGTTGGTTATGCCCTATAAAGCCCTTCATGGCACCGGACCAGATTATCTCCGGGACCGCCTTCTGCCGCACGAATCCCAGCGACCGGTTAGATCCCACAGAGTGGGTCTTCTCCAGGTCCCATCAACTAAACAATGTCGTTTGGCAGGACACAGGGGAAGAGCCTTCTCTTTGGTGGCCCCGGCCCTCTGGAACCAACTCCCCCCAGAGATCAGAATTGCACTCACTCTCCTCACCTTTCGTAAGCTCCTTAAAACCCACCTCTGCCGTCAGGCATGGGGGAACTGAGATATTCTTTCCCCCTGGGCCTCTACAGTTTATGCATGGTATGTCTGTATGTATGTCTGGTTTTTATAATAAGGGTTTTTTAAGTTGTTTTATTATTGGATTGCTACATATTGTTTTTATCACTGTTGTTAGCCGCCCCGAGTCCGCGGAGAGGGGCGGCATACAAACCCAATAAATAAATAAATAAATAAATAAATGCATACATACATACATACATACATACATACATACATACATACATGCTCTGTACAAGAATCTAAATTAAAACTGCGGCAATAGGTAGCTGGCCAGCACTTGCCTAACATGAAAGCCTTAGCTATGCTTTCTGGAATGCAGTTTTTCTGCTTGGGCAGTAGGTGATAGGGAGTTGCACTTGTTAAATAATCTTAGTTAGGTTATTGGAGAGGAGTCTGTTTTGAAACCTGTCCAGACCCTTCCAGATAGAGGGGCAAGATTTCAAATTGGCTGAAGACTGGCCAGTTTGGAAAATTATACGGTTGGCTGTGTCGTGTCAGCTGCATTGATTGCCAGCAGTTTCTAAAACAAAACAAACTTTGGGATGTTTGTTTTAAAATCTTGAAAAATTGCCCCTTTGATATTGCTCTTTGGTGATTTTTGGAAGATTTTCAAAATAGAGAACGAGGAGAAGCCATCCAATCATCGAAAAAAATTGACAAAAAATCCAAAAAAAGAGAGAGAGAGATGGCGGCACATACAAACTGGCACAGACTGAAACAGATCCCTGATGCCATCTTCCCGTCATCAGCAGGTCGCTAACTGTTCGCGTGATCTGGTCCAAACTGGGAGGAACCCACCCCTGGCTTTGGAGCTTCAGTAATGGAGCAACATTTTTACATCTCATTTTTAAAATTCCTAATCGCTATGGCTGAAAAGAAAATGAAAATCTCAAGAGCCAAAACAAGCACATTTGAAAAATCTCAGGGCTAGAACGAGTTTCATTACTTCTCTTTGTGGCTGGCAAACCAAATGTGGATGCAAATTTAGCAAAAATTAGACTTAGGTTTATGGAATATGCCCCAAGAGATTTTTGCCCGGCACTTTGTTTGGGCTGTCAAAAAATATTGATTATCGTTTTGTGAGAGTGACTGATGGGATTGGAGTACAGGTAGTCCTCAACTTACTGCTCCAACACTGAAAATTTTAAAGAAGATTATTATTATTATTATTTATTATTATTATTTATTAGATTTGTATGCCGCCCCTTTCCGTAGACTTGGGGCGGCTCACAACACAATAAAACAGTTCATGACAAATGTAATAATTTACAATTTAAAATATTTTTTAAAAAACATTATTTCAGCAAACATACATACAAGCATACTATACATACATTGAATTGAATAGGTCCGGGGGAGATGTCTCAGTTCCCCCAGGCCTGACGACAAAGGTGGGTTTTAAGGAGTTTACGAAAGGCAAGGAGGATAGGGGCAGTTCTAATCTCTGGGGGGAGCTGGTTCCAGAGAGTCGGTGCCGCCACAGAGAAGGCTCTTCCCCTGGGGCCCGCCAACCGACATTGTTTAGTTGACGGGACCCGGAGAAGGCCCACTCTGTGTTGAATAATCATTGATTGATTGATTGATTGATTGATTGATTGGATTTGTATGCCAACCCACTCCGAGGACTCAGGGCGGCTCACAACATCTCAAAACAATATACAATATACATATCTAAAAATCCAATTAATATAAGTAAAAAACTTCAAAGATTTTTTGTCTGAATTGGTGTAGGGTTTCCTGCCTAAGCAGGAGGCTGGACTAGAGGACCTCCAAGGTCCCTTCCAACTCTCTTGTTATTATTAAATATTTATAAAACCCTATTGAATGAATGGATTCCTCCATTCCTGATGTTGTTATGTTCTAACCACCTTTTCTTTTCTTTTCCTGGCGAGACAGGTTTCCTTCGCAATGTGGTATCTGGGGAACACTACCGTTTCATCAGCATGTGGATGGCCAGGACTTCCTACGTTGCAGCCTTTGTCATCATGGTGATCTTTGTGAGTGTCTTCTCTTCTCCTCGCTTCGCTTCGCTTCGCTTCCCTTCGCTTCCCTTCGCTTCCCTTCCCTTCATGGCACCGGACCAGAATATCTCCGGGACCGCCTTCTGCCGCACGAATCCCAGCGACCAATTAGGTCCCACAGAGCTGGCCTTCTCCGGGTCCCGTCAACTAAACAATGTCGTTTGGCGGGACCCAGGGGAAGAGCCTTCTCTGTGGCGGCCCCGACCCTCTGGAATCAACTCCCCCCAGATATCAGAGTTGCCCCCACCCTCCTAGCCTTTCGTAAGCTCCTTAAAACCCACCTCTGTCGTCAGGCATGGGGGAATTGACATGTTCCTTCCCCCTAGGCTTATAAAATTTGTGTATGGTATGCTAGTGTGTATGATTGGTTTTTAACTTGTGGTGTTCTTAAAATTAATTTAATATTGGATTTGTCTTGTATTGCTGTTGCTGTGAGCCGCCCCGAGTCTGCGGAGAGGGGCGGCATACAAATCTGATTAAACTTAAACTTAAACTTAAACTTCCCTTATCCTGAATTGGCCTCCGGAACCGCCTGCTACCGCACGAATCCCAGCGGCCGATAAGGTCCCACAGAGCTGGCCTTCTCTGGGTCCCATCGACTAAACAATGTCATCTGGTGGGCCCCAGGGGAAGAGCCTTCTCTGTGGCGGCCCCGGCCCTCTGGAATCAACTACCCCCGGAGATTAGAACTGCTCCCACCCTCCTTGTCTTCCGTAAACTACTTAAGACCCACCTATACCGCCAGGCATGGGGAATTTAAGACATCTTTCCCCCAGGCTCCTTATAATTCATGTTTGGTATGTATGTGCTGTTTGGTTTTTTAATTATGATAGGGTTTTTAGTTATTTTTAATATTAGATTTGTGCCATTATAATATTGTTTTTATCGTTGTTGAGAGCCGCCCTGAGTCTTTGGAGAGGGGCGGCATACAAATCTATTGAATTGAATTGAATTGAATTTTTCATCGCCAGAATCTTAAGCCCGCGTGGGAGACACTAGAAAGCTGGTTTGTGTTTTGGGGCTACGTTCCAGCCACAGCACAGCTCGAGGCAGCTTAACCAGGGATTGCAAAATGGCTCTCAGTTAAATGACTTAATACAGGTAGCCCTCGACAGACGACAGTTCATTTAGCGACCATTTGAAGTTACAACATCACTGAAAGAAAAGGTGCCCGGTGACCTTATTGCGTGCAGCTTAAAGGTTCCTTCTCCTGGTGCTGTGTCTCACATACACTCTTCCTCCCCCCCCCCCCCCCCCCCCCATTTTGCTGAGAAAGAGTAGGGCGTATTTGGAGGAGACAAGGAACCAGGATTGTCTATAAATCAATTACTGTGATCAGAAAATGATCCTCTGCATGAAAGTGATAAGGACCCACAGAGGTTGTCTTCTTCGGGTCGGGTTCACGGGGGAGAGCCTTCTCTGTGGCAGCTCCAACTCTCTGGAACCAGCTACCTCCTGAGAACCGAACTAGCCCCACCCTACCAGCTTTCTGGAAAGCTGTAAAACCTGGCTTTTTCCGGCAGGCCTGGGGCTGTTTATCTGATGGTGTACCATCGAGATCTGGCCATAAATGATATGCATGATTTTTTTAAACTGTTGGACTAAAATTGTTTTTAAATTGTTTTTAGAGGTTTTAATATTATTTATATGTTTTATATTTATTTTGGTTTTTATATTTATATATAGATTGATTGTGAGCCACCTAGAGTCCCCAGGGAAATTTAGTTTATTAGTTAGTTATAGTTTATTAGACTTGGGGCAGCTCACAACATAACATATAGAGCTGGGGTGGTGCAGCAGGTAGAGTGCTGGTCAGTGGTCCCTCGATTTTCGCGGGTTCAAACTTCGCGAAACGGCTATACCACGGTTTTTCAAAAATATTAATTAAAAAAATACTTTGCGGGTTTTTTCCCTATACCACGTTTTTCCCCGCCCGATGACGTCATACGTCATCGCTAAACTTTCGTCCGCCTTTAATAAATATTTTTTAAAATAAACTTTAATAAATAAACATGGTGAGTAATAATCTAAATGGTTGCCAGGGGAATGGGAAATAGTAATTTAGGGGTTTAAAATGTTACGGGAAGGCTTGTGATACTGTTCAGAGCCAAAAATAGTGTATTTACTTCTGCATCTCTACTTCGCGGAAATTCGACTTTCGCGGGCGGTCTCGGAACGCATCCCCCGCGAAAATCGAGGGAACACTGTACTGCAGGCCACTGAAGCTGACTGTAGATCTGTAGGTCAGCGGTTCAAATCTCATCACCGGCTCAAGGTTGACTCAGCCTTCCATCCTTCCGAGATGGGTAAAATGAGGACCCGGATTGTGGGGGCAATAGGCTGGCTCTGTTAAAAAGAGCTATTGCTAACATGTTGTAAGCTGCCCTGAGTATAAGGAAAAGGGCGGCATAAAAATTGAATAAATAAATAAATAACAGTGATACAATACATTACAAATTTGTTCAAAGAAATTGAACAAACAAACAAACTCTTCCCACTATCCTTTAGTTCAGGAATGGGGAAGGATGACCCTTTTATGCCTGGCGGACATGTTGCTGTCTCAGGAATTCTGGGAGTTGAAGTCCACCAGTCATAAAGGATCGATCCTTCCCCATCTCTCTTTTACTCTTTTACAACTGGATTTCTATTCACCGTGTTTCTCCCAAGTGTTTTGTAGCCTCTGTTCCTTGTCAGCAGCTGTGCTTTTCATTTTAATTCTGGACAAATTTAAATTTTTATTCCAGAGAGTGATTTTTCAGAAGGATGAGAACGCTTTCCAGTTTTTTGTGGTTGGCCTTGGGGCTTTCGTGCTTTAATGTTTACATGCCTCTCTCTTTTCAGACTCTATCTGTTTCCATGCTGTTGCGCTACTCACATCACCAAATCTTCGTTTTTATCGGTAAGTTTTTAAAAAAACAACCTTGCTGTGAGTTTAGCAATGCCTGCTCTCCAGGTGGGCTTGAAATGAGTATGAAATGAATATATCCGAGACCGCCTGCTGCCGCACGAATCCCAGCGACCGATTAGGTCCCACAGAGTGGGCCTTCTCCGGGTCCCGTCAACTAAACAATGTCGTTTGGCAGGCCCCAGGGGAAGAGCCTTCTCTGTGGCGGCCCTGGCCCTCTGGAACCAACTCCCCCCAGAGATTAGAACTGCCCCTACCCTCCTTGCCTTTCGTAAGCTCCTTAAGACCCACCTTTGTCGTCAGGCATGGGGGAACTGAGACATCTCCCCCGGGCATATACAATTTATGAATGGTATGTTTGTATGTATGTGTGTTTAGAAAATGGGGTCTTTTAAATATTTTTAAACAGTAATTTAGATTTGTTGTAAATTGTTTTCACTTTGTTGTGAGCTGCCCCGAGTCTGCGGAGAGGGGCGGCAAACAAATCTAAATAATAATAATAAATAAATAAATAAATAAATAAATAAATGATGGTGAGTTGTGAGCTGTGGTGGCACAGTGGGTAGAATGCATTAGTGCAGGCTGACTCTGCTCACCGCCAGGAGTTCGATCCCAACTGGGCTCAAGGTTGACTCAGCCTTCCGTCCTTCCGAGGTGGGTAAAATGTGGACCCAGATTATTGGGGGCAATAGGGTGGTTGTGTCAACTGCTTAGAGAAGGCTGTAAAAAGCACCATGAAGTGGTATATAAGTCTAAGAGCTGTTGCTGTTGTTATGATGAAAGCACTGAGAAGCCGCAAATTATACGGTTTGATACTGTTCCACATAAAGAGCTGATAGATAAATTAGTGAAGATTGGACTTAATCCCTGGATTTCAGTGGATTTCAAGCTGGCTGAAGCGTAGACATCAGAGAGTTATTGTTAACGGCGAGTATTCTGAGCAGAGACAGGTTACAAGCGGTGTGCCACAAGGGTCTGTTCTGGGTCCTATTCTTTTTAATATGTTTGTGAGTGACATAGGGGAAGGTTTGGTAGGGAAGGTTTGCCTATTTGTCGATGACTCTAAAGTGTGCAATAGGGTTGATATTCCTAGAGGGGTCTGTAATATGGTAAATGATTTAGCTTTACTAGATAAATGGTCAAAGCAATGGAAACTGCAGTTTAATGTTTCCAAATGTAAAATAATGCACTTGGGGAAAAGGAATCCTCAATCTGAGTACAGTGGTACCTCGAGATACGAGTTTAATTCGTTCCGGACCTGGGCTCTTAAGTCGAGCAGCTCTTATCTCGAACGACTTTTCCCCATAGGAATTAATGTAAATAATTTTAATTGGTTCCAGCCCTCAAAAAACTCACAAAGTTAGTCTAAATTATGCAGAAAGACATGTTTTTAATGAAGAAATGTACATGTACATATAAATGAATAATGAAGTTTCTTTCACTTAACTTGTAAACTTTCTTAAACTTTTAAATTTACATATGTTCAACTTCTCTGCCACCCAATCCTGTAGGACAGAGGTCCCCAACCCTTTTTGCACCAGGGACCGGCTTTAAGCGATCAAGAGAGGAATGGGTGAATGAATGGACGGAGGGTGGGAAGGAAGGAAGGAAAGAGGGAAGGGACAGGAACAGAGGAAGGAAGCAAGGAAACTTATGAAAGGGGAGAGTAAGAGAGGAATGAGTGAAGGGAGGGAGGGAGGGAGGGAAGAAGGTGAGAAGGAGAAAGAAAAGAAGAAATAGAGGAAGGGAAGGTAAAAGAGAGAAAGAAAAAGAGAAAGAAAGAAAGAAAGAAAGAAAGAAAGGGGGAAGGGACAGGAACAGAGGAAGGAAGCAAGGAAACTTATGAAAGGGGAGAGTAAGAGAGGAATGAGTGAAAGGAGGGAGGGAGGGAAGAAGGTGGGAAGGAGAAAGAAAAGAAGAAATAGAGGAAGGGAAGGTAAAAGAGAGAAAGAAAAAGAGCAAGAAAGAAAGCTGCAAGCACCCCCCCGAGCCCCCCTGGCCGGCTGCAACCTTTTAAAACACGCGCGCCGCTTCACAGCTGTCTCCTGAAGCCGAACGCGGAAGTTAGCGTTTGGCTTCAGGAGACAGCTCCTTGGCGCTTGTATCTCGAATTTGGGCTTGTAAGTAGAACAAAAATATCTCTCCCCTCCCAGCTCTTATCTCGAGTTGCTCTTAAGTAGAGCAGCTCTTATGTCGGGGTTCCACTGTATTGCATTGGCAGTTCTGTGTTAGCAAAAGCTTCAGAAGAGAAGGATTTAGGGGTAGTGATTTCTGACAGTCTCAAAATGGGTGAGCAGTGTGGTCGGGCAGTAGGAAAAGCAAGAAGGATGCTTGGCTGCATAGCTAGAGGTATCACAAGCAGGAAGAGGGAGATTGTGATCCCCTTATATAGAGCGCTGGTGAGGCCACATTTGGAATACTGTGTTCAGTTCTGGAGACCTCACCTACAAAAAGATATTGACAAAATTGAATGGGTCCAAAGATGGGCTACAAGAATGGTGGAAGGTCTGAAGCATAAAACGTATCAGGAAAGACTTAATGAACTCAATCTGTATAGTCTGGAGGACAGAAGGAAAAGGGGGGACATGATCGAAACATTTAAATATGTTAAAGGGTTAAATAAGGTTCAGGAGGGAAGTGTTTTTAATAGGAAAGTGAACACAAGGACAAGGGGACACAATCTGAAGTTAGTTGGGGGAAAGATCAAAAGCAACATGAGAAAATATTATTTTACTGAAAGAGTAGTAGATCCTTGGAACAAACTTCCAGCAGACGTGGTTGGTAAATCCACAGTAACTGAATTTAAACATGCCTGGGATAAACATATATCCATTGTAAGATAAAATACAGGAAATAGTATAAGGGCAGACTAGATGGACCAGGAGGTCTTTTTCTGCCGTCAGACGTCTATGTTTCTAAATTTTGAGAGGGTTTTCAGTGTAGTTTTTAATATAAGGAAGAGATTATTTCAATTTATTCCACGCCATTCATGTGATTATTCTCAGTATAGGAGTAATAGCGTTAGGTACAGTGGACACATTTAATTTTAATTCAGTGTAAATGAAAACCATTCCATTTGCTACTCAGTATGCCACGCAAAGATTTGAGAAGGGCTATCAACCTTGAAAACCTGCACATTCTTGGCTTAAACACTGCCATGGCCCATTTGCATCCTAATCCTTGTTAAATAATTACCACCCCCCACCTCTGGTATGCAGCTTGCCATGATTCATTTTAATGTGCAGTCTCGAATAGTGCAGCCAAGAAATATAATGTTCTTTGTTCATCCATGAGTGAATCATCATTTTGGCAACCTGGTACTCGATAGCAGCTGGCTGTTTCTATTGGCTGAAACCCTCTTTATGGAAATGGAAATTTAATTCTCTAGCAGGGAGTAAGGTTGTATTAGAGCAGTAGTTCTCAACCTTTCTAATGCCGCGACCATAGTTCCCTCTAAGCTGAGCAGTGAGCAATCGCTCACTTAAAAATCATCATCAACTCAGAGTTTTCCAAACCTGCCCAGAAGCCGAGAGGGAAAGAGTGAGAGGGAAGGAGAGAGAGAGGAAGAGAGGAAGAGAGAGAAACAGATAGAAAAAAGAGAGGAAGGAAAAGAGAAAGAAAAAGAATGGGAGTAAGGAAGAGAGAAAGAAAATCAAAATCTAGTTTGAAACTAGCTCAACTATTTAAGTGGCATTTTGATATTGACAGAGTTGCCCTATTATGAGCTCACTGTTATAGACACACAGTATTTATTTATTTATTTATTTATTTATTTATTTATTTACTCACTCACTCACTCACTCACTCACTCACTCACTCACTCACTCACTCACTCATTCATTCATTTATTTATTTATTATTTCTGTGCCGCCCAGTCCCGGAGGGACTGCCGCTCAGACACTATACTTTTCCGCCCACCCCCAAAGAAAATTAGAGGGAACACTGGCCGCGACCCCTTAATACATTTCCTCAAGTTGGGGTGACCCCCAACCATAAGTTTAGTGGTATATATATATATATATCTCAACTTTATTTGATTAGTCAATCGACCATATCAAAGCGAGAAAAAGGACCACATTGGTCGTCATAAAACTGTGACTGGTTAAAAAACAATAAAATTGGCTAAAATAGAGGAAATTTAAATAAATAATAAGTTAAAATGCAGTATAATATGCTAAAACTGAGTAGTAAAACATGAGAATATAACTTGTGCAAAGGATTATATTAAACAAATCTCCCCCTTCCTCCCTCCCTCCCTCCCTCTCCTCCTTCCCTTCCCTCCTTCCTTTCTACTTCCTCTTTCTCCTTCTACACCAGTGGTTCTCAACCTTTCTAATGCCGCGACCCCTTAATACATTTCCTCATGTTGTGGTGACCCCCAACCATAAGTCTAGTGCCAATTCTCCCCACAGAGCTTTAAGCTGATTGGCAGGAAGGTCAGAGGGACACCCCCACTGTAAACGCCTGATTGGTCGGATTGTAAAAATATGTTCCAAGGCACCAGAATAGAATCTTTCGTTCCTAACAGTGTGGGAAATTTGTCTTTTCCCCTAGTCTTAGGTGACCCCCTGTGAAACGGTCATTCGACCCCCAAAGGGGTCCCGACCCCAGGTTGAGAACCACCACATTACACGACGAGACTCGGCCCTTAGCAACTTTAGGAAGACAGCAGCTGATATTTATAAGCAGTCCTTTATACAGGTAGTCCTCAATTTATGACCATAATTGGGCTCAGAATTTCCACTGACAAGCAGTGGAATTGTTATGTGAATCATGCCTGATTTTATGACCAGTTTTTTAGTACCACTGCAGTTGGAAGGAAATCACTGCTGTTGGTAAGCAAATTATGTAGTTGTTAAGTAAACACCTGCAGTTGTTAAGTGAATCATGCAGTTGTTAAGCAAATCACTGCAGTTGTTAAGCAAATTAAGTAGTTAAGTAAACCACTGCAATTAAGTGAATCATGCAGTTGTTAAATGAATCACGCAGCTGTTATGCTAGTCATTGCAGTTGTTAAGCGAATCATGCAGTTAAATGAATCATATAGTTATTAAGTAAACCACTGCAGCTGTTAAACGAATCACTGCAGTTGTGAAGCAATTCACTGCAGTTGTGAAGGAAATCATGTAGTTGTTAAGTGAACCACTGCAGTTGTTAAGCAAATCACTGCAGTTGTTAAGCAAATCACTGCAGTTGTGAAGCAATTCACTGCATTTGTGAAGGAAATCATGTAGTTGTTAAGTGAACCACTGCAGTTGTGAAGGAAATCATGTAGTTGTTAAGTGAACCACTGCAGTTGTGAAGCAATTCACTGCAGTTGTGAAGCAATTCACTGCAGTTGTGAAGGAAATCATGTAGTTGTTAAGTGAACCACTGCAATTGTTAAGCAAATCACTGCAATTGTGAAGCAATTCACTGCAGTTGTGAAGGAAATCATGTAGTTGTTAAGTGAACCACTGCAGTTGTTAAGCAAATCACTGCAGTTGTGAAGCTAATCATTCAGTTGTTAAATGAATCATGCAGTTGTGAAGCAAATTGTGCAGTTGTGAAGCAACTCCCATCTTCTCCCATTGACTTTGCTTGTTGTGAGCCAGCTGGGAGGGTCACAAGTGGCAGTGCACATGACCGTAAAATAGAAACCGGTTGCCAAGGCCCTGAATTTTAATCATGTGATTGCTGGGCATGCTGCAAAGGTTGCAATTTTGATTGTAAGTCCCCTTTTTCCCCCCACTGCCGTTTTAACCTCACCGTCACTAAGCGAATGGTTTTAAAGTCAAGGACTATTCGTAAAGTAGGACAGTGTTTCTGTCAGCCTTAGCAACTTGAAAATGTGTGGACTTCAACTCCCAGCAATCCCCAGCCAAATCATCTGAGCTAGCTGGGGAATCCCGGCTATTCTGGGGTATGTTGGGAATTGAAGTCCTCACCTCTTGGAAGTTGCCAAGGTTGAAAAAGTCTGAAAGAGGAGAGATGCTGAAATTGAGATTATTATTTCGAAGGATATCCGGAAAGTCAGGTTATAAGGCACGTAGCTCTCATGGGGAATGTTCGCGGGAGAAGTTCAATTCAATTCAATTCAATTTATTAGATTTGTATGCCGCCCCTCTCCGAAGACTCGGGGCAGCTCACAACAATAATAAAAACAGTATAACAATGGAACAAATCTAATAATAAAATTATATTAAAAAAACCCAACAATTTAAAAACCATACAACACATACATACCAAACATAAAATATAAGAAAGCCTGGGGGAGATGTCTTAATTCCTCCATGCCTGGCGATATAGGTGGGTCTTGAATAACTTGCGAAAGACAAGGAGGGAGGGGGGCTGTTCTAATCTCCGGGGGGAGTTGATTCCAGAGGGCCGGGACCGCCACAGAGAAGGCTGTTCCCCTGGGGCCCGCCAAACGACATTGTTTGGTTGACTGGACCTGGAGAAGGCCAACTCTGTGGGACCTTATCGGTCGCTGGGATTCGTGCAGTAGAAGGCGGTTCCGGAGGTATTCTGGTCCAATGCCATGAAGGGCTTTAAAGGTCATTACCAATACTTTGAATTGTGACCGGAAACCGATCGGCAGCCAGTGCAGGCCATGGAGTGTTGTAGAAAAGTGGGCGAATCTAGGAAGCCCCACGATAGCTCTCGCGGCCGCATTCTGCACGATCTGAAGTTGGTATTACTATCGTGTAGTGGGAAGCCAGCGGAAGAGCATGAGCAGGGCCAGTGGTCAGTTAGAGATGAGCGTCCTCATTCCGTTTCCCTCCAAGTGCGAAGTGCGCGCTGTAATGCGCTGCCTGAATGCAAAGGGCATGTACGCTGCTGCGATGGGTGCCCAAGATTTGTGTGTGATGGGTGCCCATGATTTTTCTTGCTGGTTGCTGAGTTTTGAATTTTTTGGCAAAAGGAGAATGAGTATGGTCCTCTGCATTGATTGACGTTTGCTCTCTGAAGTGTGGTGATAAGCCCAAGTTTCATCTCCTGTCGCTATACAGTTGAGAAAAGCCTCGCCTTCAATCTCGAAACGGTCAAGAAATTCTCGGGCGGCACTGACTGTCGATTTTGTGTGCTTCTGTATTGTAGTTATATATTGCAGTGATACCTTGTCATATGAACCCCTCATCATACAAACTTTTCGAGATACGAAACCAGGGTTTGGGGGTTTTTTTTGCCTCTTCTTACGAACTTTTTCCACCTTACGAACCCGCCGCCGCTGGGATGCCCCGCCTCCAGATTTCCATTGCCAGCGGAGCAGCCGTTTTTGCGATCCTGGGATTTCCCTGAGGCTCCCCTGCATGGGAAACCCCACCTCCTGACTTCCGATGCTGTAGGGAAATCCCAGGATGGGAATCCCAGGATCGCAAAAACGGGCGCTCCGCTGGCAACGGAAGTCTGGAGGTGGGGTTTCCCAGCGAGGGAAGCCTCAGCGAAATCGCACCATCGCAAAAACACAGAAGTCCGGCGGTGGGGTTTCCCATGGAGGGGAGCTTCAGGGGAATCCCACCAGCGCAAAAACGGGCGTTTTGGCTTGAAAAAGGGGTAAATTTTTGGCTTGCACGCATTAATCGGTTTTCCATTGATTCCTATGGGAAACATTGTTTCGTCTTACGAACTTTTCACCTTACGAGCCTCCTCCTGGAACGAATTAATTTTGTAAGACGAGGTATCACTGTATATCTAAAATGTGTTTAGGCTTGATAGCTTTGTTTGCTGATTATGACAAGAAAACTGGTAAGAAAGACTATGATCTTGATAACATTTGCATTGTTACATAGAAACATAGAAACATAGACGACTGACGGCAGAAAAAGACCTCATGGTCCATCTAGTCTGCCCTTATACTATTTCCTGTATTTTATCTTAGGATGGATATATGTTTATCCCAGGCATATTTAAATTCAGTTACTGTGGATTTACCAACCACGTCTGCTGGAAGTTAGTTCCAAGCATCTACTACTCTTTCAGTAAAATAATATTTTCTCATGTTGCCTTTGATCTTTCCCCCAACTAACTTCAGATTGTGTCCCCTTGTTCTTGTGTTCACTTTACTATTAAAACACTTCCCTCCTGAACCTTATTTAACCCTTTAACATATTTAAATGTTTCAATCATGTCCCCCCTTTTCCTTCTGTCCTCCAGACTATACAGATGGAGTTCATGAAGTCTTTCCTGATACGTTTTATACTTAAGACCTTCCACCATTCTTGTAGCCCGTCTTTGGACCAAGATTGTTATTGAACAATTGAACAATAAGATTGTTATTCTGACTTATTATGTGTATGACTTTGTTTATCTGAATATGTTATTTCTCAAAGTAAACTTTAATTCAAGTTAGTAGATCTGTGTGTGCCTGAGTAGTTGTTATTCACAATTAATCTCAATCTGTGTCTGCACAACCTTGGTAAACAAGGATTACTCTGTTCATACATTAATAGCTAACTTCCCCTTTCCCCAGTGGACTTGTTACAAATGCTGGAAATGAACATGACGATCGCCTTCCCCGCGGCCCCTTTGCTGACCGTCATCTTGGCTTTAGTAGGTAAGGAGAAAAGCTTCTTGGAAGAATCAGTACTGTTGCGTAAACGGGCGTGTAGCCCCTGTGGATTGGAAAGAGCCCACCCACCACTGTTTCTGATAAGACATTCCTCGGTTCTGCTTATATAAGTATTTGTTCCATATTTACTTGACAGCTTCCTATAGTGCAGTGTTCCTCAGCCTTGGTGATTTGAAGTCGTTTGGCCTTCAATGCTGGCTGGGGAATTCTGGGAGTTGAAGTCCACACAATTCCAAATCGCCACTGTTAAGAAAACTGCTTTAGAATTCCCCTTTCTAACCTACTGAAGTATCCTTCAACTACCTGTCTGCCTTACGTCAACTGCCTTAAGCCATCGTTATTGAAGAAATACCTTCTGAAGGACTGGAGGCAGAGGTGAAATGCTATTGGTTTAGACCAGTTTATCCGAACCGCTAGTAAAAAATGCTACTAGGAGAATTGGTATATCTGACGATCAGCTGGGCCACATTTATTTTATTTATTTGTTTGTTTGTTTGTTTGTTTGTTTATTTATTGATTTGATTTGATTTGATTTGTATGCCGCCCCTCTCCGAAGACTCGGGGCGGCTAACAACAATATAAAAAGACAATGTAAACAAATCTAATATTAAAAATAATCTTAAAAAACCCTAATTTAAAAAAACCACTCATACATACAAGCATACCATGTATACATTCTATAAGCCTAGGGGGAAGGGAAAATTTCAATTCCCCCATGCCTGACGACAGAGGTGGGTTTTAAGGAGCTTGCGAAAGGCAAGGAGGGTGGGGATAACTCTGATATCTGGGGGGAGTTGATTCCAGAGGGTCGGGGCCGCCACAGAGAAGGCTCTTCTCCTGGGTCCCGCCAAACGGCATTGCTTAGTCGACGGGACCCGGAGAAGGCCAACTCTGTGGGACCTAACCGGTCACTGGGATTTGTGCGGCAGATCTAGCTAATCCAGACATGATCTGGATTAGCTAGAAAGCAGGATTTCCTGCTTCGTAGCTAATCTAAAATCACCCGGCACAGCTGATCGTCAGATATACCAATTCTCCTAGTAGCATAGGTAAGAAAGCTCATAGGTAAGAAATTTAGGACAAATAAAGGGAAATATTTCTTCACCCAGAGGGTCCTTGGTTTATATAATTCACTTCCAGAAGAGGTTGTGACAGCTGTCAGCATGGATAGCTTCAAGGCAGGATTAGACAGATTCATGGATGCCAAGTGTATCGGTGGTTATTGAAATGGATGTCCATGTGCCGCCTCTATGTTGGTTGAGGCAGGCAGGGTTCCCTTGAGTCCCATTTATTGGAGGTCAAGGGAAAGGGAGGGTCTTGCCTTCTCTTTCTGCTCAAGATCCCCATGGACAATTTATTGGTGGGCCACTGTGGGACACAGAATGCTGGAATCGATGGGCCTGATTCAGCAGGGCTCTTCTTAGGTTCTTATGATTCCGTCCCCCATTATCTTTGCAGACTCTGGTGGCTTCAAAATGCTCCTTTTTCTGCGCTATACAGTTGTGCCTGTGGTGCGCATAAGTGCGCAGTGTGCATGTATGCATGAAGTGAATGGGTGTTGCCGTACCTGAACACCTTTTCTCATTAGGTCGCGCAATAGTCTAGGAATGGGTGGCTACAGTCTGATCTGCTCAGTTATTGAGTCTATGTTTTTCGGGCTACTCCTCCATGCTTCTCTGCACATGCTCCGGTTTTCGACGAAGCGAGGGCTGAAAAGGAGACTTGCACAAAATGTTAGAGACAAGACGGTTCCAGGTCCCAGGAGCATTTTGCAGGGTGTTTCGGTGATTGTCTTCTATGTGTGTATGTTTCAAATAAAAATATTTTTTTTAAAAAAAGAGAAAAGGTGTTCAGGTGAGCCAACACTCATTCTCCAGCAGGGTTGTGAAATAATCCAGGAATGGGATGTTCCAAAGCCTGATATCCCTAAGGGGGGGTAGCTGGAAACCCCCCCCCCAAAGGCTAAGTGGACTTGACCTAAGACCCTCTTCCCAAAGGCTGGCTCTGTTAAAAAGTGCTATTGCTAACATGTTGTAAGCCACCCTGAGTCTAAGCAGAAGGGCGGCATAAAAATTGAATAAATAAAATAAATAGATCGATAGATAGATAGATAGATAGATAGATAGATAGATAGATAGATAGATAGATAGATAGATTAGATAGTTAGATAGATAGATAGATTAAATGCATAAATAGATAGATAGATAGATAGATTAAATAGATAGATAGATAGATAGATAGATAGATAGATAGATTAAATACATAAATAGATAGATAGATAGATAGATAGATTAGATAGATAGATAGATAGATTAAATACATAAATAGGTAGATAGATAGATTAGATAGATAGTTAGATAGATAGATAGATTAAATACATAAATAGATAGATAGATAGTTAGATAGATAGATAGATTAAATACATAAATAGATAGATAGATAGATAGATAAAATACATAAATAGATAGATAGATAGATAGGTAGGTAGATTAAATACATAAATAGATAGATAGATAGATTAGATAGTTAGATAGATAGATAGATAGATAGATAGATAGTTAGATAGATAGATAGATAGATAGATAGATAGTTAGATAGATAGATAGATAGATAGATTAGATAGATAGATAGATAGATAGATAGATAGATAGATAGATAGATAGATAGATAGATAAAGCCTCCACCAAGGTGAAGACCCCCAACTTGTAATGTTTAAAGAGGGGGGAGGGCAGTGGCCCAAGTGGCCGCATTGCAGACATCTTCCAGAGCAGGGGTAGGCCAAGTTGGCTCTTCTGTAACATGTGGACTTCAACTCCCAGAATTCCTGAGCTAGCATGACCGGCTCAGGAATTCTGGGAGTTGAAGTCCACAAGTCATAGAAGAGCCCACTTCAAGGCGTCCTGCATGGCCCCATGCCGTGGTGATAGTTGCGCCCCTTCCTGGTGGAGCGTGCTGTGATGCGCCTGGGAGCTGGGAGGGGCTGTGCTTGATACGCTTCAGTGATGCACGGCCTGATCCAACGGCCAATGGTCGAGGATGACATTTTAGGGCCCATCCAACCAGTTCGGGAGTTGAGAAAGAGGGCCTCAGATCTCCTGGTGGGTGCCACCCATGTGATCCAAAGTTTTTAGGACCCTCCGTACGTTCCGTTTAGGCCGCCTTTGCTATCTTTGCAGACTCTTCTGGCTTCCAAATGTTCCTTTCTCAGCGCCGCACGGTAGGGCCTGCAGCACCCATGCACAAGCAGCGTGCACGAAGCAAACTGGTAGCAGATTTCAACAGAGTGGAGACATTTGTTTTTAAAGATGAATAGCAGAGCTGCCGTTATGCAGAGTCTGTGGATTTAAAGCCAGCCTCTCTGTTGCAAAGGTTTTCTTGGTGCAAGAAGGCCTCGCATTTGGGTTGAGAATTATGGAGGGTCATAACCCCTTTTCTTCCCTCTCGGAACAGGCATGGAGGCCATCATGTCCGAATTCTTCAACGACACCACCACGGCCTTCTATATCATCCTCATTGTGTGGCTGGGAGACCAGTACGATGCCATTTGCTGCCACACCAACACAAGCAAAAGGCACTGGTTGAGGTACGGACCTGGGACTTCACTCAGGCAGTGGACTCCCTGGACCAGAGATGGCAACCTTTGGGAAGCAGGATGTGTGTGTGTGTGTATTGGGGGGGGGGCTTTTAAACAATTTTGGAGGGCAGAATAGACCACCAATTGTACCTAAGGACTTTTCTAAAAAAAAATATTATCCCACCTTTTAGATTTTTTCACCAGGCATGGCACCGGGCCAGATTATCTCAGGGACCGCCTTCTGCCGCATGAATCCCAGCGACCAATTAGGTCCCACAGAGTGGGCCTTCTCCGGGTCCCGTCAACTAAACAATGTCGGTTGGTGGGGCCCAGGGGAAGAGCCTTCTCTGTGGCGGCCCTGACCCTCTGGAACCAACTCCCCCCAGAGATCAGAATATCCCCACCCTCCTTGCCTTTCGTAAGCTCCTCAAAGCCCACCTCTGCCGTCAGGCATGGGAGAATTAAGATAATCTTTCCCCCTAAGCTTCTACAATTTATGCATGATATGTTTGTATGTATGATTGGTTTTATAACAAGGGTTTTTAGCTGTTGTAGTATTGGATTTTTACATTCTGTTTTTTGTCACTGTTGTTAGCCGCCCCGAGTCCACAGAGAGGGACGGCATACAAATCCAATAAATAGATAGATAGATGGATAGATAGATGGATAGATAGATAGATAGATAGATAGATAGATAATTGAGACATCTCCCCCAGGCTTATAGAGTTTTATGTATGGTATGCTTGTGTTGTATGTATTTAAAATAATGGGTTTTTAGATATTTTCTTTTAAATATTAGATTTGTTCATTGTACACTGTTTTATTATTGTTGTGAGCCGCCCCGAGCCTGCGGAGAGGGGCGGCATACAAATCTAATAAATTATTATTATTATTATTATTATTATTATTATTATTATTATTATTATTTAAAATAGCTCAAGGAAACAGATACACGTAATACTCCTCCCTTCTTCTGTTTTCCCGAGAATAACAGCCCTGTGAGGTGAGAGCTAGGTTAAGAGAAAGAGATTAATCCAAACACAGACTCAGCCAGCTTTATACTAAGGCAGGACTAGAACTCACAGTCTCCTGGGGATTGGCTCGGCTGGCTTTCATGCCTAAGGTGGAACTAGAATTCATAGTGTCCTGGTGTTTGGCCAAAAGTCACCCAGGTGGCTTTCGTGCCTAAAACGAGACTAGAACTCACAGTCTCCTGTTTTTTAGCCTGTTCCCTTCACAAGTGGACCAAACTGTCTTTTAGGGTTTTTCAGAAGAGCAATTTAAAGGAGTCACAGAACGGCCATTCCCAATTTAGGGCAGCACTTAGATGTTCAGCTGACTCCACCTTGCCTGATGGATTGTGTGTCTTTTACTGTCACACGTTGGGCTAATTTTTTCCCGATTGGACACACCTTGCCATTCTTGTTGCTAGGTCCTCCCAGGACCCGTTTAACCTTCAGTGACCATCATCAATGCCCTTTCCCTTCCCTGGTTCTCATCCCTCACGGATTATAGGACCGGGCTGTTTCTCTCTTTCAGTTCACTTTTACACTTTTTTGAAGCGAAGGTGGGGAAAAATACAACCATTTGTGTTCAGAAAGGAAGGGTGGAAGCAAACTGTGTAAATACTGTGTATAAATGTGTGTGCCTGCATATTTATCTTTCTGTCTCTCTCCAGGTTCTTCTACTTGTACCACTTCGCCTTTTATGCCTACCACTATCGTTTCAATGGGCAGTATAGCAGTTTAGCCTTGGTGACTTCGTGGCTTTTCATACAGGTACGCTACTGGCTCTAAACAATTCCTGTAGCATTGTGTGAACCCCCAAATCATGACAGACTTCAAAAGATAGAATCCGTTTCTACAATTTAGCCTCCCCGAAGAAAAATACTATTTCAGACATTTGTTTGCCAGGTTTCTAGTCCTCAATCTGAGTACAGTGATCTCTCGATTAGCGCGGGGGTTACGTTCCAAGACCTCCCGCGCTAATCGATTTCCGCGTTATAGTGGTGCGGAAGTAAAAAACACCATCTGCGCATGCGCACCATTTTTTTCATGGCCGCACATGCGCAGATGGTGGAGTTTGCGTGTGGGCGGCGGGGAAGACCAAGGGAAGGTTCCTTCAGCCGCCCAACAGCTGATCTGCTCCGCAGCGCGGAAGTAGCGAGGAGCCGAAGATGGGGTTTCCCCGTTGCCCAGGCAAAGGGGAAACCCCATCTTCGGCTCCTCGCTGCTGCCGCGCTGCGGAGCGGATCAGGTGTTGGGCGGCTGAAGGAACCTTCCCTTGGTCTTCCCGCCGCCCAGGCAAAGGGGAAACCCCAAGATCGCTTGCCGCTTGCCGTATTGCAGCTTGGAGCCTTGCTTCGCCTCCTTCGCTGCAATACGGCAAGCGGCAAGCGATCTTGGGGTTTCCCCTTTGCCTGGGCGGCGCTGGGGCCATGCGGAGCCGCTCATCTAGGGGGGCGTGGACCGGCAAGGTGCCCTCCGCTCTCTCTCTTTCTCTCCCTGTTACCGGTGTGGTATAAGAGAGAGAAAGAAAGAGAAAGGAGGGCGACTTGCCAGTCCACGCCCCCCTGGATGAGCGGCCCCGCATGGCCCCAGCGCCGGACTCCGCCGTTGCCTCCGCCCTTGTTCGGCTCTGCAGCTGAGAGGCCACGTCCACCCCCTCCTCGGTGTCCCCGGCACCCAGCGTCCCCACGCCGCCTCCACCTCCCGGTAATGCGCCCGACCTCTGCCTCTCTCTTTCTCTCTCATATACCACGCCGGCAACAGGGAGAGAAAGAGAGAGAGAACTAGCGCGGACTTATTTTTTAATTAATATTTTTTGAAAAACCGCGTTGCAGCGTTTCGCGCTAATTGAGACCGTGCTAATCGAGGGATCACTGTATTGCATTGGCAGTTCTGTGTTAGCAAAAACTTCAGAAGGATTTAGGGGTAGTGATTTCTGACAGTCTCAAAAATGGGTGAGCAGTGTGGTCGGGCGGTAGGAAAAGCAAGTAGGATGCCTGGGTGCATAGCTAGAGGTATAACAAGCAGGAAGAGGGAGATTGTGATCCCCTTATATAGAGTGCTGGTGAGACCACATTTGGAATACTGTGTTCAGTTCTGGAGACCTCACCTACAAAAAGATATTGACAAAATTGAACGGGTCCAAAGACGGGCTACAAGAATGGTGGGAGGTCTTAAGCATAAAACGTATCAGGAAAGACTTCATGAACTCAATCTGTATAGTCTGGAGGACAGAAGGAAAAAAGGGGGACATGATCGAAACATTTAAATATGTTAAAGGGTTAAATAAGGTTCAGGGGGGAAGTGTTTTTAATAGGAAAGTGAACACAAGTACAAGGGGACACAATCTGAAGTTAGTTGGGGGGAAGATCAAAAGCAACATGAGAAAATATTATTTTACTGAAAGAGTAGTAGATCCTTGGAACAAACTTCCAGCAGACCTGGTTGATAAATCCACAGTAACTGAATTTAAACATGCCTGGGATAAACATATATCCATTGTAAGATAAAATACAGGAAATAGTATAAGGGCAGACTAGATGGACCATGAGGTCTTTTTCTGCCGTCAGTCTTCTATGTTTCTATGTTTTGCTTTCAAGTACATAAATAACACACACTTGAAAGCTCAGAAATTATCCAGATATCATTTTGTCTTCCTGAATACCTAGATCTGTGATTGCAAACCTATGGCATGCGTGCCAGGGGTGGCAGCAGGCAGAGCCCTTTCTGTGGGCACGCATGCCATTGCCCGGTGCTCTTCTGGTTTCTGGCACAGTAGCTGGTCTTCACAAACGCTGGAGCGCTGGAAACCCAAACACCAGCTGGCCGGTGCATGCACATGGGGTGTGGAGGGGAGAACTTTCTTGCTCAGCCCCATAATTTTAATGCTTTTCTCCTCTTTTGCTGCTCTCTGTTCTTCCCCTCCCTGGCAGCATTCCATGATCTACTTTTTCCACCATTACGAGTTGCCAGCCATCCTCCAACAGATCCGGATCCAGGAGATGCTGCTCCAGAACCAGCAGGTGGGGACCCAGACGGCTCTCCAGGACAACCTCAATAACAACACAACCGTCGCGGCGACCCATTCAGCTGACCAGCAGCCCCACTTCGACCCCAGCATGGCTGGGGCAGGAGACAGCTCCCCGGCTTCTGGGGAAGACCACGGTGCCTCGGCCTCCGTTGCTGGCGTCTCCCTCGCGAGTGACTTGAATTGGGTGGCAGAGACGGCAGCTGTCATCACAGAAGTGTCCTTCCTCTCCAACCTGGGCAGTTCCTTTTTGGACTCCAGGGCCACTCCAGATGTTGTGACTTTTGGTGGGACTTCGCAGGGCCTGGAGCTCGCTTCGGACACCTTAACCCGTACAGAAGTGGGCTCCGTCGCTATGGAAGGCACGTCCGCCGTTGGGACTCCTGTGACCAATATACCTCCTCCCGTCACGGCCCACCCAGAGCTGGACGATACTCCCCAGCCGCCAGGGAGTTCAGCAGGCCGAGCGGAGCCGCTGAAGAGAGACTCCTCACCAGGTTTGGCTTCAAGGGGACTCCTGAGCCAGGCCTCTGAAGGGCTTGCCGAGAAGGACCCTACACCGCTGTCCCCAGAAAATACTATCTCCTGATCCCACGAAAACCGCTGCTTCTCCCGAACTCCTTCCTCAATAGGAGACCGGATGGCTTTCCGATTGTATAAATTAAGATTTCCGTACTAAATTCCTCTTTTTGCAGAAGAGGCAGAGCTAGAACGTAAGTCGAAGGTGAGAGAGAGAGAGTCACCTTTTTCTTCCAACCTTCCAAGTACCAGGAAAGAAAGAATGAAAGTAAGAAAAAAGCTGAATAAAAAAAGAAGGGGAAGCGATTGTAGATGTCGTTCCCTGCGTCGGAATCAAATCTTTTTTTTTGTTGTTGAAAGAAGCGGTTTCTGCACCTTTCTCAGCGAATGGCCTCAACCCCCCATTTCACATCTCCGTTCCTCCCTCCGCTTTCCAAACTGCATGGAATCATGGGACTCCCTCTGGGGATCTGCGGGAGATCTTAATTTGCATTTAGGTCTTTGTGTATGCATTCGGGTTTTTGTCCGAGAGGGTGTTTTAGAAACACCAGGGGGCAGGGGGAGAGGGGAAAAAAAAGAACGGGTATCATGACAAAAGTTGTTTGTGGATGCACCTTGGAATCGATGGTGATTTTTATAAAGAGAAATCGATCCTTAAACAAGGTACAGCGTGAAAGGTTGGCGTGAAACGGCTCCAGAATTATCGACGGGAATTGTTTTATTTGAAGGGCCTAATACTTGAGTCCTTTAAAAAAAATCCTCTTCTTTTAAAAAATCGTTTGGACTACTTATGTACAAACACCGTTAATTTTTCTTTATTTTCCCCCCCTAACTGTGGTTGTAGGGGATTATTTGAATAATATAAACTTTATGGGGAAACAGGGGTTGCCCCATTCTTCCACCTCACTGCTTGAACCCAGATCCTTCCACAACTGATGCGCTCCTTGGTGAACGTGGGCCTGCCCCAACGAAAGGATCGAAAGCTTCAGATGGGTGGTCAACTTTTGCAGCGTTACCTTGTTTCGCCCATTTAGCCTCCGAGTGGAAGGAGTCCAGTGATGGGTAAAAACAAATGAGCTGGGACTCTCATTGTGGCCTCTTTTCCTCCTGCGAGGTGGCTGGATGGATGGAAAAAACAGCTCAGAACTTACTTAGGATTACAACAGTTCTAAAAGGGTGCAGGTTAATGCTTTCAAAGGCCAGGCAAAGAATTGAGTTCGAAGGGAAGGAGGCCAAAAATAAAAAAAGGACCGAGCAAAATGCATTAGAGTAGTATTTCTCAACGTTGGCAAGTTTTAAGACAGGTGGGCTTCAACTCTGAGCTGGCTGGGGAATTCTAGGAGTTGAAGTCCACCTGTCTTAAAACTTGCCAAGGGTGAGAAACATAACCTTAGAGCCGAAGAAATGGCTGAAAAATTTGAGTTTTACCTCTCTTTTTTTGGTCAATTCATCCGAAGTGCTGCTTGTGCGCTTAAATGAGGATGATGGCATCAGATTTCCGCTGCCCCCTCCCTTTTCAGCGCGATGCCTTTTTTGACTAGCACATCCTGAACACGAGGGAATTGCTCCCTACGTCACACAACTTCCTTTCCAGAATTACGCTTCTATCGATCGGGAGCAGCCATGCGGCAGCCGTTTTCCATCCTTGGCTTTGGAGCGGGGTTCTCCAGTGCCTTCCGTAGACTCCCCTGGCAAGAGGGAGGGGCTGATTGGCAGGAAGGGGAGGAGGGCTGGGTTTGAGCAGTAGGAAGCTGAGCAGACTCCTGAGATTCTGGTCTTCCGAGCAAGAATCAAATTTCTGGGATGGTGAACGGTGCCATCAAGGAGAACAGCGGCTGATGGCAGATCAGTCCAGGATGCAAGGGGCTTGGAAATTAAAAATAAAAATGTCAGGCCAGTGCTTCCCTTTCAACCCCCAATGAGGGAGTCCTATTCTTGTGCAATAGATTAGTTGAGTTCTTGGCCAGTGTGCCAATTCTCTCCCCCGATCGGTCACCAAAGAAGCTCACATGCGGTCAGATTTTGGGCCTTTCTGCTTTTGAGGGGTGTTTTTTCGTGGGGAGGCAGAATTGGATGGGAGAAAGAGAACCAAACTAAACCACACGAATAGAGTTCATTCTGTTTAATGTACAAAATGTATGTGTGTACATATATATATATATATAGATATATATAGTATATATACTGTATAAATACTGTATTTAATCTTTGTTCGTTCCTCCTTCTTTCCTCACCAGTTGTGCCCTTTGGGGCAGCAAAGGGTTGCTCGTCTTCGGTGCTACGAGGCTGTCGCGGGCGCACACACGTCAGCGTGGGCTTGGACCTCTGCGCACGCGCAAGTGAAATCTCACGTGGCGACTTGCGAACGAGCGAGATTTGGGTGATTCTCGCCAATATTTTTACTTCCATGCAGGCATAGCGACCAATTAGGTCCCACAGAGTTGGCCTTCTCCGGGTCTCGTCAACTAAACAATGTCGTTTGGCGGGACCCAGGGGAAGAGCCTTCTCTGTGGCGGCCCCGGCCCTCTGGAACCAACTCTCCCCGGAGATTAGAATAGCCCCCACCCTTCTTGCCTTTCGCAAGCTTCCTAAAACCCACCTCTGTCGTCAGGCATGGGGGAATTAAGATATTCTTTCCCCCTAGGCTTCCACAATTTATGTATGGTATGTTTGTATGTATGATTGGTTTTAAAATAAGGGTTTTTAGCTTCTTTAGTATTGGATTGTCGCATGTTGTTTTTACCACTGTTGTTAGCTGCCCCGAGTCTATGGAGAGGGGCGGCATACAAATCCAATGAAATGAAATGAAATAGAAGCAAAAAATTGGCGAAAATTGCTGAAATCTCACTTGGGCAAGTGTCCTCACGCACGATTTTGCTGTGCTCATGCGCAGAAGCCAAATTTCACACGGGGGCACACCTGGAGGCGCATGTGGCATGCGTCGGGGATGCAAAGCTGCGTGTGCATCCCAGAATTTCCTACCGGAACAGAGCCCATGGACCGTTCCAGGAGGGGCCCATGACTGCTTTGGGGGCACAGACACAGGAGGGGGGTGGGTTTACAAGGTCCAGCTCCATAACAAACTGCACCGCAACCCAGAGAGCTTCAGCTGCTCCTGATAGGAAGATCTCTTCTAGGGAGCTGCGTTTCCTTTGCCATTCTTAATTCACTTGTTCTAGCTACTGCCGTCATGGCGAACTTTTGGCACACGTGGCAGAGGTGACACACAGCCCTCCCTGTGGGCACGAGCATGTCGCCAGCCTGCTCTTCTGGTTTCCGGTGTGCATATATGCTCCGAAAAGTGTTCGGAAACTTTAGATCGTGCAGAATGCAGCTGCGAGAGCAATCATGGGCTTTCCCAAAAATGCCCTTATAACACCAACACTCCGCAGTCTGCATTGGTTGCCGATCAGTTTCTGGTCACAATTCAAAGTGTTGGTTATGACCTATAAAGCCCTTCATGGCACCGGACCAGATTATCTCAGGGACCGCCTTCTGCTGCACGAATCCCAGCGACCAGTTAGGTCCCACAGAGTGGGCCTTCTCCGGGTCCCGTCAACTAAACAATGTCGTTTGGCAGGACCCAGGGGAAGAGCCTTCTCTGTGGCGGCCCCGGCCCTCTGGAACCAACTCTCCCCGGAGATTAGAATTGCCCCCACCCTCCTCGCCTTTTGTAAGCTCCTTAAAACCCACCTCTGCCATCAGGCATGGGGGGACTGAGATACTCTTTCCCCCTAGGCCTTTACAATTTATGCATGGTATGTTTGTTTGTAGGTAGGTATGATTGGTTTTAAAATAAGGGGTTTTTAGTTGTAGTATTGGGTTTATATGCTGTTTTTATTATTGTTAGCCGCCCCGAGTCTACGGAGAGGAGCGGCATACAAATCCAATAAATAAAATAAATTAATAAATGTGCCGGGCCGGCCAGTTGGTCTGCACGGCTGCCTGAAAACACCCCCAAACCAGGATGTTTTTGGGGCCAAAAATGCCCCCTAAAAACTACCCACAAAACTGTCAAAAAACAGGTACGCACGCGCCAGCCATCTGGTCTTTGGGTTTCCAGGGCTCCAGTGCCTGTGAAGCCACAATGGCGCAGTGGTTAGAGTGCAGTACTGTGAGCTACTTCTGCGGTCAGCAGCTGCCAGTAGTTTGACAGATCGAATCTCAGTAGGCTGAAGGTTGACTCAGCCTTCCGTCCTTCCAAGGTGGGTAAAATGAGGACCCAGATTGTTGGGATGCTAATTCTCTGTAAACCGCTTAGAGAGGGATGCAAAGCCCTGCGAAGCGGTATATAAGTCTAAATGATAAATGCTAATGAAGACCAGCTGACCGGTGAAATATGCATGCGGGAAACCCAAAGAACAGCTGGCCAGTGTGTGCATGAATACCGGCCAGCTGGTGTTCATATTTCCGGTGCTGCAGCGCGCACATGCACGCATGGGCTGGTTTGGGTACTCTGTGTCGAAAAGGTTTGCCATCCCTGGGCTGGTGGATTTGCCCATCCCTGAATAAATGGCTTGTCTCTTCCTCCTCAGCATTGTTACTCTTGGCTTCTCAACTAACACTCCCCCGTCTTGGAATTCAGTCACTCTCCAGAGGTTGAGAATACGAAACATAGAAACATAGAAGTCTGACGGCAGAAAAAGACCTCATGATCCATCTAGTCTGCCCTTATACTAATTTCTGTATTTTATCTTAGGATGGATATATGTTTATCCCAGGCATGTTTAAATTCAGTTACTGTGGATTTATCTACCACATCTGCTGGAAGTTTGTTGCAAGGATCTACTACTCTTTCAGTAAAATAATATTTTCTCATGTTGCTTTTGATCTTTCCCCCAACTAACTTCAGATTGCGTCCCCTTGCTCTTGTGTTCACTTTCCTATTAAAAACACTTCCCTCCTGGACCTTTGACATATTTAAATGTTTCGATCATGTCCCCCCTTTTCCTTCTGTCCTCCAGACTGTACGGATTGAGTTCAGGCTTGGGAAAATGGGACTTCGTGGGTTTATCAGCAGATTGCCATTTTAACGGGAGAGAAACAGGACGTTTTACTCATTTTAATTTGAATTAGAGCTGGTTTGATGTTTTTGTTGGCTTCCCTTGTCTCGGATTGGCCCCATCTATCTTGGAGGCCTGGCCCAGCCTTGCCACTAAAAGGCTAAAGGGCTTTCAGCTTACAATATACAGTGGAACCCCGACATAAGAGCTGCTCTACTTAAGAGCAACTCGAGATAAGAGCTGGGAGGGGAGAGATATTTTTGTTCTACTTACAAGCCCAAATTCGAGATACAAGCGCCAAGGAGCTGTCTCCTGAAGCCAAACGCTAACTTCCGCGTTCGGCTTCAGGAGACAGCTGCGAAGCGGCGCGCGTGTTTTAAAAGGTTGCAGCCGGCCTGGGGGGCTCGGGGGGGTGCTTGCAGCTTTCTTTCTTGCTCTTTTTCTTTCTCTCTTTTACCTTCCCTTCCTCTATTTCTTCTTTTCTTTCTCCTTCCCACCTTCTTCCCTCCCTCCCTCCCTTCACTCATTCCTCTCTTACTCTCCCCTTTCATAAGTTTCCTTGCTTCCTTCCTCTGTTCCTGTCCCTTCCCCCTTTCTTTCTTTCTTTCTTTCTTTCTTTCTTTCTTTCTTGCTTTCTTTCTTGCTCTTTTTCTTTCTCTCTTTTACCTTCCCTTCCTCTATTTCTTCTTTTCTTTCTCCTTCCCACCTTCTTCCCTCCCTCCCTCCACTCATTCCTCTCTTACTCTCCCCTTTCATAAGTTTCCTTGCTTCCTTCCTCTGTTCCTGTCCCTTCCCTCTTTCCTTCCTTCCTTCCCACCCTCCGTCCATTCATTCACCCATTCCTCTCTTGATCGCTTAAAGCCGGTCCCTGGTGCAAAAAGGGTTGGGGACCTCTGTCCTACAGGATTGGGTGGCAGAGAAGTTGAACATATGTAAATTTAAAAGTTTAAGAAAGTTTACAAGTTAAGTGAAAGAAACTTCATTATTCATTTATATGTACATGTACATTTCTTCATTAAAAACATGTCTTTCTGCATAATTTAGACTAACTTTGTGAGTTTTTTGAGGGCTGGAACCAATTAAAATTATTTACATTAATTCCTATGGGGAAAAGTCGTTCGAGATAAGAGCTGCTCGACTTAAGAGCCCAGGTACGGAACGAATTAAACTCGTATCTCGAGGTACCACTGTAGTTCAAACTCCTGCTCGAGAAACCATGTCACTGAACTTAATAGCACTAGCAATAGCATTTATCCCTATATACCGCTTCACAGTGCTTTTACAGCCCTCTCTAAGCGGTTTACAGAATCAGCCTATTGCCCCCAACAATCTGGGTCCTCATTAAACCCACCTGGGAAGGATGGAAGGTTGAGTCAACCTTGAGCTGGTGGTGAGATTTGAACTCCTGAATTACAGCGAACAGCTGAAGTAGCCTGCAGTGCTGCACTCTAACCACTGTGCCACTCCGGCTCTGAACTCATACCTCCAAAAAAGGCCTCTATTCATCAGTTTACAACATACACTGCTTAAAAAAATAAAGGGAACACTTAAACATAGAAACATAGAAGACTGACGGCAGAAAAAGACCTCATGGTCCATCTAGTCTGCCCTTATACTATTTCCTGTATTTCATCTTACAATGGATATATGTTTATCCCAGGCATGTTTAAATTCAGTTACTGTGGATTTACCAACCACGTCTGCTGGAAGTTTGTTCCAAGGATCTACCACTCTTGCAATGAAATAATATTTTCTCACGTTGCTTTTGATCTTTCCCCCAACTAACTTCAGAATGTGTCCCCTTGTTCTTGTGTTCACTTTCCTATTAAAAACACTTCCCTCCTGAACCTTATTTAACAACACAATATAATTCCAATTAAACCAAACCTCTGAAATCAAAAGGCCATTTAAGCAACACTGATCGACAATCAATTTCACCTGCTGTTGTGCACATTCAACTTTGTACAGAACAAAGTATTCAATGAAAATATTTCATTCATTCAGATCTAGGGTGTGTTATTTGAGTCTTCCTTTTATTCTTTTGAACAGTATACAGTATTCCCTGAACTTGGGAATACAGCTGGGTTTTATTTTTCCATTTCCCAATCCAGATATTGGGCTGGGATAGGATCTTTGGGGGACGAGCAAATCCAAAAAGTCTGAGTTTCCAGAATGTAAGAAAATAAAACACGTCACTTTATCTTTCCAAAAGCGAAAATATTTTAATCCCCGTCTTGCTTCTTAGCCTGTTACCCATCTAATTTCGTTTTAAAGTAAATAAAATGGTGAGGACAGGTTTTTTTTAACATATAAAAATGAACAGTAGCTCAATTCAGCATTCTCCCAATTCCTGCCCCCTCTAGATCTGTGAGACTACACTGCCCATCATTTTCCAAACACTATGGGCTGGTGAAGATGGAAACGGGTCCAATACACATAGAAGGGCATCAAATTTTAGAAGGCTCCTCTATATATAACTCTAAAAATCCTATTGGAATATCCGCCAACTCACTTGAATTTGCACTGCCCAAAAATAAATACCAAAGGGAAAAACCAGTGGCCAATCATGTAAACCTGTAAAGAAGTACAGTGCTACCTCTACCTACAAACGCCTCTACTTACAAACTTCTAGATAAGAACTGGGTGTTCAAGATTTTTTTTGCCTCTTCCCATGAACCATTTTCCACTTACAAACCCGAGCCTCTGAAACTGTAACCAGAAAAGGCAGGGAGAAGCCTCCGTGGGGCCTCTAGGAATCTCCTGGGAGGAAACAAGGCTGGAAAAGGCAGGGAGAGGCCTCTGTGGGGCCTCTAGGAATCTCCTGGGAGGAAACAACGCTGGAAAAGGCAGGGAGAAGCCTCTGTGGGGCCTCTCTAGGAATCTCCTGGGAGGAAACAAGGCTGGAAAAGGCAGGGAGAGGCCTCTGTGGGGCCTCTAGGAATCTCCTGGGAGGAAACAAGGCTGGAAAAGGCAGGGAGAAGCCTCTGTGGGGCCTCTCTAGGAATCTCCTGGCAGGAAACAGGACTGGAAAAGGGAGGAGAAGCCTCCGTGGGGCCTCTCTAGGAATCTCCTGGGAGGAAACAGGGCCTCCCTCCACCCTCCCTGTGGTTTCCCCAATCGCACGCATTATTTGCTTTTACATTGATTCCTATGGGAAAAATTGCTCCTTCTTACAAACTTTTCTACTTAAGAACCTGGTCACGGAACAAATTAAGTTCGTAAGTAGAGGTACCACTGTATTTAAACTTTGGTTTCACACCCACAAGAATCATCCCAGCAAATTCATTTTGGAAAATTGGCCTTCGGGATTGATACTAAAAATGTATTTATTTGGTTTTCAATTTGTTTGTAAGATTTATAAACTGCCTCCTGGCTAGACAGCCTGTGGGAAAATGTCGCCTCTTAAGAGGCCCTAGGCACGCTGGATGTATTTCTTTGGTTTCCAACCGGGTTCATGCTTTATGAAAGGAAAAAACCCCAAATACTTTTAAAAGTTACCACGAATCCTAGCGACCAATAAGGTCTCACAGAGTTGGCCTTCTCCTGGTCCCGTCGACTAAACAATGTTGTCTGGCGGGCCCCAGGGGAAGAGCCTTCTCTGTGGCGGCCCTGGCCCTCTGGAATCAACTCCCCCCAGAGATTAGAACTGCTCCCACCCTCGTCTTTTGTAAACTACTCAAGACCCACCTATACCGCCAGGCATGGGGGATTTGAGACATCTTTCCCCCAGGCTCCTTATAATTTATGTTTAGTATGTATGTGTTGTCTGGTTTTAATATGATAGGGTTTTAGTTATTTCTTTTAATATTAGATTTGTGCTACTATAATATTGTTTTTATCATTGTTGTGAGCTGCCCCGAGTCTTCAGAGAGGGGCGGCATACAAATCTAATAAATTATTATTATTATTATTATTATTATATGCAGTGGGGCTGCGCAGAGCTGAATTCAAATGATAAATGCTGGGTTTGCAGTGCACGTTTCACTCCTGTTGGGGAGAATTAAAGCCTTTGGACTGTGCCCTGGACTGATGTGACTGCCCAGAAGACATTTAGCATAGAGGTGACCCTGATGAAAGGCCTACACGGGACCCTGACTGTGCTCCGAATTCAGATTTTGCCCTTTAACTTGAGATCAGCCACAGCTGCAATACGGATCTGCCTCCTAAGGATGGTTGTGCATGCCAAACTGGTTTAGTTTATCACAGGTTTGTTTCTCTTGCCTGGAATGAAATACTCAGCTCCCATCTGGGTTCTTCTAAAGCAAAGATCTGACTTCAAATACGGCAGTTTGAACAAAGGTTAATTGTTCCCAGCGTCAGGAAATTTCTCCTAGGTTTGGTTTCTCTTCGTTTAAGCTTCCATCCGCTTCTGTGGTCTGCCCTTATGACCCTCCAGAATTGGCTCAGGGGAGGGGAGGGCAGCATGGAGCCCCTCTGCCTTGTCCTGAGTTGGACTGGCAGGAGATTTTTTAAAAAGCCTGCTCTTGCTAAGACCTGGGCAAATGAAGAGGTTGGCAGGCCCCTCCGAAGGTCTGAAGCGATTCCTTGTGCCCACCCTCTCCAAGGTCACACAGACAAAGTTTGGTGGGAAATTGTTGAAAAATAAAATTAGGATGCTGGAAGGAATAATAAATATACTTGGAGTGCATATACAGTACTGTAAACGTTCTTTTAAGCTTACCCAATATCAGCCCTCTCCCCGTTGCTTTCCTTTCCTTTCTCCTTCTTCCCCTCCGTTCCTCCTCTCCTTCCTCCTCCTCTCCCCTTCCCCTCCTGTCCTATTTTCTCCTCTCCCCTCCCTCTCCTCTCCCCTTCCTCTCCTGTCCCCTCCTCTTCCTCTCCTCCCCTTCCTCTCCTCTCCCCTCCCCCTTCCTCTCCCCTCCTCTTCCTCTCCTCCTCTCCCCTTCCTCTCCTCTCCCCTCCCTCTTTTCCCTTCCCCTCCTCTGCCCTTCCTCTCCCCTCCTCTTTTTCTCCTCCCCTCCCCTTCCTCTTCTCTCCCCTCCTCTCTTCTCCTCTCCTCTCTGCTCCTCCCCTCCCCTCTCCTCCAGAAATCTTACTTCTATCCACTTTGGTAATGCCATTACCCTCTTCGGAGAGGGGCGGCATACAAATCGAATAAATAATAATAATAATAATATTGCAATCTTTGGTTTCCCTGTCCCACAAGAAACCTCCCCAGGTCTCCCAACTTCTGGGACGTTGCTCCCTCCATGTAAACAGACCTCTCTCCAAGACTCAAGAGTCTCTTCCGCTTGTTCCATGTGCTCCTTCATCTGCCTTGGGCTGTACCGCTAAATGATGACACCCCCCACTCCAGCTAACATCAGAACAAAACACCCTTATCAGCTGGAAAGTTGCTTCCTTTGGTTCATTGTGTCGTCTACCCTGTCTTCCAAAAGCTTCTCCAAGGTCAAAATGGCAAACTTTGCTGAGGAGCCCTGGAAGCGAATGCCTGTGCCTCCACCCACCCCAAAACTCCATGCCACTATGGCTGCACCTGATATGTGCCTAACCGAACTCAAGTCCGACCACTGGGGCTATGCAGCTGGGAGACTAGCTAGCTGTGGTGGGTTACAAGTTTCTGGGTCCCAGGAAAAGAAGCTGCAATTGCTTGACAGTGATTTAAACCCGCTCTCCAGAATATGTGCTCCGCCCAGGGAAGGGCTCCCTGTCACCAACACTCCCGATGCGCTCCCGGTGACCGGTGTGCATGCAAGATTTGGCTTCTGCACATGTGCAGGAAGTGAAATCTTGCGAGGACACTTGCGTGAGATTTCGCCGATTTTCAGCAGTTTTTTGCTTCCATCTGCGGAAGCAAAAAACCTGCCAAAAATCTGTGAAATCTCTCACGTGAGATTTCGACTTCCTGCACATGCGCAGGAGCTGAATCTCATGCTCACGCGCCCGTGCACACATCGGGGACTCGGAGGTGTGTGCGCATATTTGTTTTTCTTACCAGGACGGAGTGTCAGACCGTCTATGTAGCTGCTCACTACTGGCTCGGCCCAGTGAAGGGCTACCAAAATGTTTACTACCACACTGTGGGCGTGGCTTATGCAGGACGCCCTGCATTTTCTTTCAACATCTTTCAGTGCAAACTGGGTGCTCTGGGGTGGAGCTCCATTTTCGCTACCCCACTGTGTCCTTCCCCCCCCCCCATCCAGGCAGTAGCCCACCCCTGGCTCCGCCCCTATGCTTAGCCTTACTCCCGACCTTCTCTTCATTCGACACTTCCTGTTTTTTGAAGCTTCCTACAAATGGTGTCGGCCTACTAAGGTTGAAAAGACAAGCGAAAGCTGGAGAAGGGTGCTCCTTCTAAGCCTCCAAGAGGTTCTGGGCCAAAACCAGCAACAGGACCTCACAGAACGCCAGGTCAGGATCAGACTGCTGAATGTGGACCCATGAAGGTAACTTAGAACAATGGCCAACTCCCAGAATTCCTCAGTCAGCCATGATCCTTGTTTATCATTTACCTCAGAGGTCTTCAAACATGGCAACTTTTAAGACTTGTGGACTTCAACTCTCCGTTCCTGGAGTTTCTGAAGCCATTCCCCCCCCCCCCCAAAGCACCTGTCTTTTTCACTGCTTTGTAAAATGAAATATTTGAAAACTTATTCCAGGCATTTCCTCCCCCCCCCCTCCAGCTTTTCAAATTACAGGTTCAACGTGAGGTTTTAATTCCAGACAAACTGATATTTATCTCTTCGGTTTGAAAAGATTAGACTATAAATCAGGGGGTCCCAAACTTGATAATTTTAAGATTTGTGGACTTCAACTGCCAGAATTCTCCAGCCAGCTATGCTGGAGAATTCTGGGAATTGAAGACCCCCAAGTCTTAAAGGTGCCAAGTTTGGAGACCTCTGAGGTAAATGATACACGAGGATCATGGCTGACTGAGGAATTCTGGGAGTTGAAGCCCACAAATCTTAAAGATGCCAAATTTGGAGACCTCTGAGGTAAATGATACACGAGGATAATGGCTGACTGAGGAATTCTGGGAGTTGAAGTCCACAAGTCTTAAAGATGCCAAATTTGGAGACCTCTGAGGTAAATGATACACGAGGATAATGGCTGACTGAGGAATTCTGGGAGTTGAAGTCCACAAGTCTTAAAGATGCCAAATTTGGAGACCTCTGAGGTAAATGATACGCGAGGAACATGGCTGACTGAGGAATTCTGGGAGTTGAAGTCCACAAGTCTTAAAGTTGCCAAGGTCGGAGACCCCTGATCATGAATTAATTCAGAATCCAAACCTATCTAGTCCTGCTTACTTGGTCGACCGCCCTGCCGCCATCTTCCTCATCCTGGAGGATTTTTGTTTTTTCAAAGGACACGGATGAAGTGGGACTTTCCACATGCAAATAAGGGTGACCAGCAACCCACGCGGCCCTATGGATGAAAACTGGGGAAGGCAGGGAAAGCTAGAACAAAACCCCTCTCCCAACCGGTATCTGCCCTTCCTTGTTTTGCTCTCCGCGCCGGCATCCTTCGCTAGGAACGGGAGTCCAAACCAGAGTCCAGTCGGATGGCCCTTCCCCATTCCATCACCTGTCCTCACTACTCTCCCTGATTAGTGCCTTCAGCGCAGGGGGAAGCCGGGGAGCTTTAGGGGGCGGTCCGAGGGCCACCATGAGCTCGCTCTTCCGCACCAGGGCGGTCCTCAGCTGCTCCCGCATGTCCTCGATTTTGCTCTCCAGCTCCTTCAGTTCCTGCTGCTGGGCTTCCTTGTTTTCCTGCTGGGGGTCCTGGCCGTTCATGCAGTGCCAGACGGGCGCTGCTCTCTCGTCTTCTGAGGTCTCCTCCGGGGCGCTGTCGATGTTGAAGTGCACCCGTTTGTCTTCCTTCTTTATTGCGGCGCAGCGGAGGTTGTTCCAGCCCTCCTGGTTGGGGGGCGGCTGGGGTTCGTCGGGAGGCTTTTGAAGGTTGCACCTTTGGAGGGGCAGAGAGAGAGAAAGAGTAAAGATAGAGAAAGTCTGGACGTCATAGAAACATAGAAGATTGACGGCAGAAAAAGACCTTATGGTCCATCTAGTCTGCCCTTATACTATTCTCCTGTATTTTATATTAGAATGGATATACGTTTATCCCAGGCATGTTTAAATTCAGTGACTGTGGTTTTACCAACCACATCTGCTAGAAGTTTGTTCCAAGCATCTACTACTCTTTCATTAAAATAATATTTTCTCACGTTGCTTCTGATCTTTCCGCAACTAATCTCAGATTCTTGTTCCTGTGTTCACTTTCCTATTAAAAACACTTCCCTCCTGAACCTTATTTAACCCTTTAACATATTTAAATGTTTCGATCATGTCCCCCCTTTCCCTTCTGTCCTCCAGACTACACAGATTGAGTTCATTCTTTCCTGATAGGTTGTATGTTTAAGAACCTCCACCATTTTTGTAGCCCATCTTTGGATCCGTTCAATTTTATCCATATCTTTTTGTAGATGAGGTCTCCAGAACTGAACAGTATTCCAAATGGGGTCTCACCAGCGCTCTATACCAGAGGTCCCCAACCTTTTTTGCACCAGAGACCGGCTTTAAGCTAGACCAGTTTTCATGGCCCGGTGGGGGGGGGGGGGGGGCTTTGGTCATATGGGGGTGGGGTTATGGAGGGGTGGAGCCAGGGCCGCCATCAGGAATTTTGGGGCCCCATACAGCCTAAGTGTCTGGGGGGCCCCCTCCCCGCCATTTTAAAACTACTTTATTTTGCGACATACCAATTATGTATGAAATTTACCTTCTTTGGGGAGGGGTGAAAGGGGAGAGTAAGAGAGGAAGGAGTGAAATAAGGGAATGAGGGAGGAAAGAAGGGAGGAAGGAAAAGGAAAGCAAGAAATGGAGGGAGGGAAGGAAGGAAGGAAAGAAAGAAAGAAAGAAAGAAAGGGGGAAGGGACAGGAACAGAGGAAGGAAGCAAGGAAACTTATGAAAGGGGAGAGTAAGAGAGGAAAGACTGAAGGAAGGGAGGGAGGGAAGAAGGTAGGAAGGAGAAAAAAAGAAGAAATAGAGGAAGGGAAGGTAAAAGAGAGAAAGAAAAAGAGCAAGAAAGAAAGCAAGCAAGAAAGAAAGAGAATGAAAGAGAAATAAAAATAGAGAGGGGGAATGAAAGAAATGGAAGGAGGGAAGGAAGGAGAGAAAGCAAGAGAAAGAAAGAAAGAGAGAGAGAGAAAAAAGAATGAAAGAGCAAGAAAGCAAGAGAGCAAAAGAAAGAGAGAAAGAAAGAAAGAAAGAAAGAAAGGCAACTTCAAAGAAAGGCTCACTGAGCATCTCTCACTCTCTTTCCATCCCTCTTTCTTTCTCTCTCTTCCTTTCTATCTCTCCTCTTCCTTTATCTCCTCTCTCTCTCTCCCTCTCTTTCTCTCCCCCCTCTCTCCCCCCCTCGTTCCCTCTCTCCCTCTCTTGCTATCTATCCCCCCTCTCCCTCTCTCTTTCTCTCTCTCCCTCTCTCTCTTTCTCCCCCCTCTCTCCCTCTCTCTTTCTCCCTCTCCCTCTCTTTCTCTCTCTCCCCCCCTCTATCCATCTCTCTTTCTCCCTCTCCCTCTCTTTCTCTCTCTCTCCCCCCTCTCTCCCTCTCTCTTTCTCTCTCCCTCTCTTGCTATCTCTTTCTCTCCCCCCTCTCTCCCTCTCTCTTTCTCTCTCTCCCTCTCTTTCTCCCCCCTCTCTCCCTCTCTCTTTCTCCCTCTCCCTCTCTTTCTCTCTCTCTCCCCCTCTCTCCCTCTCTCTTTCTCTCTCTCCCTCTCTTGCTATCTCTTTCTCTCTCTTTCTCCCCCCTCTCTCCCTCTCTCTTTCTCCCTCTCCCTCTCTTTCTCTCTCTCTCCCCCTCTCTCCCTCTCTCTTTCTCTCTCTCCCTCTCTTACTATCTCTTTCTCTCCCCCCTCTCTCCCTCTCTCTTTCTCTCTCTCCCTCTCTTTCTCTCTCTTTCTCTCTCTTTCTCCCCCCTCTCTCCCTCTCTCTTTCTCCCTCTCCCTCTCTTTCTCTCTCTCTCCCCCTCTCTCTTTCTCTCTCTCCCTCTCTTGCTATCTCTTTCTCTCTTTCTCCCCCCTCTCTCCATCTCTCTTTCTCCCTCTCCCTCTCTTTCTCTCTCTCTCCCCCTCTCTCCCTCTCTCTTTCTCTCTCTCCCTCTCTTGCTATCTCTTTCTCTCCCCCCTCTCTCCCTATCTCTTTCTCTATCTCCCTCTCTTGCTATCTCTTTCTCTCTCTTTCTCCCCCCTCTCTCCCTCTCTCTTTCTCCCTCTCCCTCCACTCACCCATCCCGGGGGTCTGTTTCGGACTTCCCAATCCAAGTCACGCAGCCTTGCGGAGCTCCTGGTGGTCTCTCATCCCCGAATCAGCCAGGTAAACACGGCCCCCTCTTCCCTGGCCCGAAACCAGCGAAGGTTGGGGGAATTTCTGCGCAACCCCGGCCACTTTCGGGGTTAAATTCCTCTCCCCCGCCCTCTCCGCACCTCCGAAGGGAGCAGGGCAGCGTTCCTGGGCTGGCCAATTCTGGGCAGGGGGCGAATTCCTCCCGGGGGGGGGGTGGAGGTGTGGATGTGTGCGTGTGCCCGGAAGGCGTCCGAACTTTGCAAACACGAGGCAGGGAGGGAGGGAGGCCGTTGCCCGGCCAGCGGGCACCAAACAGGGCAGGGCTCCATGGGAGGGGAGGGGGCACCTCGCGGCTGGGGGCTGCCTGGCTTTGTGATTTTGGCTGGGGGGGGGGAGTTAGGAAGGTCCTACTTCTCAAAGCCTATCTGCTGGATACGGGCGATGAGTGGGACAGAGCGGCGCAGAAGCCTCTTGCAGCAGCTGACACAGCCACCGGCTTCGGCGCCGCTCGTCCCGCTCATCGCCCGTATCCAGCAGATAGGCTTTGAGTTTTTGGCTGGGGGGGGAGAAGTAGGACCTTCCTAACTCCCCCCCAGCCAAAATCACAAAGCCAGGCAGCCCCCAGCCGCCAAAGGAGCCTCCTGATTCTCCCCGCCCTGCCCAACGCCCCACCCTGTCCTGCATAATGTCCTCTGCCGGGAGGGCAGCGCCGCCGCGGACCGGCTGGAAAACCCCAACGGCCCGGTCCCGGTCCGCGGACCGGCGGTTGGGGACCTCTGCTCTATACAGCGGGATCACAATCTCCCTCTTCCTGCTTGTTATACCTCTAGCTATGCAGCCAAGCATTCTACTTGCTTTCCCTACCACCCGACTGCACTGTTCACCCATTTTGAGACTGTCAGAAATCACTACCCCTAAATCCTTCTGAAGTTTTTGCTAACACAGAACTGCCAATACAATACTCAGATTGAGGATTCCTTTCCCCCAAGTGCATTATTTTACATTTTGAAACATTAAACTGCAGTTTCCATTGCTTTGACCACATCTCTTCAAAAACAACAACAGTCACCACAAATTTATCAATC
Organism: Erythrolamprus reginae; assembly: GCF_031021105.1. Lineage (NCBI taxonomy): Eukaryota > Metazoa > Chordata > Lepidosauria > Squamata > Dipsadidae > Erythrolamprus > Erythrolamprus reginae. The sequence goes on from NC_091950.1 coordinate 19,716,095, forward strand.
CCATTAAAAGTGCTTTCTTTTTTAAAAAAAAAAACTTTATTATTTATTTATTTATTTACTTACTTATTTATTTATTTAGATTTCTATGCCGCCCTTCTCGAGGTGACTCAGGACGGCGTACAACATTAAATATAACCATATATAAGAAATCTAAATAACTATAAAAAAATAATGAAAAATTTACTAAAAAACATTTTAAAACATCCCATATACACTCACACACATTCCTCCAGTTCAATCCAATCATATTTAGTAACAACCAGAGACAGAGTCTCATCACTCACGGCCCCCATGCCCACCGGCAGATTTACCTTTTCTCCAAATTCAGCTTCTTGATCCTCTGTTCCTCCAGTCCCATGTTCAGAGCCCGGTGTATTTTCTGGGTTATGCATATTAAAAAAAAAAATAACCACAAAGAAATAAGGTCTTTGTAAGAGAAATAATAAGAAAAAAAGGCCAGACAAGGAATAATATGTTTCTATGTTTCTATGAAACTGTTCTGCTCTGAACTACACAGATCGGAACAAAGGGAAAATCCACACACTGTGATTTCAAATCAAACTCAGGCATTTCAGCCCATCTTTGCAGTTTCCTTGTTAAATTGGCTAAGAGATAAAGGTCCAAGCAGCCGCCCAGAGTCAAAGCTAATTAACACATTCCTCATTTAAGATAATGCTTACACACTCACAACTCTCCAGATTTTGTTCACACAGCTGCATCTCTGCCTGATGAATTTAGAAGAATAATAGGAGGTTGCCAGCGAGGCATTTCTGGAACCCCTGATCTAAGACCTTCACCATTATGAACGATGGAACACCACGCCCCTTTACCCAGAAATCCTCCTTTTATACTGTCTGGGTGTGGTCAACTGTTTAATAATTAATTTAATAATAATTTATTGGATTTGTATGCCGCCCCTCTCCGTAGACTCGGGGCGGCTAACAACAATGATAAAAACAGCATGTGACAATCCAATAATAAAACAACTAAAACCCTTATTATATAAAAACAGCATGTGACAATCCAATAATAAAACAACTAAAACCCTTATTATAAAACCAAACATACACACAGACATACCATGCATAACTTGTAATGGCCTAGGGGGAAGGAATATCTCAACTCCCCCATGCCTGGTGGTATAAATGAGTCTTGAGTAGTTTACGAAAGACAGGGAGGGTGGGGGCAATTCTAATCTCCGGGGGGGAGTTGGTTACAGAGGGCTCGGGCCGCCACAGAGAAGGCTCTTCCCCTGGGGCCCGCCAAACAACATTGTTTAGCCGACGGGACCTGGAGAAGGCCAACTCTGTGGGACCTTATCGGTCGCTGGGATTCGTGCAGTAGCAGGCGGTTCCGGAGATATAACTGTCTAGACTTTGTTTCCTAGACTCACCTTCTGAACTTTTTCCCATAAAGATATTCCTGTCTGCTTCTTGACCTTCTGACCCGGGCATATAACAGGGGCTCCAGATCTGCCATGTCTCCCTCCTCCTCTGACTCAGGCATTACCATAATTGAGGTTTCTACAGTCTCTGGAGGTTCCGCAGGTTCCAATTCTCTCTCACTATCTGACCCAGTTGTCAAGAACGCTGGCCGAGGGTACCAAGATGGACCCGGTTCATCCTCCTCAGAATCTTTGACTAACTGACCCGATCGTGGACCACTCACAACAGAAACTAAACAAGCAGGGATTCAACCTGGAGATGAGGAATTTCCTGAGAACAATCAACCCATGGACAGAAGTTGCCTTCAGAAGTTGTGGGAGCTTCATCATCACTTCAGCCTTTCAAGAAGAGGCTAGATTGCCATCTGTCAGAATATGGTGTTGGGCAGTGATGGCGAACCTATGGCGCGAATACCACGGGTGGCCATATCTGCTGGCATGCGATATATTTGCCCTAGCTTAGAAACATAGAAACATAGAAGACTGACGGCAGAAAAAGACCTCGTGGTCCATCTGGTCTGCCCTTATACTATTTCCTGTATTTTATCCTACAATGGATATATGTTTATCCCAGGCATGTTTAAATTCAGTTACTGTGGATTTACCAACCACGTCTGCTGGAAGTTTGTTCCAAGGGTCTACTACTCTTTCAGTGAAATAATATTTTCTCACGTTGCTTTTGATCTTCCCCCCAACTAACTTCAGATTGTGCCCCCTTGTGATTGTGTTCACTTTCCTATTAAAAACACTTCCCTCCTGAACCTTATTTAACCCTTTAACATATTTAAATGTTTCGATCATGTCCCCCCCTTTTCCTTCTGTCCTCCAGACTATACAGATTGAGTTCATTAAGTCTTTCCTGATACGTTTTATGCTTAAGACCTTCCACCATTCTTGTAGCCCGTCTTTGGACCCGTTCAATTTTGTCAATATCTTTTTGTAGGTGAGGTCTCCAGAACTGAACACAGTATTCCAAATGTGGTCTTACCAGCGCTCTATATAGCGGGCTCACAATCTCCCCCTTCCTGCTTGTTATACCTCTAGCTATGCAGCCAAGCATCCTACTTGCTTTTCCTACTGCCCGACCACACTGCTCACCCATTTTGAGACTGTCAGAAATCACTACCCCTAAATCCTTCTCTTCTGAAGACTCTGGCATAATTTTCGTTTTTTGTCCATTAATTTTCAGTCCTGAGAATTCCCCAAATTTTCCTAATTCCTTTAATAATTCTGGACCTGATTCGAAGGTGTCCTCCAGGAAAAAAAACTATGTTGTCCGCATACGCTCCCAGAGACTCTGGGAAAGCGTTTTCATGGAGGCAGGTGAGGGCATTTTCATTCTCCCCGGGCTCTAGGGCAACCTATGGAGCCCAAGAAGGGTGAAAAACGGGCCTACTGGGCCCACCGGAAGTCAGTAAATGGGCCATTTCCAGCGTCCAGTGGGTCTCGGGGAGGGGGGGGGTGTTTTCGCCCTCCCCAGACATTGAATTATGGGTATGTGCACTTGCTGTGTGTGATAGCACATGCACATGTACTTTTAGCACCCAACGTAAAAAGGTTCGCCATCACTGGTGTAGGGTCTCCTGCTTGGGCGGGGGGTTGGACTAGATGACCTACAAGGTCCCTTCCAACTCTGTCAATCTGTTTTGTTCTGTCCATTTGTAAAAGTAATGAAGTTGGGATATCAATCAATCAAAACTAAGTGTGAAAACTGCTTATAAGTGTTGTGGTTGGCTCTGGGCCAGCTCCTGCAACGGGGAATTGGGATGTTGGCTTAGGAGAGTCCTCAGGTTCCCAGAGACTTGTCTTACTGCCATCAGCTTCGGACAGTGAGGATTGCTTGCCAAGGTCAGACGCTGGGGGAGAAGAAGAATCAGATACAGAGATGGATGCCGCCAGCCCATTAGTTAATGACCCCATTAGTGGGTCATCGGACTTGGGAGAAGAGAATCGGTGGATAGATGCCAGGATGCGCAGGCTCATGGCTAGAAGGGACCAACTGCGCAGGTATCGTCGGAGATAAGGGAGAACACCTGTGGCTGAGGCAATTAGGCTAATGGGGCTGCGTTGCAGAGAGTGCATGTGGGAGTTTATCCGTTTGGAGAAGGATAAGTAGTGTTTGCTTCGTTCCTGGACTTTCACAGCTAAGTAAATCTTGTGGCCTCGCTCAAAGAGGTTTGGCTGCTCACAGCTTTCAAGGACTGTTATCTCTGTGTGAGCTAATTTGCTCAGTTTAAAGTGCATGTGCACAGCTTTATTTTGGATAAACCGCGTTTCTGTTTATTTTATAACAGCGTATGTGTTTGAGTTTACATTTCTGACTCAATTGGGACTTATAACGTGAAGCCCGGCATAAGCCTAGGCCTTTACAATTCTATGCATGGTATGTATGTATGTATGTTTGGTTTTTATATTAATGGATTTTTAATCATTTCTAATACCAAATTACTATTGTACACTGTTTTATTGTCGCTGTTAGCTGCCCCGAATCTCCGGAGAGGGGCGGCATACAAATCAAATCAAATCAAATCAAATCAAATCAAAAAATAAATAGATAAATAAATAAACAACAATAAGTTACTTTTTTTTCAGTTCCATTGCAATTTCAAATGGCTGCTAGGTGAGTGAATGGCTGACAGTCAAGGATTTTCTGCAGTCATTGCCATCTTTCAAAACAAAATGAGACCCCCCCCCCCCCACACACACACCGAGATTATCCAAGATTATGCCTCACCTGGCTGGTATGGAGCCAATAATTGAATTTCTTCTTGCGCCGAATGCGAGGCACGATGAGTCGGTAAAAGATGTGCTCCCCTAAGGAGGTGAGCAGAGAGCCACAGAGCCCAATGCAAAGGAGGACAAAGAGGCCCGAGAAGTGGTAGATCCCCATCTGCAGAGTCTGGAAGTGATGGGGAAAGAAGGAACACAGGCAGGATTAAACCCACTAGGAACGTTGCTCAGGGGCTAAGACGCTGAGCTTCTTGATCAGAAAGGCCGGCAGTTCAGCGGTTTGAATCCCTAGTGCCGCATAACGGAGTGAGCTCCCGTTAATTGCACGAGCGACTGCCAACTTAGCAATTCGGAAACATGTAAAAAATGCAAGTAGAAAAATAGGGACCACCTTATAATTGATGTATCAATATTTTAAATTTTACCCCGACGGGTTTTTTTACGGCTATTTCTATCGACATATTAATTAGAAACATAGAAACATAGAAGACTGACGGCAGAAAAAGACCTCATGGTCCATCTAGTCTGCCCTTATACTATTTCCTGTATTTTATCTTACAATGGATATATGTTTATCCCAGGCATGTTTAAATTCAGTGACTGTGGATTTACCAACCACGTCTGCTGGAAGTTTGTTCCAAGGATCTACTACTCTTTCAGTAATAATATTTTCTCATGTTGCTTTTGATCTTTCCCCCAACTAACTTCAGATTGTGTCCCCTTGTTCTTGTGTTCACTTTCCTATTAAAAACACTTCCCTCCTGGACCTTATTTAACCCTTTAACATATTTAAATGTTTCGATCATGTCCCCCCTTTCCCTTCTGTCCTCCAGACTATACAGATTGAGTCCATGAAGTCTTTTCTGATACGTTTTATGCTTAAGACCTTCCACCATTCTTGTAGCCCGTCTTTGGATCCGTTCAATTTTGTCAATATCTTTTTGTAGGTGAGGTCTCCAGAACTGAACACAGTACAGTAATACCTCATGATACGAACTTAATTGGTGCAAGGAGGAGGTTCGTAAGACGAAAGGTTCGTAAGACGAAACATTGTTTCCCATAGGAAACAATGTAAAGTCAACTAATCCATGCAACCAAAAAACCCCCCGCAAAAAAACAGCTTTCGGCGACTGCTGGGAAGCCGCGCGGCTGTTTTAAAAGGTGACAGCCGGCCTGGGGGGCTTCCCAGCACCCCCCCGAACCCGGGTTCAGGGCGGTGCTGGCAAGCCCCCCAGGCCGGCTGCGACCTTTTAAAACAGCCGCGCGGCTTCCCAACTGTCTCCTGAAGCCGAACGCGGAGATGCAAAATTTTTCTGAACCCCGGGTTCGTATCACGAGTTGTTCGTAAGACGAGGGGTTCGTATCTTGAGGTACCACTGTATTCCAAATGTGGTCTCACCAGCGCTCTATATATTGGTTGTTTAATATTGTACCTAATATTGTTCTACTTTCATCAATTAATACATCAATTAAGGGATATATTTTTTTTTAATTCTATGTGTTTCTGTCTATTGTTATGTCCTTACTGTGTTTACTTTTGCTCTATTTTTTCTTTGTACTGTTTGTTTTAAAATATATGCTTCAATAAAAATTATTTTTTAAAAATTGGAACCACCTTTGCTGGGAAGGTAACAGTGACCCATGCGTCTTTGGGGTTTAGTCACCATGCAAATGTCTTCATACAGGAGTAGCTCTTCGGCTTTGTACGGAGATGAACACTGCCCCCTAGAGTCGGGAACAACTAGCACAGTGATGGCGAACCTATGGCACGGGTGCCACAGGTGGCACGCAGAGCCATATCTGCTGGCACGCGAGCCGTTGCCCTAGCTCAGCTCCAACGTGGACGTGTGTGCCACCCAGCTGATTTTTGGCATTCTGGGAGGGCGTTTTTGGCTTCCAGAGAGCCTCCAGGGAGATGGGGGAAGGCATTTTTACCCTCCCTTGGCTCCAGGGAAGCCTTTGGAGCCTGGGGACAGTGAAACACGAGCCTACTTGGCGCACCAGAAGTTGGGAAACAAGCCATTTCCGGCCTCCAGAGGGCCTCTTGGGGGGGAGGGGGAGCTGTTTTCACCCTCTCCAGACATTGAATTATGAGTGTGGGCACACAGTCATGTGTGATAGAACACATCCACGCTCTTTCGGCATTTGAGGAAAAAAAGGTTCACCATCACTGAACTAGCATGTATGTACAAGGTATGAGTACCTTTTTACTTTAGGAATGTTCAAATTTGGAAACACAACTCCTCAAGCTCACCATATATGCGTATATGGTAAGGTGACCAGACGTCCCGCTTTCCACGGGACAGTCATACTTTTTCATAATCTGTCCCGCAAAAGCGCTCTCACAGCCGCTTTGCTGACAGACAGAGAAAGAGAGAGAGCAACAGACAAAGCGAGATAGAAAGGAAGCGAGAGGGAGAGAGAAAGTGAGAAAAAAAGAGAGAAAGAGGGGGAGAGAGAAAGAGAGAGAACAAGAGAGGGAAAGAAAGCAAGAGAGAGAGAGAAAGAAAACAAGAGAGAAACAGTGAGAGAGAGAAAGCAAGAGAGAGAGAAGAGAGGAAAAGAGAGAGAGAGAGAGAAATGATAGAAAAAAGGGGAGAAAAAAGAGAAATGTTTAATTTTAATAATAATAGATTTTGGTTTGTTTTATTATTAATTTCTTTTAATAAAAAGAAGGGATTTCTCCCCTTATCTATCTATCTATCTATCTATCTATCTATCTATCTATCTATCTATCTATCTATCTATCTATCTATCTATCTATCTATAGTTCTATGCCGCCCAGTCCCGAAGGGACTGCCGTTCAGACACTATACTTTTCTGCCCACACCGAAAAAAAATTAGAGGGAACATTGGTGATGGCAGAAGGAAATGGCAAAGCGTCTTGAGGTCATCCTGGGCGGGTTGTACTTCCTGTGCCTCCCAGCTCAGGGTAGGCCTCGCGCTCGCAATGAGCTTTTTGAAGAATTCTTCCTTGGAACCGATTGAGGCGATCCGGCTGCGGCAACCCATTACTGAGGCCATGCTCGCAGGACACGGCCTGGGCACCGGCAGTCTGTACATCGCCGAGAGGGGAGGGCATCCCCCGGAGAGGAAGGGAGGGAGGATGAGAGAGAATGTGAAAAGCTGGTCACTTTAGTATACGGCCAAGGGCCGAGAAAGCATGGCAAACCTCTTATTTATTTATTATTTACTAATTGGATTTATAGAGTGGGCCTTCTCTGGGTCCCGTCAACTAAACAATGTCGGTTGGCGGGCCCCAGGGGAAGAGCCTTCTCTGTGGCGGCCCTGACTCTCTGGAACCAGCTCCCCCCAGAGATTAGAACTGCCCTTACCCTCCTCGCCTTTCGCAAACTCCTTAAAACCCACCTTTGTCATCAGGCATGGGGGAACTGAGATATCTCCCCCGGGCCTATACAATTTATGTATGGTATGCTTGTGTGTATGTCTGTTTAATAATGGGTTTTTAAAAATATTTTAAATTGTAAATTATTAGATTTGTTATAAACTGTTTTTATTGTGTTGTGAGCCGCCCCGAGTCTACAGAAAGGGGCGGCATACAAATCTAATAAATAAAATATGCCGCCCCTTTCCGTGGATACTCGGTGGCTTAAAACAGTTCAATAAAAAATACAATATATATAAAATACAGGAGGTGGATGAAAAAATGGAAACACTTGACTTTTTGGCATCATTATGTTCGAACATGTTCAAATCAATCAAAACTTGACATATTTTAATGGGGTTTTTTTATTCTGTTATTTGATATGTCTTTTTAAACTACCTCTTTTTAAAACAGAAATTTAAGGAAATTGGTTATAACCTTCTAGAAATGGCAGACCTGTCAAGTCTTTCAAAGAGGCCAAATTGTTGGTGCTCAAATGGCAGGCGCTAGTGTAACAGAAAGTGCCCGAATGTTTGGCGTTTCAAGAGGTCATGTCTCAAAAGTAATGACTCCTTTTGAAAGAGAAGGGAAAACGTCCTCAGCCAAGCACAGGTCTGGTCGAAAGTCGAAGTTGTCCGAGAGAGACCGTCGGACTCTAAAGCGAATTGTTAGAGCGGATCGCAAGACCGCAGCTCCTAAAATCACTGCAGAGCTCAATAGACACGTACAGAATCCAGTTTCCACAAAAACTGTTTGAAGGGAGCTTCACAAATCTGGATTCCACGGAAGAGCTGCAAGGTGTTTCCATTTCTTTGTCCCCCTCCTGTCCTTCTGAATCCAATTCACAAAAAAATTCATTTAAAATAATTTTTAAAAAGCTAAGCGTTTAAAAAACCAATCATTCCAAAAACATTCTACAACGTCCTACACATTGGAATACTTGAATACTTGTCCCAGTCTTGGAATACTTCTGTACGTAATTCCTGCATTTTGGAAAGATGCCCCCTCCAAAGTCACTTTGTGCAATGGCCTTTTGCTAATAGAAACATAGAAACATAGAAGACTGACGGCAGAAAAAGACCTCATGGTCCATCTAGTCTGCCCTTATATTATTTCCTGTATTTTATCTTAGGATGGATATATGTTTATCCCAGGCATGTTTAAATTCAGTTACTGTGGATTTACCAACCACGTCTGCTGGAAGTTTGTTCCAAGCATCGACTCCTCTTTCAGAAAAATAATGTTTTCTCATGTTGCTTTTGATCTTTCCCCCAACTAACTTCAGATTGTGTCCCCTTGTTCTTGTGTTCACTTTCCTATTAAAAACACTTCCCTCCTGGACCTTATTTAACCCTTTGACATATTGAAATGTTTGGATCATGTCCCCCCTTTTCCTTCTGTCCTCCAGACTATACAGATTGAGTTCATGAAGTCTTTCCTGATACGTTTTATGCTTAAGACCTTCCACCATTCTTGTAGCCCGTCTTTGGACCCATTCAATTTTGTCAATATCTTTTTGTAGGTGAGGTCTCCAGAACTAATACACTATCAGCGCATCCAGGGGCATTGAGAAGTCAGAGGGGGGGTGGGGAGTGTAGCGGTCAAGAAAGGAAGCTCTTTCCCGTAGAGCTTCCGTACCTCAGTAACGGCAAAGACCCTCTTCCCGCAGGGCACCATCTTGTACCATTTGTCGTGCAGGAGGTCCATGAGGCCGGCCGACTTGTAGCGGCTGATGAACTCGGAGATGTTGGAGGTTAGAGGCGAGTTCTGTGGAAGGCCGATGCCATAACCTGGCAGAGTCCGAGAGAATCGGGAGGGGGTGGAAAAGAAGAGAAATCATTTACGTTCTACAATATCGCAAGATGTTGAAACGGACATCAAAAACATCGTCAAAAAAGCACAACGAAGAATGTTCTTTCTGCACCAACTCAGGAATCTCAAACTGCCCAAGGAGCTGCTGATCCAGTTCTACAGAGGAATCATTGAGTCTGTCATCTGCACCTCTATCACTGTCTGGTTTGGTGCTGCAACCCAACAAGACCGACAGAGACTTCAGAGGAGAACCAGAACTGCAGAAAAAACAATTGCTGCCAACCTGCCTTCCATTGAGGACCAGTATGCTGCAGAGCTAAGCCATGAAAATATCTACAGACCCCTCGACTCCTAGACATAAACTGTTTCAAGTCCTACCCTCAAGACGATGCTATAGGGCATTGCACGTCAAAACAATTAGACAAATAGTTTCTCCCCCCATGCCATTACTCTGCTAAACAACTAATTCCCACAACATTGTCAAATTACCTACCCCGTTTCCCCGATAGTAAGACACCCCCGATTGTAAGATGTATCGGGGGTTTCAGGGGGGTCGGCTAATATAAGCCGTACCCCGAAAGTAAGACATATGTCTTACTTTCGGGGCAACACGGGGGTATTGCCGCCTCCCTCTCATCTAACTGCGCGCCGCCTCCTGCCCCCTCTCCATACGTCACCGCATCTGCCACCTCCCTCTGATCTTAATGAGCGCCGCCTCCTGCCCACTTCCGTGCTGCCCCCCCTCCATACGTCACCGCGTCTAAATGTTAATTTTATGGTTAAAACAAAAAATTCGACAATTTTTTTCCAATATAAGACATACCCCGAAAGTAAGACATAGTGGGGCTTTTGGGGATAAAAAGAAAGTAAGACACTGTCTTACTTTCGGGGAAACACGGGTAGTAGGGCTGTATTCCTATTCTTCTTCTCATCTTTCCTGTTACCCATTTCCTTATCCTCTTATGACTATGATTTTGTTGCTTTTTTCTTATGATTTATATCACTGGTATTATTTAGTATCTTAGTATGTGTTCTGCCGGGCTGTCTGGTAGGAGCCTCCCAAAAATTCAAGGGTACAAATTTCAGACACACACACGTTTGAAAATTCAAAACAATGTTCTTTATCACAAAATTCAGTAAAATACAGTAATATTTTCTCATGTTGCTTTTGATCTTTCCCCCAACTAACTTCAGATTGTGTCCCCTTGTTCTTGTGTTCACTTTCCTATTAAAAACACTTCCCTCCTGAACCTTATTTAACCCTTTAACATATTTAAATGTTTTGATCATGTCCCAATTTTCCATTCTGTCCTCCAGACTATACAGATTGAGTTCATGAAGTCTTTCCTGATCAGTTTTATGCTTAAGACCTTCCACCATTCTTGTAGCCCGTCTTTGGACCCATTCAATTTTGTCAATATCTTTTTGTAGTCTCCAGAACTGAACACAGTATTCCAAATGTGGTCTCACCAGCACTCTATATAGCGGGATCATAATCTCCCTCTTCCTGCTTGTTATACCTCTAGCTATGCAGCCAAGCATCCTACTTGCTTTCCCTACCGCCCGATCACACTGCTCACCCCATTTTGAGACTAGCTTTATTTTTTCACACTTAAAGCCTGAATGAACTAATCTGGACTAAAGCCTCATTTGACTACCAAACCCCTCCCTTGCTCTGCCTCCAGATGCTTTCCTCAATCCAGATGTTTCTGCCTTACCTTCAATAGCGAAAGGCTTTCCGACAGTTAAGAGTTTGCAGTCGGAATCTATGGAGACCTCGTATTCCAGCAAGGACTTGTCCATGATGAAGGCATTCAGCTTGGGTGGGTTGGTCCTGGTGAGGAGAAGCAAGCTGCTGTCAAACTGGGCTGCATTAATTCAGCCTGCAGGTAGTCCTCGTTTAGCGACTGCCTTGGACAGCGAGTTACGACAGTGATGAAAAAGCAATTTTGCAACCAATGCCTGCCTTTACAACTTTCACAGCCTCTCCCTCTCTCTCCGCCTTTCTCTCTCTTTCTCTCTCCCTCCCTCTTTCTCTCCCAGTTCCCTTTCTCTCTCTTCCTTTTTTTCATCCCTCCCTCCCTTTCTCCCTCCCTCCTTTTTCTCTCTCTCTCTCTTTCTCTCCCCCTCCCTTTCTCTCTCATTCTCTCCCTTTTTTTCTCTCTCCCCTCCCTTTCTCTCCGTTTCCTTTCTCCCTCCCTCCCTTTCTCTCTCTCCCTTTCTGTTTCTCTATCTCTCACTCCCTTTCTCTCTTTCTCTCTCCCTTTTTTCTCTCTATCTCCCCTCTTTCCCCCTCCCTTTCTCTCTCTCCCTCTCCTTTTCTGTCTCTCTCCCCCTCCCTCTCTCTCTCTCCTTCCCTCCTTCTCTTTCCCTCCCTCTTTCTCCTGCTGTTCCCTTTCCCTCCCTCTTTTTCCTCCCTCCCTTTTTCTTTCTCTTTCTATCTCCCCATCCCTTTCTCTCTCATTCTCTCTCCCTTTTTTCTCTCCCCCTCCTTCCCCCTCCCTTTCTCTCTCCCTCTCCTTTTCTGTCTCTCTCCCCCTCCCTTTCTCTCTCCTTCCCTCCTTCTCTTTCCCTCCCTCTTTCTCCTGCTGTTCCCTTTCCCTCCCTCTTTTTCCTCCCTCCCTTTTTCTTTCTCTTTCTATCTTCCCCTCCCTTTCTCTCTCATTCTCTCTCCCTTTTTTTTCTCTCTCTCTCCCCTCCTTTTCTCTCTTTCCTTCTCCTTCTCTCTCTCTCCTTTTCTTTTATTATTTATTATTATTTATTAGATTTGTATGCCGCCCCTCTCCATAGACTCAGGGCGGCTCACAACAATAACAAAGACAATGCAAGAACAAATCTAATAATTTAAAAAACACTAAACTCCCCATTATTAAAAGCAAGCATATACAGATGTCTCAGTTCCCCCATGCCTGACGGCAGAGATGGGTCTTAAGAACTTTATGAAAGGCAAGGAGGGTGGGGGCAGTTCTGATCTCCGGGGGGAGCTGGTTCCAGAGGGTCGGGGCAGCCACAGAGAAGGCTCTTCTCCTGGGTCTTTCTCTCCCTCCCTCTCTCCTTGACTTATGAAGGCAGTTGGAACTAATTTTTTTTGCTGTGGTCATAAAGCATGACATTATATGACTACATCGCTTAGCGCTCTCGTTGCCGTTGTTAAGTGAGGATCGTGAGGTCATTAAGACAGCACCTCTTTGCAATTCCTCCCAGTCTCCCCATATTGATTTTGCTTGTTGGGAGCCACCTGGGGAGGTCAAAAATGGTGCTCACATGAACTCAGGACAGTTCAACTGTCATATCATACATGCCGGTTGCCAAGAACCTAAATTTTGACCATGTGATCGCAGAGATGCTGCGACAGTCGTAAGTGCAAGAAGTAGTCATAAGTCACTTTTTTTCCAGTGCTGTTGTGAACTCCAAACAGTCACTAAATAAAATGGTTATAAGTCAGGGACTTATCTGTATTGCTTCCTTTAAGACTTACAGATACCCAAGAGCAAATTTACCGGTGACATTATCTCAGCAAGCAAAATGGGGTTTTAATACATTGTAATGGTTAATTGGCAAGATCCTTGTAATTGTTCATCTTTGTAACTTGTTCAAAATCTATTTTCCTGGTCCATTCAAATTGGTAAGAAGTGGACAGTCAGCGGTGGGGACAGGGGTGGGATTGAAAAATTTTAGCAACCGGTTCTCTGCCCAGTTACTGGGTGGGTGCGGCCATGGGGGCGTGGCCTAATCGGCCTCCTGCACCACCAATGTTCCCTCTAATTTTTTTTCGGTGTGGGCGGAAAAGTATAGTGTCTGAGCGACAGTCCCTTTGGGACTGGGCGGCATAGAGGTATAAATAAATAAATAAATAAATAAATAAATAAATAAATAAATACATACATACATACATACATACATACATACATACATACATACATAACCCCCTCATATATACAATCCCATGTAACATCCCCTTATAAATACAGTCAATAATCAATCATCCCTCCTCAAATTTATACCACTGTCTCATTTCTGGGTACTTCTCCTGTCTTTCCCCCTTTTCTCTCTCATGTTTCTCATTTCTCTCTCTTCCTCCCTTTTTCCCTCATTCCTTCTCCCTCTCACTTCTCCTCTTTTTCCATCCCTGTCTCTCTCCCCCCCCCTTATGTGTGTGTGTGTAACCATTTCCAAAACCAGTTGAGGGCTGGGTTTTTTTTCTCTTTTATTCTTTTCAAAAACAGGTGTGGGCTGGGGGGCGTTTCTTATTATTTGGATGCTTTTTACCATATGCTTCAAGAATCACCTCTCTCTCTCTCTTTTGTTTCTCTCTCCTCTCATTCTCTGCCTCAATCATTTTCTCATTTCTCCTTTTTTCTCCCCTTTTTGTTCTCATTTTTCTCGCTCTCCTTTCCTCTCCCTATCTGTCTTGCTTTCTCTCTCTCTTGCTATCTCTTTTTCTCTCTTGCTATCCTTCTCTCTCTCGTTCTCTTGTTTTCTTTCTCTATCTCTCTTGTTCTTTCTCTCTCTCATGCTTTCTCTCTCTTGTTCTTTCTCTCTCTGTTGCTCTCTCTCTCGTTCTCTCTCTTATTTTTTCTCTCTCTCTCTCTTTCCTTTCTCTCATTCCCTCTTTCTCTCTATCCTTTCTATCTCTCACTCTTTCCTTCTCTCCCTCCCTTTCTCTCTCTTTCCTTTCTCTCATTCCCTCTTTCTCTCTATCCCTTCTATCTCTCACTCTTTCCTTCTCTCCCTCCCTTTCTCTCTCTTTCCTTTCTCTCATTCCCTCTTTCTCTCTATCCTTTCTATCTCTCACTCTTTCCTTCTCTCCCTCCCTTTCTCTCTCTTTCCTTTCTCTCATTCCCTCTTTCTCTCTATCCTTTCTATCTCTCACTTTTTCTTTCTCTCCCTCCCTTTCTGTCTCTTTCCTTTCTCTCATTCCCTCTTTCTCTCTATCCTTTCTATCTCTCACTCTTTCCTTCTCTCCCTCCCTTTCTGTCTCTTTCCTTTCTCTCATTCCCTCTTTCTCTCTATCCTTTCTATCTCTCACTCTTTCCTTCTCTCCCTCCCTTTCTGTCTCTTTCCTTTCTCTCATTCCCTCTTTCTCTCTATCCTTTCTATCTCTCACTCTTTCCTTCTCTCATTCCCTCTTTCTCTCTATCCTTTCTATCTCTCACTCTTTCCTTCTCTCCCTCCCTATCTGTCTCTTTCCTTTCTCTCATTCCCTCTTTCTCTCTATCCTTTCTATCTCTCACTCTTTCCTTCTCTCCCTCCCTTTCTCTCTCTTTCCTTTCTCTCATTCCCTCTTTCTCTCTATCCTTTCTATCTCTCACTCTTTCCTTCTCTCCCTCCCTTTCTGTCTCTTTTCTCTCATTCCCTCTTTCTCTCTATCCTTTCTATCTCTCACTCTTTCCTTCTCTCCCTCCCTTTCTGTCTCTTTCCTTTCTCTCATTCCCTCTTTCTCTCTATCCTTTCTATCTCTCACTCTTTCCTTCTCTCCCTCCCTTTCTCTCTCTTTCCTTTCTCTCATTCCCTCTTTCTCTCTATCCTTTCTATCTCTCACTCTTTCCTTCTCTCCCTCCCTTTCTCTCTCTTTCCTTTCTCTCATTCCCTCTTTCTCTCTATCCTTTCTATCTCTCACTCTTTCCTTCTCTCCCTCCCTTTCTGTCTCTTTCCTTTCTCTCATTCCCTCTTTCTCTCTATCCTTTCTATCTCTCACTCTTTCCTTCTCTCCCTCCCTTTCTCTCTCTTTCCTTTCTCTCATTCCCTCTTTCTCTCTATCCTTTCTATCTCTCACTCTTTCCTTCTCTCCCTCCCTTTCTGTCTCTTTCCTTTCTCTCATTCCCTCTTTCTCTCTATCCTTTCTATCTCTCACTCTTTCCTTCTCTCCCTCCCTTTCTGTCTCTTTCCTTTCTCTCATTCCCTCTTTCTCTCTATCCTTTCTATCTCTCACTCTTTCCTTCTCTCCCTCCCTTTCTGTCTCTTTCCTTTCTCTCATTCCCTCTTTCTCTCTATCCTTTCTATCTCTCACTCTTTCCTTCTCTCCCTCCCTTTCTGTCTCTTTCTTTCTCTCATTCCCTCTTTCTCTCTATCCTTTCTATCTCTCACTCTTTCCTTCTCTCCCTCCCTTTCTGTCTCTTTCCTTTCTCTCATTCCCTCTTTCTCTCTATCCTTTCTATCTCTCACTCTTTCCTTCTCTCCCTCCCTTTCTCTCTCTTTCCTTTCTCTCATTCCCTCTTTCTCTCTATCCTTTCTATCTCTCACTCTTTCCTTCTCTCCCTCCCTTTCTCTCTCTTTCCTTTCTCTCATTCCCTCTTTCTCTCTATCCTTTCTATCTCTCACTCTTTCCTTCTCTCCCTCCCTTTCTCTCTCTTTCCTTTCTCTCATTCCCTTTCTCTCTATCCTTTCTATCTCTCACTTTTTCTTTCTCTCACTCCCTTTCTGTCTCTTTCCTTTCTCTCATTCCCTCTTTGTCTCCTGGGGCTGACTGCGCCTGCCCTGCACCCCCCACCGCGGAGGGAAAGCATTTGGCATCGGCACCGCCAACCCCCCCTCCACGAGCAGCAAAAGCCTAAGCGATGGAGCCGAAAGGCAAACGGCGCACCCGGCCGCTTAGGCTTTTGCTGCTCCTGGAGGGGGGGGGAGGATTTTCTCCTCCCCGCCCCCCCGACAGCCAAACGTCGCTGAGGCTTTCGGAATTGGCGCCCACCCCTCCAGAAGCAGCAAAAGCCTAAGTGGCAGGGCGCGCCATTTGCCTTTCGGCATCGGCGCCTTCCCCTCCACGAGCAGCAAAAGCCTCAACGACGGAGCCGAAAGGCAAATGGCGTGCCCAGTCGCTGAGGCTTTTGCTGCTCATAGAGGGGTGGCGCTGATGCCACTCCCCCCCCCCCCCAGGAAAGAGGTGCAGGAAAGCAGCGTGTTTAAAAGGCGCGCTGCTTTCACGGAAAGCAAACCCGGCTTTCCTGGCCGGCACAGGGCTTTCCCACCGCTCCCCCCCGAAAACACAACGGAGGATGACAAGCAGGACGAAGCGGGGTGGAGCAACGCGGGGCTCAATCAGGCAGCTTCCGCGCGTTTCTTTCGGCGGAAGAGGAGAGGGAGCGGATCGGGCGGGCGGGGGCAGCACCTTCTACTGCCGGCGCCTCCCCGCCCTCGCCCCCCCGTGGGCTGGCAGGGGGATGGGGACTGTGCGCCCATGGAAAAGGGCGCGCAAGGGGGGGTGTATTTTGGGGTGCGCGGGGCGCGCGGGCGCGCAGCCTACAGGGAACAGTGTGCACCACAGCAGGGGGCCATTTTCATCCAGTCTACGGAGACTTTCCTCAAGTCTCAGGAGGGCAAAAATAGTTTCCCTGGGCTCTGGAGGCCCTTTGGATGCTAGAAACAGACCTGTTTCCAGACTTCCGGTGGGCCCATTTTTCCCTCTGCTCAGGCTCTGGAGGCTCTCCTCGAGCCTCTGGGAGGACGAAAACATCCTCTCCCTGGCTACGGAGGCTCTTCGGAGGCTAGAAAGGGGCTATTTCGGAACTTCTGATAGGCCTGTGTTTTGCCCTCCCTAGGCTCCAGAGGTTTTTTTTCAAGCTTCCAGTAGAGCAAAAATGGCTTCCCCTGGGCTCCAGAGGAGCCCTCCAGAGGAGTGAAACAGGCCCGTTTTCGGACTTCCGATAGGCCTGTTTTTCGCCCTTCTCAGGCTCTGGAGACTTTCCTCAAGCCTCTGGGAGGGCAAAAAACAGCCTCCGCTGAGCTCTAGAGGCCCTCTGGAGGCCCTCCGAAGTACGGAAACAGGCCCGTTTCCGGACTTCTGGTAGGCCTGTTCTGCACGCGCAGAAGCAAAATCTCATGCACAGGCATGCGCGCCCGCCTGCCAATCACCTAGAGCTGGGCACCACAGCTCCATTTTCGCTGGTGGTGCTATGGCGTCAAGCATACCAGTAGGAACCCAATACTGATGCCAACCCAACCTAACCCACCATGATAGCAACACCACTCCCCCCTCCCTAATGGTCCTTCCTCAGGGCCCGCCTCCCTTACTTGAGCATTGTGACCCCCGCAGGGGTGGTCGGAACACTGTGCCGCCTCATGTATTCGTGCATGTCAGGGAAACTCTTCTTGATATATTCCTCCGCGCTGCTCTCCCAGACGGTGCCAAAACGAAAGCCCTGGGATGGATGATGGAGCTGCAAGAGAGCAAAATTGGGATCAGGCCATTTATGCTCCTAGATTTGGGAGGATTTTTTTTTTTCAATTTGGGGAAGGGGGAAATTATTTTCTTTTAATGTGAACGTTCTTTTAAATGTTTGCAACATCAATTAGTAGTGGGAGGGTAAAAGAAGGGAAAGAAACAGAGGGCGGATAAAGCAGAAACGAGAGAAAGGGTGCAATTTCATGGGATGATTTCAAACAAGAAGACGTCAGCAACAGAAAAAAGGGTAAACATCGCAGAGGATCCGAGAATGGTAATGAAAGGCCTTGCAGCATTGTCTTCTGCCATGTCAAGCAATGCAAACAACTTCAGGACCTGTTCTGCCGGCGTGTTTCAACCGCCCGTAATTACAGGGTAATTAGTCCAGGAAGACACACACCACACGATAAAAGGAAAACCCAAAAGTTTTTATCAACAGAAAAACAGAAACAGCTCCCTTTTTAAATGTCAAAGGGATTTTCTGGTATACACAAGGCACAGGTGAAATGCAATCCAATTGCTCACCCAATAACTGGGAAATTGAGTCCAGTTCTAAAGTCCAGAGAGTCCACACACAATCTTGAACAGCACAAAAACCACGATCTTGACGAAACAATGAATCAGATAAACTGCCATGAGGCTAAAACACCAGGCTGCACTTTTATCTTTAGCACTAATTACAGCAGCCCCACCCAACCACAGGTGGCCTCATTTTCTCTTGTAATAATCCTTCAGTTGTTGTCTCCTATGCATCACTCTACGCATGTGTGGATGTGTCATTAATTCTAATTAATTACAAGTTATGCATGGTATGTTTGTGTGTATGTTTGGTTTTATAATAGGGGTTTTTAGTTGTTTTTATTCTTGGATTGTACATGTTGTGTTTATTATTGTTGTTAGCCGCCCCGAGTCTGCGAAGAGGGGCGGCATACAAATCCAATAAATTATTATTATTATTATTATTATTATTATTATTATTATTATTATTCAGAATCCAGGGATGATACAGATGATTGATCTCCTCCTGGGCTGTCTGCCAAACTCCCCTCTTCCCTGTCACTCACACTTCCTTGGTCAGAGGAGGCTTCGTCGGCAAATTCCATTCGGAGCAAAACAGGCCTGCGGCATGTGGATGTTTCCCCCACATCCACCTGCACATTCCTTGGGGCAGGAGCTGGGCCAGAGCTAACCACAACAGGACTGATGATTAAAATTTTAATTTAGGGGCAATACAGAATAACAGACTTGGAAGGGGCATTGGAGGTCTTCTAGTCCAGCCCCCTGCTCAAGCAGGAGACTCCATACCAGGGGTGTCAAATTCAATTTCATGGAGGGACATACCAGGATTGTGTCTGACAGTGAAGGACTCCCATCGCCAGCACTACCGGTGTGCTCCCAGGGACTGGTGTGGGCACATGGGCATTTGGTATGCGTGTCCGTGCTAGCATGAGATTCAGTTGAGCATGTGCATGAAGTGAATCTTACATAAGGGCGCTCTTGTGGATGAGATTTTGCCGGGTTTCGCCTATTTCTTTGCTTCTGCGCATATGCAAAAGCAAAAAAACCAGCAAAAATTGGCGAAATCTCATGCGCACGAGCATCCTCGCATGGGATTTCACTTCCTGCGCATGCACAGAAGCCGGATCTCATGCCAGCGCATGCGTGCATGTGTCAAGGATGCAGAGATGAGTGTGTATCTCCATTTTTTCCAATTGGTACGGCGTATCAGACCGTCCATCCAGCAGCCCACTAGTGTTTGACCCAGGGGGCGGAGCTGGGGGCGTGGCCATCTTGACATCACTCCTGTAGGCGTTTGTGGTGGCTCAAACGCTCTTCCAGTGAAAATGGCCTCCCCAGCTCTTTTTTCACAAACAGGGGGTTGTAGGAGGCCACAGCAGCCAAAAACGGAGCTGGGGACCCCGCTTTCATGGGCAGAAGCGCCACGGGCCAGTCTTTTGCTGTTTCCAGGGTGGCCACACCAGTGGTGGGTTCCTACCAGTGGGGTCCAGAGCACCACACTGGTATAAACCCACTGATGATGCAATTTTTGGCAATTTTCCCCCAGCATCTCCTGAGGGGCTTCTCAGCTGTGCTTCGGATGAAGAATTAAGGTCGGGATTAAGATGAGGACAGTCGGGAGACAGTGTTGGGCTCCTACAGGAACGGTCAGGTATGCAGAACCAGTAGAAAAATTTTGAATTTTTTTTCTTTTTCCCCCTTCTGGGCTCTGGGTGTTTTTCCTATCGCTGTAAATGAGTTTGAATGTGTACAATTTTAGAAGAGCTGTGCGTGCGTGTGTGTTTGTACATACATATAGTTTATATAGATAATGTATATTTTGGTGTGGCTGTGAGCAATATGTATGTACACATATGGCATATATATATAGAATTAAATAGTATATTTTGGAGATTTGGAATACTGTGTTCAGTTCTGGAGACCTCACCTACAAAAAGATATCGACAAAATTGAACGGGTCCAAAGACGGGCGACAAGAATGGTGGAAGGTCTTAAGCACAAAACGTATCAGGAAAGACTTAATGAACTCAATCTGTATAGTCTGGAGGACAGAAGGAAAAGGGGGGACATGATCGAAACATTTAAATATGTTAAATAAGGTCCAGGAGGGAAGTGTTTTTAATAGTAAAGTGAACACAAGAACAAGGAGACACAATCTGAAGTTAGTTGGGGGAAAGACCAAAAGCAACATGAGAAAATATTATTTTACTGAAAGAGTAGTAGATCCTTGGAACAAACTTCCAGCAGACGTGGTAGATAAATCCACAGTAACTGAATTTAAACATGCCTGGGATAAACATATATCCATCCTAAGATAAAATACAGAAAATAGTATAAGGGCAGACTAGATGGACCATGAGGTCTTTTTCTGCCGTCAGACTTCTATGTTTCTATGATTCAGTAATAGTAAATAGATTGTATGTCTTTGAGGCAAGGAGAGGCCAAGCACCCTAACTCTTGACCTGAGTGACATCAAGTTGGCCACCTTTAAGCCAATCACATGACCTTTAAGCCAACCCCTCAGTCACATGATCGTCAAGCCACTCCACCTGGTCACATGGCCTGCAAGCCACCCCCACAAAATAAGCTATGACCACAGTGTGGTAGTAAAACGTTTTGTAGCCCTTCACTGCAGGGAGGGTTTCTTCTGACATGAAGATGACGGGGGGGGGGGGGGGGGAATCGCTGAAAATTGCATCATCAGTGGGTTCCTACCGATGTGGCGCCCCTGGACTGCTCCGGTATGAACCCACCCCTGGGCCACACGGGCTGGATCTAAATACCTCGTGGGCAGGATCCGGCCTTGAGTTTGACACCCCTGCTCTATACCGTTCCAAAAAAATGTTTGACCAATCACTTCTTAAAACCCTCCAGGGTTGGCACACCCAAAAACATCTGGAGTCAAGCCGTTCATTGTTCTCACGGTCAAGAAAGTTCTCCTGAGTTCTCGATTGGATCTCTAATAAGCTTCATAGAAACATAGAAGACTGACGGCGGAAAAAGACCTCATGGTCCATCTAGTCTGCCCTTATACTATTTCCTGAATTTTATCTTAGGATGGATATATGTTTATCCCAGGCATGTTTAAATTCAGTTACTGTGGATTTACCAACCACGTCTGCTGGAAGTTTGTTCCAAGCATCTACTACTCTTTCAGTAAAATAATATTTTCTCATGTTGCTTTTGATCTTTCCCCCAACTAACCTCAGACACAATCTGAACTAACACAATCTGAAGTTAGTTGGGGAAAGGATCAAAAGCAACATGAGAAAATATTATTTTACTGAAAGAATAGTAGATGCTTGGAACAAACCTCCAGCAGAAGTGGTTGGTAAATCCACAGTAACTGAATTTAAACATGCCTGGGATAAACATATATCCATTGTAAGATAAAATACAGGAAATAGTATAAGGGCAGACTAGATGGACCATGAGGTCTTTTTCTGCCGTCAGTCTTCTATGTTTCTATGTACATAAAGAGTTAATGTGCACTTAAAGAGTTAACTTGTACCTGAAGAGTTAATATTCAAGGCTGTTTCATCACTTCCTCATTGAAGCTATAAAAGCACATTATTCTGCTCAGTCACTTCGTTTTACTTTTGCCTGAGAAGGGGGAGTTGTGTTTAAGCTTTGTGCTTGTATAAGCTTTGTGCTTATTATCTATATTGTATTTTGCTCAGTGCTATTTGCTTTGTGATTGCTCAGTGTTTATTGTTCTGTATTTGCTTCGTGCTTATCCTGGATTGTTTATATTTTGTTTATATGTAATTTAACTAAGTCTGTGTCTTGGCTTTATCACGCTCTGTTAAAATTCTCTGCTCGGTGTTGTCGAAGGTTTCAAGCCTAGCTAACCGAGATAAGCCAACAGTAATGTCACATCTTTTTTAAAAGGACTAGATAAATTTATGGAGGAGGAGGAGGAGGAAGATGAGTGGAGATATGAGTGAGGCTTCTATTTCTAGATTTGCAGTTAATCCTTAACTTATGACCACTATTGAGCCCAAAATTTCTGTTGCTACATGGGACAATGGAGTGAGTTTTACCCCGTTTTATAACATTTCTTGCTACGGTTGTTAAATGAATCACTGCAGTTATTAATTCAGTAAAACATTGTCGCTTGGCGGGACCCAGGGGAAGAGCCTTCTCTGTGGCGGCCCCGGCCCTCTGGAACCAACTCCCTCCAGAGATTAGAATTGCCCCCACCCTCCTTGCCTTTTGTAAGCTTCTTAAAACCCACCTCTGCCGCCAGGCATGGGGGAACTGAAATACTCTTTCCCCTTAGGCCTTTACAATTTTATGCAAGGTATGTCAGTTTGGTTTTATAATAAGGGTTTTTAACTGTTTTAATATTGGATTGTTATATGCTGTTTTTATTACTGTTGTTAGCCGCCCCGAGCCTACGGAGAGGGGCGGCATACAAATCCAATAAATAGATAGATAGATAGATAGATAGATAGATAGATAGATAGACAGACAGACAGACAGACAGACAGACAGACAGACAGACAGACAGACAGACAGACAGACAAACAAACAAACAAATAAATTGTTAAGTGAAAGGGTTTTCCCATTGGCTTTGTCAAAAAGTCAAAAAAAGTGATCCTATGATCTTGGGACGTTGCAAATGTCATTTTATAGCTGTGGGGATAATGCAATGGTCGTTGTGTGAAAACAGTCACAAGTCACTTTTTTCAGTGGCGCTATAACTTCGAATGGTCACTAAGTGAACTGTTATGCTGTAATGCTCTCTACATGGGGCTACCTTTGAAAAGTGTTCGGAAACTTCAGATCGTGCAGAATGCAGCTGTGAGAGCAATCATGGGCTTCCCTAAATATGCCCATGTTACACCAACACTCCGCAGTCTGCATTGGTTGCCGATCAATTTCCGGTCACAATTCAAAGTGTTGGTTATGACCTATAAAGCCCTTCATGGCATCGGACCAGAATATCTCCGGGACCGCCTTCTGCCGCACAAATCCCAGCGACCGGTTAGGTCCCACAGAGTTGGCCTTCTCCGGGTCCCGTCGACTAAAAAATGTCGTTTGGCGGGCCCCAGGGGAAGAGCCTTCTCTGTGGCGGCCCCGACCCTCTGGAACAACTCCCGCCTGAGATCAGAATTGCCCAAATCCTCCTCGCCTTTCGCAAGCTCCTTAAAACCCACCTCTGTCATGGGGGAACTGAGACATCTTCCCCGGGCCTATACAGTTTATACATGGTATGTTTGTGTGTATGCTTGCTTTTAATAATGGGTTTTTTAGTGTTTTTTAAATTATTAGATTTGTTCTTACATTGTCTTTGTTATTGTTGTGAGCCGCCCCGAGTCTACGGAGAGGTGCGGCATGCAAATCTAATCTAATAAAATCTAATAAATAATAATAATAATAGAAACATAGAAACATAGAAGACTGACGGCAGAAAAAGACCTCATGGTCCATCTAGTCTGCCCTTATACTATTTCCTGTATTTTATGTTACAATGGATATATGTTTATCCCAGGCATGTTTAAATTCAGTTACTGTGGATTTACCAACCATGTCTGCTGGAAGTTTGTTCCAAGGATCTACTACTCTTTCAATAATAATAATAATAATAATAATAATAATAATAATAAGAATAAGAATAATAATGATAATGTTGACTTCAACTCCCAGAATTCCTGAGCTAGTATGATTGGCTCAGGAATTCTGGGAGTTGAAGTCCACAAGTCACAGAAGAGCCAACTTTGTCTATCCCTGCCCTATACAATCAAGGTGCCGTCTGGTTGCCTTGATTTTGACTACACAACCCAACTATCTCTCCCCTCCTCAGCTCAAGTGAGGCAGCACTGAAGCTCCAAGACGGCTTCGGACAGATCAGCAACACAACTGTCCTTTTTTTGGAAGGGTCCACAAGGCTGGAAGATGATGGAGGGGAAAGCCAAGCTCAACTATAGGACATGCTTGCTTTTAATAATGGGTTTTTAGTGTTTTTTAAATTATTAGATTTGTTCTTACATTGTCTTTGTTAGTGTTGTGAGCCACCCCGAGTCTACGGAGAGGGGCGGCATACAAATCTAATAAATAATAATAATAATAATAATAATAATAATAATAATAATAATGTTGACTTCAACTCCCAGAATTCCTGAGCTAGTATGATTGGCTCAGGAATTCTGGGAGTTGAAGTCCACAAGTCACAGAAGAGCCAACTTTGTCTATCCCTGCCCTATACAATCAAGGTGCCGTCTGGTTGCCTTGATTTTGACTACACAACCCAACTATCTCTCCCCTCCTCAGCTCAAGTGAGGCAGCACTGAAGGTCCAAGACGGCTTCGGACAGATCAGCAACACAACTGTTCTTTTTTTTTTGAAGGGTCCACAAGGCTGGAAGATGATGGAGGGGAAAGCCAAGCTCAACTATAGGACACAGGCAAAGCAGAGGGAGAAGAATAAATTGGGAGGGGAGGAAGAAGATGGAGAAGGACTACGTGGGGCACTGCGAAAGAAGGGCAAGGAGGACACAAAAGAGGAGCATAGAAAGAAATTGGTTCAACCTTGGGATCATGAATCCCAGAGAGTTCCTCAAAAGTTTTTTCGCCCACCATCACTGCGGCCAAGTTGGCGGTGTAGCTGGAAAGGACCAAGAGGCAGAAGATGGCCCAGAGGTTCATGAGGAAGCGGCCCGTCCAACACTTGGGCGTCTTGCTGGAGACGGTGCGGCCGAAAAGGATGGCATAGCAGAGGTTCAGGGCGGAGGAGTAGGAGAAGATCTTCATGCGGTTCCGGCCGTGGGGCGTCATGCCGTAGGGGCTCTTCCACTCGTACAAGGTGAGGAAGAGAGCCGTCATGTGGAGAGCCACGAAGATGCCCACCCACATGGTCCAGTGCAGCGGCCACATGAAAGCCCCGATGGGCGACGCCGTGTCCCGGATCCTCACCAGGATGCCCAGGCTGGTGGAGAAGAAAGGGCTGGTGAAATCGATCACTTGGCTCCGGGCGGAATTGATGCTGAAGGAGGTCACGGCCATGTGGGCCGTGCCACTCAGGAGGTCCCCTACCAGGCCCGTCCAGCGGCCGTTCTTCCAGGCCCCGTACTTGCCGTCTCCCACGATGTAGAGGTCGAAGTCGAAGGGCAAGTCTTCGGCCAGCTTCTCCAAGAGGTCGATGCAGTAGCCGTAGCAGCATTTGCGGTACTCCAGGGGCACGGAGCCGTTCTCGGAATCCAGCTCCTCAAAGAGAGAGTCGAGCACAGCGGAGTCGTTGGTGTGAGGATCCAGGCAGAGTTGCCCCGCTGGACAGCTGCCCTCTTCGTCTACCTAGAAAGAGCATCAGTTAATAACCTTTTGAATAGCAAGCGGGAAATAACTTTCCTACGGGACCGCCTTCTGCATCATACGTCCCAATGACCGATCAGATTATGATTATTATTATTATTATTATTATTATTATTATTATTATTATTATTATTACAATAGTACCTCTACCTAAGAACGCCTCTACTTACGAACTTTTCTAGGTAAGAACCGGGTGTTCAAGATTTTTTTTGCCTCTTCTCAAGAACCATTTTCCATTTACAAATCCAAGCCTCCGAAACTGTAACCAGAAAAGGCAGGGAGAAGCCTCCATGGGGCCTCTCTAGGAATCTCCTGGGAGGAAACAGGGCTGGAAAAGGCAGGGAGAAGCCTCCGTGGGGCCTGTCTAGGAATCTCCTGGGAGGAAACAGGGCTGGAAAAGGCAAGGAGAAGTCTCCGTGGGGCATCTAGGAATCTCCTGGGAGGAAACAGGGCTGGAAAAGGCAGGGAGAAGCCTCCATGGGGCCTCTCTAGGAATCTCCTGGGAGGAAACAGGGCTGGAAAAGGCAGGGAGAAGCCTCCGTGGGGCCTGTCTAGGAATCTCCTGGGAGGAAACAGGGCTGGAAAAGGCAAGGAGAAGTCTCCGTGGGGCATCTAGGAATCTCCTGGGAGGAAACAGGGCTGGAAAAGGCAGGGAGAAGTCTCCGTGGGGCATCTAGGAATCTCCTGGGAGGAAACAGGGCTGGAAAAGGCAGGGAGAAGCCTCCGTGGGGCATCTAGGAATCTCCTGGGAGGAAACAGGGCTGGAAAAGGCAGGGAGAAGCCTCCATTGGGCCTCTCAAGGAATCTCCTGGGAGGAAGCAGGGCTGGAAAAGGCAGGGAGAAGCCTCCATTGGGCCTCTCTAGGAATCTCCTGGGAGGAAACAGGGCTGGAAAAGGCAGGGAGAAGCCTCCGTGGGGCCTGTCTAGGAATCTCCTGGGAGGAAACAGGGCTGGAGAAGGCAGGGAGAAGCCTCCGTGGGGCATCTAGGAATCTCCTGGGAGGAACCAGGGCTGGAAAAGGCGTGGAGAAGTCTCTGTGGGGCCTCTCTAGGAATCTAGGGGAGGCTGCAACAGTTGTAAATATGAAAAAGTCATAGTGCTGTTCTCACTAAATGGTCATTAAATGAATGGTGGTAAATCGAAGACTACCTATAATCTGCACATCTGGAGAATGCCAAGTTAACTGAGGGCTGTTATATGTTAGCAATAGCCATAGCACTTAGACTTGTATACCGCTTCCCTCACCACTCTCAAACTATTCACTAAGGCTGCATTACTATTACTATTAGACTTCTCATTGTTCCTTTCACCCATCTCTTTCCACTTATGACTGTATCAGTAATGGGCTGCTCCCTGGACAAGGGGGGGACGGGACACGGTTCCAGTAGCGGAAATGGAGCTGTGCTTGCAGCTCCAGCTGACTGGCAGTCGGGTGCATGTGCCTGCCGTGAGATTTCTCACTCGAGGAAATCTCACTCAATGACATGCGCAACTATGAGATTTGGCGATTTTGCTTTCCTGCATGCACAGGAAGCGAAAGAGCCAGGGAAAATCACCAAAATCTCATGGCCGCGCGTATCCTCATGATCTATCTAGATCTATCTATCTCTCTATCTATCTATCTCTCTATCTCTCTCTCTCTCTCTCTCTCTATCTATCTCTCTCTCCCTATCATCTATCTATCTCATCCATCCATCCATCATCTATGTATCTATCTACGTATCTACCTATCTATCATCTATCTATCTATCTATCTATCTATCTATCTATCTATCTATCTATCTATCTATCTATGTATCTACCTACTTACCTATCTATCTATCATCTATCTATCTATCTATCTATCTATCTATCTATCTATCTATCATCTATCTATCTATCTATCTATCTATCTATCTATCTATCTATCTATCTATCTACCTACCTACCTATCATCTATCTATCTATCTATCTATCTATCTATCTATCTATCTATCTATCTATCTATCTATCTACCTACCTACTTACCTCTCTCTCTCTCTCTCTCTCTCTCTCTCTCTCTCTCTCTCTCTCTATCTATCTATCTATCTATCTATCTATCTATCTATCTATCTATCTGGATTTATATGCCGCCCCTCTCCAAGGACTCAGGATGGCTAATATTAATATTGTTTCCTGATTGCTTATTTGTACCCTATCATTAATTCATGATTCTTGACAAATGTATCTTTTCTTTTAGACATACTGAGAGCATATGCACTAAAGACAAATTCCTTGTGGGTCCAATCGCACTTGGCCAAGAATTCTATTCTATTCTGTTCTATTCTATGTGGCTTACAGAACCACCGTATTACCCCACAAAATCTGGGTCCTCATTTTATTAACCTCGGAAGAATGAAGGCTGAGTTAACCTTGAGCCGCTGAGACTCGTACCCCCGAACTGCGGGCAACCGGCAATCAGCAGAAGTAGCCTGCAGTACTGCATTCTAACCACTGTGCCACCACGACACAATTTTATATTTTTATAAAAGAGAAATGTCTGTGAGATGATCCGCTCTGCTCAGCCGGTGCCCCCACGTGTCCCGATGTACCTACGCACCTCCCGGATGAAGACAAAGGGGTGTTCCACCAAGGTCACCACCCGCAGCTTCATGCGCGAGAAGCCCCCGCCCTCGGCCTGGTTCTTGCGCTGCAGGTGCTGCGGCCAGCTGCCCTCCTCCGCTTCCATTTCGCCCCCCTTCCAGCTGCCCACCGTCACCCACGTGGGCTGGCCCACCGAATCCCTCAGCAGGCTCCAGATTTTGTAGTGGCGGTCAGTGTGGATGTGAGACGTGTTGTGCACAAAGATCTCTCCTGTCTGGCCACGGAAAGAGGTGTTGGCTAAAAACCTGCAATAGAGAAAGACAAAAGGAGGGATTGAAGACAACATTAATAGGGACCTTGGTGGTGTTCTAGTCCAACCCACTGCTCATGAGGATGCATCCTTCTCTTCTGAAGTTTTTGCTAGCACAGAACTGCCAATACAATACTCAGATTGAGGATTCCTTTCTTCCAAGTGCATTATTTAACATTTGGAAACATTAAACTGCAGTTTCCATTGCTTTGACCACTTATCTAGTAAAGCTAAATCATTTGCCATATTACAGACGCCTCCAGGAATATCAACCCTATTGCACACTTTAGAGTCATTGGCTTGGCGGGACCCAGGGGAAGAGCCTCCTCTGGAACCAACTCCCCCCAGAGATTAGAATTGCCCCCACCCCCCTTGCCTTTCGTAAGCTACTTAAAACCCACCTCTGCCGCCAGGCATGGGGGAATTAAGATTCCCTTTCCCCCCTAGGCCTTTACAATTTTATGCGTGGTATGTTTGTATGTATGTTTGGTTTTTTATATTACAGTGATCTCTCGGTTAGCGCGGGGGTTACGTTCCAAGACCTCCCGCGCTAACCGATTTCCGCGTTATACTGGATGCGGAAGTAAAAACCACCATCTGCGCATGTGCGCCATTTTTTTTCATGGCCGCACATGCGCAGATGGTGGAGTTTGCGTGTGGGCGGCGGGGAAGACCAAGGGAAGGTTCCTTCAGCCGCCCAACAGCTGATCTGCTCCGCAGCGCGGAAGCAGCGAGGAGCCGAAGATGGGGTAAAGGCAAAGGGGAAACCCCATCTTCGGCTCCTCGCTGCTGCCGCGCTGCAGAGCGGATCAGGTGTTGGGCGGCTGAAGGAACCTTCCCTTGGTCTTCCCGCCGCCCAGGCAAAGGGGAAACCCCAAGATCGCTTGCCGCTTTGCAGCTTGGAGCCTTGCTTCGCCTCCTTCGCTGCAATAGGCAAGCGGCAAGCGATCTTGAGAAAGAGAGAGAAAGGAGGGCGACTTGCTAGTCCACGCCCCCCTGGATGAACAGCCTCGCATGGCCCCAGCGCCGGGCTCCGCTGTTGCCTCCGCCCCCATTCGGCTCTGCAGCTGAGAGGCCTTCCCGGCAGAGCCCTCCCCAACAGCTCCCGCCGCCAGCGCAAAAAAGAAAAGAAAAAAAAAATCCCCAAAAGAGGCAGGCACAAAGCGGGGGCACAAGGGGAGCTGCCCGGCAGAGGTTGCTTTTTTTCTTCTCGTGGGCAAGTGGAGGGGGGGAGAGAGAAGGGAGGAAGAGAGTGTGAGAGAGGAAGAAAGAGAGAGAGAAATGATAGAAAAAAGGGGAGAAAAAAGAGAAATGAGAAAATGATTGAAGCATAGTGACAGGAAAGAAAGAGAAAGAGACAGAGAAGTGACTCTTGGTGATGACGTATGACGTCATCGGGTGGGAAAAACCGTGGTATAGCAAAAAAACCGTGGAGTATTTTTAAATTAATATTTTGTGAAAAACCGTGTTGTAGCGTTTCGCACTAATCGAGACCGTGCTAATCGAGGGATCACTGTAAAGGGTTTTTAATCGTTTTTAGTATTGGATTATTATTGTACGCTGTTTTATGATTGCTGTTAGCCGCCCTGAGTCTTCGGAGAGGGGCGGCATATAAATCAAATCAAATCAAATCAATCAATCAATCAATAAATAAATAAATTGAATTAAATAAATTAAATAAATTAAACAAACAAATAAACAAACAAATAAATAAATAAATAGGCAAACCTTCCCTACCAAACCTTCCCCTATGTCACTCACAAACATATTAAAAAGAATAGGACCCAGAACAGACCCTTGTGGCACACCGCTTGTAACCTGTCTCTGCTCAGAATACTCGCCATTAACAGTAACTCTCTGATGTCTACGCTTCAGCCAGAGCTGATACAGGGCAAAGTCTCGCGTGCCTTCTGATGTGGCTCCGTGTGCCACCTGTCGCACACATGACATAGATTTACCATGATAGGTGTAGAGTCTCCTGCTTGAGTGGAGGGTTGGACTAGAGCAGTGTTTTTCAACCAGTGTGCCATGAGACATAATAATAATAATAATAATAATAATAATAATAATAATAATAATAATAATAATTTATTAGATAATTATTATTAGATAATTATTATTAGATAATTATTATTAGATAATAATTTAATAATAATCTAACAATAATAATAATCTAATAATTTATTAGATAATTATCATTAGATAATAATTTAATAATAATCTAATAATAATAATAATCTAATAATTTATTAGATTTGTATCCCGCCCCTCTCCGAAGACATGGTCTGGTGTGTCGTGGGGAAATTAAATATGGGTCCCCAAACTACGGCCTGCGTGCCAGATATGGCCCGCGGAGGCCATTTATCCAGCCCACCGCCAGCCGCCTCCATCCGAACATAAACATTCCCCTCACAATCCCTCCAGCTATCAGCAACAGGAAGAGTGGAGGCACAGGGAACGCTCACTGACCAATCACCTTCTAGGATTCATCCCAACCACTACCGATGAACCAATAGCAGGCTGTCTCTCATCCACACCCAGGAAGGTCCCCGCTTGGGCTGCCGTGCACTTCTCATTGTGTGGCCGCGGCGAGTAGTTGAAGCTGCTACTCCTCCCCATGGTCCCGATTTCTAATCCTGGTCAGGACTGGAGGTAAATCTTGCCACCACTGGATGAAGCCTCAGCTGGTTATCTATCTATCTATCTATCTATCTATCTATCTATCTATCTATCTATCTATCTATCTATCTATCTATCTATCTATCTGATTTGATTTGTATGCCGCCCCTCTC
This sequence comes from Erythrolamprus reginae, assembly GCF_031021105.1. Lineage (NCBI taxonomy): Eukaryota > Metazoa > Chordata > Lepidosauria > Squamata > Dipsadidae > Erythrolamprus > Erythrolamprus reginae. Next base: position 19,747,120 of record NC_091950.1, read on the forward strand.
CGGAGACTCGGGGTGGCTAACAGCAACAATAAAACAGTGTACAATAGTAATTCAATACTACAAATGATTAAAAACCCATTAATATAAAAACCAAACATACATACATACCATGCATAGAATTGTAAAGGCCTAGGGGGAAAGAGGATCTCAATTCCCCCATGCCTGGCGGCAGAGGTTATGTCTATCCTGATGGTGTATTAAACTATATTATTAACTATATGTATAATATGTAATGTGTAGAGTGTGATTTTGTGTCATTTTGGTTGGTGGTGTGCCCCAGGATTTTGTAAATGTAAAAAATGTGCTGCGGCTCAAAAAAGGTGCAAAATCACTGGACTAGGGGACCTAAACAGTGATGGCGAACCTTTTTTGTCTTGGGTGCTGAAAGAGCGTGGGTGTGTGCTATCACACAAGCCCGAGTGCCCACACCCATAATTCAATGCCTGGGGAGGACAAAAACAGCTTTCCCCGCTCCCCGGAGGCCCCCTGGAGGCCGGAAACGGACTGTTTCCCAACTGCTGGTGTGCCCAGTAGACTCATTTTTGGCCCTCCTCAGCCTCCAAAGGTTTCCCTGGAGCCAGGATAAAAACTCCCTCACCCACCCCCCTTGGAGGCTCTTTGGAAGCCAAAATCGCCCTCCCAGAGCCCCTGTGCGAACCAAAAATCAGATGGCCAACACAAACATACACACTGGAGCTGAGTTAAAGCAACAGCTCACGTGCCAGCAGATATGGCTCCGCGTGCCACCTGTGGCACCTGTGCCATAGGTGAGCCATCACGGACCTACAAGGTCCCTTCAAACTCTGTTAATTTGTAAATCTGTTAATGACTTTGAAAACTGTTCGGAAACTTCAGATCGTGCAGAATGCAGCTGCGAGAGCAATCATGGGCTTTCCCAGGTATGCCCATGTTACATCAACACTCCGCAGTCTGCATTGGTTGCCTATCAGTTTCCGGTCACAATTCAAAGTGTTGGTTATGACCTATAAAGCCCTTCATGGCACCGGACCAGATTATCTCAGGGACCACCTTCTGCTGCACAAATCCCAGCGACCAGTCAGGTCCCACAGAGTGGGTCTTCTTCGGGTCCCGTCAACTAAACAATGCCGCTTGGCGGGACCCAGGGGAAGAGCCTTCTCTGTGGCGGCCCCGGCCCTCTGGAACCAACTCCCCCCAGAGATTAGAATCGGCCCCACCCTCCTTGCCTTTCGTAAGCTTCTTGAAACCCACCTCTGCCGCCAGGCATGGGAGAATTAAGATTCCTTTTCCTCCTAGGCCTTTACAATTTTATGCATGGTATGTTTGTATGTATGTTTGGTTTTTTATATTAAGGGGTTTTTCATTTGTTTTTAGTATTGGATTACTATTGTACATTGTTTTATGATTGCTGTTAGCCACCCCGAGTCTTCGGAGAGGGGCGGCATATAAATCCAATAAATGAATGAATGAATGAATGAATGAATAAAATAAATAAATAAATAAATAAAACAAATAAAACAAACAAACAAATAAATAAATAAAATGAATGAATGAATGAATAAATAAATAAATAAAAACTTTGTACACGTGGCAAAATTCATATAACCACTGCTTTGCTTAGCCAAGGCAATTTTGGGGCTTAATTGGGGTCATACGTTGAGAAGCGGGTGTGCATGCTAGGAGAAGGGATCGGTTACTCTTAGGGATTCAAAAATCAAGAGTAGCTACTCACTGGGAAAGGTAGAGCCCCGAGGACTCAGAGTCCACAACATGTTTGTCATTGCAATTCACCATGCTCTGGATGAGGGCAAGGTCTGGTCGGATGTAGACAGCGCGGGAAATGGCGCGAGACACCAGCTCTATGGCGTCCTGGATGAAGTTTTCCAGGGAGGGCCTGTCCACCTCCCCAAAGGCCAGAAGTCCTAACGGAAGCCCCTCCGTCTGGAGCTCACCCACGTTCTGAGGTTGCCCCCAAATCCAGTGGAACTGTTGAGTGACTCCCAACTCCTTCGCAGTCCGGAATATGAGCTGGGAGAAGGGAGCGTTACAGCCGAAAAGCAAAGCCGGGCCGGGCAATTCGCGGTATTCCTCCAAATGTCTCCGAAGGTGGCGAGCAGCTTCTCTCTCGTCCAGGAAGCTCAAGTCAATCACAACGGTCTTCTCCAGGTGGGCATGGCTGGTCCAGAGGTCGAGGAAGGCCGATGCATCCCAGGCTTGGCACAAAACCAGGGTGACGTCTTGCCAACGGTTGGCATGGAAGACGGTGGCCAGCAGGTCCAGGAGAGTCTCAAAGTCGCCGCATTGGTCCATGTGGAGGTGGAAGGGGTTCTGCGAGAAGGAGTCAGGAAGGGAAACAAGAAAGTAAAAGCAAATAGTCCCTGACTTACAACAGTTCATTTAGTGACGGTTCAAAGTTACAATGTCAATTAAAAAAAAAAGACTTAGGATGATTTTTCACAGTCCCAATCTTTGTAGTAAGTCCATGATCATGGGGTCAAAATTCAGATATTTGCCACAGTCCACATAGACTGTGCGGAAGTGAATAGATTAACAATGAAACTTAAAAATAAGGAAGATTCGGAATTATTTTATTATTATTATTATTTATTGGATTTGTATGCCGTCCCTCTCCGCAGACTCGGGGCAGCTAACAACAGTGGTAAAACAACATAAACAATCCAATTAATAAAAACAACTAAAAACCCCTTATTATAAAAAACCAAACATACACACAAACATACCATGCATAACTTGTAATAGCCTAGGGGGAAAGGATAACTCAACTCCCCCATGCCTGGCGACAAAGGTGGGTCTTAAGTAATTTGCGAAAGACAAGGAGGGTGGGGGCCGTTCTAATCTCTGGGGGGAGTTGGTTCCAGAGGGTCAGGGCCGCCACAGAGAAGGCTCTTCCCCTGGGTCCCGCCAAACGACATTGTTTGGTCGACGGGACCCGGAGAAGGCCAACTCTGTGGGACCTTATCGGCCGCTGGGATTCGTGCGGTAGAAGGCGGGTCCGGATGTATTCTGGCCCGGAATTGTGACCGGAAACCGATCGGCAGCCAGTGCAGGCCGCGGAGTGTTGCAGAAACGTGGGCGAATCTAGGAAGCCCCACGATGGCTCTCGCGGCCGCATTCTGCACGATCTGAAGTTTCCGAACACTTTTCAAAGGTAGCCCCATGTAGAGAGCGTTGCAGTAATCGAACCTCAAGGTGATGAGGTTTATGGGTAAAATTTTACGAATGCGTAGAAAAGGAATTTAGATAAGAGATTAAATTATCATGATCAAAAGAAAAAGAAAATGGAAAAGAAATTGAAGAAATTCAGGTGACAGAATTTAGATCAAGGAGGTAGCATTAGATTAATAACACATACTTAAAATAAAGAGTTAACAATATAGATATGATGTTAAACAATAAGAAGTTTAAAAGCAATGTTGACAATCCAAAGAAGGATGGGAAAATGCTGTCAGTCTGTTAAATGTTATATGTATTAAAATTGGTTGCCGATCGGTTTCCGGTCACAATTCAAAGTGTTGGTTATGACCTATAATGCCCTTCATGGCATCGGACCAGAATATCTCCGGGACCGCCTTCTGCCGCACAAATCCCAGCAACCAGTTAGGTCCCACAGAGCTGGCCTTCTCCGGGTCCTGTCGACTAAACAATGTTGTCTGGCGGGACCCAGGGGAAGAGCCTTCTCTGTGGCGGCCCCGACTCTATGGAACCAACTCCCCCCAGATATCAGACTTGCCCCCACCCTCCTTGCCTTTCGTAAGCTCCTCATGACCCACCTCTGTCGTCAGGCATCGGGGAATTGAAATTTCCCTTCCCCCTAGGCTTATAGAATTTATACATGGTATGTTTGTATGTATGATTGGTTCTTTAAATTGGGGTTTTTTAGATTATTTTTAATATTAGATTTGTTTACATTGTCTTTTTATTGTTGTTAGCCACACCTAGTCTGCGGAGAGGGGCGGCATACAAATCTGATTAATAAATAAATAAATAATAATGATAAAATTACAACCACTCAGGGAAGGGTCTGGAACAGTGGTTCTCACTCTGGGGGATCAGTACCCCTTTGGGGGTCAAACGACTGTTTCACAGGGGTCGCCTAAGACCATGGGAAAAGACAAATTTCCCAAGGTGTTAGGAACTAAAGCTTCTATTTTGGCATTTTGGAACATATTTTTACAATCCGACCAATCACACGTTTACAGTGGGGGTGTCCCTCTGACCTTCCTGCCAATCGGCTTAAAGCTCTGTTGGGAGAATTGGCACTAGACTTACGGTTGGGGGTCACCACAGCAAGAGGAAACGTATTAAGGGGTCGCGGCATTAGAAAGGTTGAGAACCACTAGTGTAGAAGGAGAAAGAGGAAGTAGAAAGGAAGGAGGGAAGGGAAGGAGGAGAGGGAGGAAGGGGGAGAGAAGGAATAAGAAGATAGGAAGGGGAGAAGGAGATAGAGAGAGGGGAGCATGGAGAAAAGAAAGAAATAGACTACTCAATAACAGCAAGACCAGGTGTTAAAATAGGCTGTTGAATTTTGACTGATTGGAAAATGTGTGTACTATTGACATATTCTAAAGGTACAGTGGTACCTTTACTTAAGAACTTAATTTGTTCCGTGATCAGGTTCTTAAGCAGAAATGTTTGTAAGTAGAAGCAATTTCCCCCATAGGAATCAATGTAAAAGCAAATAATGCGTGCAAACCCATTAGGAAAGAAATAAAAGTTCAGAATTTGGGTGGGAGGAGGAGGAGTAAGAAGAGGAGGAGGAGAGTCGCTGCCGAAGGAAGAAGTTGAGGGAAGGGGAATCAAAAAAATCCAAAACTTTAAGGCTTAAAAAAAAAAGAGGGACTCTGGGGCGGCGCCCAGAGAAAGGAAAACGCTCCGTTCGCTCTGGGCTGCCCAGAGTGAAGGGAGCGTTTCTTTTCTCTGGGCGCTGGTAGAGGTTTATTCCTTCTCCAAGCGCCCAGAGAAAGGAAAATGCTTCGTTTGCTCTGGACTGCCAAAGCCTCCTTAAGTGCCACCGAAAGGCTCCTCTGGCAGCCCCAAAAAGCCTGAGATGGCCGGGATTAAAGGGGGAATGATAGGAAACTGGCTGGGCCTTCGTGCCGCTCTCAAATTTCCTGGGAAATTTTTCCGGGCTCAAGTTCTTAAGTAGAAAAATGGTTCTTTTGAAGAGGCAAAAAAATCTTGGACACCCGGTTCTTATCTATCTAGAAAAGTTCTTAAGTAGAGGTGTTCTTAGGTAGAGGTACCACAGTATATGTATTGATGTATACAGTGGTACCTCATGATACAAACCCCTTGTCTTACGAACAATCCGAGATACAAACCTGGGGTTCAGAAATTTTTTGCCTCTTCTTACGAACTTTTTCCTTCTTACGAACCCGTTGCCACCGCCGAGAAGCCCTGCCGCCTGTCTGTCACCTTTTAAAACAGCCGGGGGGCTTCTCAGCGTCCTCCTGAACCCGAACGCCAAACCTGAACTTCCGGGTTCGGCGTTCGGGAGGCCACCGAGAAGCCCCCCAGCTGTTTTAAAAGGTGACAGCCGGGCGGCAGGGCTTCTCAGCGGCCTCCCGAACGCCGAACCCGGAAGTTCAGGTTTGGTGTTCGGGTTCAGAAGGACGCTGAGAAGGCCCCCCCCCCGGCTGTTTTAAAAGGTGACAGCCGGGCGTCGTCGTTTTTTTGCGTTGCACGGATTAATTGACTTTACATTGTTTCCTATGGGAAACAATGTTTCGTCTTACAAACTTTTCGTCTTACGAACCTCCCCCGGGAACCAATTAGGTTCATAAGACAAGGTATTACTGTATATGGAAAATGTGGAGAAAAAAATAAAAAAAATTATAATTAAAAAAAAAAATCCAGATGCTTGGCAACTGCTTCGCACAACTGGGGGAATCCATTAACAACTGGGTTACTAATTGATCAACTGCAGTGATTCACTTAACAACCCTGGCAAGAAAGGTCGTAGAACAGGGCCAAAACTTACTTACGGCTACATGAGTCGTGGACAGCTACTGTCCCATATGAAGAGTTTTTGAGATCCAGGTGTGGATTAAAGCATGCCTTTGCCAATGATGACAGCACCACAATCCCCCCCACTTTCTGCTAAGCAGTGTTTCAAGAGGGTTGGTCACTGCTGGCCTCCCCTGCACCATCTGTAACCCCACAGCCAGCTGCAGATGAAGGCTTAAACCAGAAGTGGGGCAAACTTGTAAATATGGCAGCTGCCACCAGAGGGCAGAAGACATCCGCAGCTAAGCTTAAATTCAGCCCTGCTAAAGAGGTCTCCCATCAGTATAAAAACTAAAAGTGGAATTTCCAATACAGCTAAAGGCTCCCTTGAGTCCAGTTTCCGGCAAAAGATAGAAGCTGTTTGTGCTGCCTGCTTCTAGGTTGACGGAGTGATTTCTTAGCTTGGTCTACAGCTCTGAAATTCTCTGGGTATCCGCTATGCACATAGATATCTGATGCTCATTTAATTTTATTTTGAGATCAGCCGTGATCCGAACGACACAGCCCCATTTCCATATCACCCTCTAAAACAGTGTTTCCCGACCTTGGCAACTTGAAGATATCTGGACTTCAACTCCCAGAATTCCCCAGTCAGCATTTGCTGGCTGTGGAATTCTGGGAGTTGAAGTCCAAATAAAATGAGGACAATCCGGGTCCTCATTGTACCCACCTTGGAAGGATGGAAGGCTGAGTCAACCTTGAGCCGGTGATGAGATTTGAACCGCTGACCTACAGATCCACTCGAAACAGAATACGCTACGAAAATAGACTAACAATCCTGGGTCTAGAAAGCTTAGAACTACGACGCCTAAAACATGATTTAAGCATTGCCCACAAGATCATATGCTGCAACGTCCTACCTGTCAATGACTACTTCAGCTTCAACCGCAATAACACAAGAGCACGCAACAGATTCAAAGTTAATATTAACCGCTACAAACTTGACTGTAAAAAATATGACTAACAATCGAGTTGTCGAAGCGTGGAACTCATTACCAGACTCAATAGTGTCAACCCCTAACCCCCAACATTTTCCCCTTAGACTATTCACAATTGACCTCTCCAGGTTCCTTAGAGGTCAGTAAGGGGCGTGCATAAGTGCACCAGTGTGCCTTTCATCCCTTGTCCAATTATCTTTCCTTTATCTCATATATCATATATATTTTCTTCCTTTCATATATCTTCTTCTCTATTTTATATTTTTCTTTATATATATTACCTCATGTCTATTCTCTTCTATATGTATTGTGTATTGGACAAAATAAACAAATAAATAAATAATAAAGTTGCCAAAGTTGGGAAACACTGCTCTAAAAGAGCTCCCCCAAAACTCTCCAGCTCATAGCATTATAGCATTTAGACTTATATACTGCTTCACAGTGCTTTATAGCAGTGTTTTTCAACCAGTGTGCCGCGGCACACTAGTGTGCTGCGAAACATGGTCATGTGTGCCGCGAAGCTCAGAGAGAAAGAAAGCAAGAGAGAGAGAAAGAAAGCAAGAGAGAAAGCAAGAGAGAGAAAGAGCGAGTGAGCGAGAGAATGAGAGAGAGAAAGAAACCAAGAGAGAGAAAGAGAACAAGAGAAAGAGAAAGAGAGAGAGCAAGAGAGAGAAAGAAAGCAAGAGAGAGAGAGAGGGAGGGAAGGAGAGAGAGAGAAAGACATAGAGGGAGGTAGGGAGGGAGAGAGAAAGAGAGCAAAAAAGAAAGGAAGGAAGGAAGAGAAAGAAAGAGGGATGGAGAGAGAGAGAAAGAGCGAGTGAGCGAGAGAATGAGAGAGAGAAAGAAACCAAGAGAGAGAAAGAGAACAAGAGAAAGAGAGAAAGAAAGAGAGAGAGAGAGAAAAAAGCAAGAGAGAGAGAGGGAGGGAGGGAAGGAGAGAGAGAGAAAGACATAGAGGGAGGGAGGGAGGGAGAGAGAAAGAGAGCAAAAAAGAAAGGAAGGAAGGAAGGAAGAGAAAGAAAGAGGGATGGAGAGAGAAAGAGGAAGGAAGGGAGAGAAAGAGGGAGGGAGAAAGAAATAGAGCGAAGGGGAGGAAAAGAGAGAGAGAGAATTTTTTTGTCCAAACATTTTTTAGCCCCTCCCCTCCCCCGCTCAATGTGCCCCAGGGTTTCGTAAATGTAAAAAATGTGCCGCGGCTCAAAAAAGGTTGAAAATCACTGCTTTATAGTCCCTCTCTAAGCGGTTTACAGAGAGTGAGCCTATTGCCCCCAACATTTGGGGTTCTTCTGTTTAGCAACCTTGGAAGGATGGAAGGCTGAGTCAATCTTGAGCCTACTGAGATTCGATCTGCCAAATTGTGAGGGGATGCTTGTGCGCGATTTTGTTGGGGTTTTTTACTTCCGTGCATGAGCAGAAGTAAAAAAATCACTGGAATCACATGCCGCGAGCGTCCTCTCACAAGATTTTGCTTCCGAGCATGTGCAGGAAGCAAAATAAAGCCAATAATTCCAAAAAAAGAGATAGTACTGCACGACGGACTGGCGAAGACAGCACCGGATCCATCGCACAGAAATTGCGCAATCTATGGGACACTACTAGAACGTAGTTCCGGGGCGTACGGGCAGTAACCCACCACTGGTTCTAGTGCAGCTGACTACATGGAGTTGAGAGTTTCTTTGAGCTTTGCACTTGAGCTCCCTGTTCTTGTGCAAGAACATGTATTCTATTGGCGGCTGTCAGATTCCCATGGGGTCATGTAGGGGTCATAACTGGCTCTATAGGCAAATAATAAATCCTAGGTCTGAATTAAATTTGGTTGACGTTTGGACAGCTCTGAGGATGATGTAATAATTCCTATTGTGGCTTAATGGCTTTGTCCTCTGTTGGATGTTGAGTGACAGCTGCTTCTCATCCTACCCTTCTGCCTTTATTTCAAAATATTTTGTCTTATTTTATTATTTTATTTATTTTATTAATCAGATTTGTATGCCGCCCCTCTCCGCAGACTCGGGGCGGCTAACAACAATAAAAAGACAATGTAAACAAATCTAATATTAAAAATAATCTAAAAAACCCCAATTTAATGAACCAATCATACATACAAACATACCATGTATAAATTCTATAAGCCCAGGGGGAAGGAAAAATTTCAATTCCCCCATGCCTGACAACAGTGGGTTTTGAGGAGCTTACAAAAGGCAAGGAGGGTGGGGGCAACTCTGATATCCGGGGGGAGTTGGTTCCAGAGGGTCGGGGCCGCCACAGAGAAGGCTCTTCCCCTGGGTCCTGCCAGATGACATTGTTTAGTCGACGGGACCCGGAGAAGGCCAACTCTGGGGGACCTAACTGGTCGCTGGGATTCGTGCGGCAGAAGACGGTCCCGGAGATATTCTGATCCGATGCCATGAAGGGCTTTATAGGTCATAACCTATAGATGACCAAATCTGCATTTCTAAAAGCTGGCCTCAGTAACTGCTGGGGCTATTAAGGAAAGTAGAGGTTGCTTTTTGCTTCTGGAGAAAGATGTTTCTCCATTTCTCCCTTTGGGAAATATAATAACCTGCCTTTTTAAAATATTCCTCAAAATATTTCATTCTTCTAAGAGAGGTGGTGGCTTCCCACACAATGAATCTAATTAAAAGAGAGATAAAACAGAGCGAGCCAAGGACTGGGCATAATTAGCCCATGGAACTCATTCCCACAAGATTTGATGACCCCTGCAAACAAAAGGCTGAATAAATTTATAGAGGACAAGCTGTCTCTCTTGAAGATTCAATCTATCTCTAAATTGCAGCGAGGTGATATGACTTCAAATATCCGTTGCAAATAAACAATAACAGAAAAGGGACAAAACTCCATTTACTGTATTAAGAAGCATCAGATTTGGCCTCCAAATGAAATGCTGGACCGAGAGGGACCTCGGCTTCATCCAGGAAGGCTATTCTTATACTGTATTTTTAAAAATGCAAATATCATCATGGTCATGGTCCCCATCACCATTCTATTGATCGTGACATAAATCAAGGCATTATTATTATTATTATTATTATTATTATTATTATTATTATTTAGATTTATATGCCACCCTTCTCCGAAAACTCGGGGCGGCTATTTTTAATGAGGAAATGAAAAGGATACCGGGAAAAACCCTTGTAAACAACCCTTATGGATTATTATAAAATTATCATTATAATTAAGAGTCGTTAACCTAATTTTGTGAAGTTTCTTCTCTGGTAACATTGCACTGCTAACCAGGGCATACCAAACCTTTGCCAGACCAATTTTTGAATACAGCTCCTCTGCCTGGAATCCACACTGTATATTGGACATTAATGCAATTGAGCAAGTCCAGAATTATTTCACGAGAAGAATGCTCCACTTCTCTGCTCACAATAGAATATCTTATGCCACCCGGCTTGAAATTTTGGAAAAGCTAGAACTATGCCGCCTGTAGTCTGACCTAAGCGTAGTACATAAAATCTCCATTAGAGGTGGCATTCAGCCGGTCTGATTCAGGCGAACCATTAATAGCGACCATACGTGGGGTGGGTGCTATAGAAACATAGAAACATAGAAGACTGACGGCAGAAAAAGACCCCATGGTCCATCTAGTCTGCCCTTTTACTATTTCCTGTATTTTATCTTACAATGGATATATGTTTATCCCAGGCATGTTTAAATTCGGTTACTGTGGATTTACCAACCACGTCTGCTGGAAGTTTGTTCCAAGGATCTACTACTCTTTCAGTAAAATAATACTTTCTCATGTTGCCTTTGATCTTTCCCCCAACTAACTTCAGATTGTGTCCCCTTGTTCTTGTGTTCACTTTCCTGTTAAAAACACTTCCCTCCTGAACCCTATTTAACCCTTTAACATATTTAAATGTTTCGATCATGTCCCCCCTTTTCCTTCTGTCTTCCAGACTATACAGATTGAGTTCATTAAGTCTTTCCTGATACGTTTTATACTTCAGACCTTCCACCATTCTTGTAGCCCGTCTTTGGACCCGTTCAATTTTGTCAATATCTTTTTGTAGGTGAGGTCTCCAGAACTGAACACAGTACTCCAAATGTGGTCTCACCAGCGCTCTATATGAGGGGATCATGCCGTCCTATTTAGCCACATGTCCAAGCTGTGTGCACAAGCAAAGCGCATGTGAAAAAGACTGCGTGCATCTGAAGTTAACATGCTCACATTGTCGGTGCTGGGCCAACCGGTAAGGAAATTATGTGCATCCCACCTCTGAATTCTCAATGATTGAGCCACACCGGATCCAGGAAGGATAACCTGTTTTGGAAAGTAAGGGGTTGTGTTTGCCAAACCATGCAGCGTTGAAACGCGCGTATTCTGCTATGCAGGTAATTATGTTGTACTCTTCCTTGTAGGTCAATCCAATATTTCAAACACGAACTTGCCAAGTCATTAACTCCTTCGGCAGCCTGACAAGCAACTTTATGTGTTTAGAGCAGTGATTTTCAACCTTTTTTGAGCTGCGGCACACTTTTTACATTTACAAAATCCTGGGGCACACCACCAACCAAAATGACACAAAAAGACAATAAATATTATTTATTTATTTATTTATTCAATTTTTATGCCCCCTTCTCCTTAGACTCAGGGCGGCTTACAACATGTTAGCAATAGCATTTTTTAACAGAGCAAGGCTATTGCCCTCCACAATCCGGGTCCTCATTTTACCCACCTCGGAAGGATGGAAGGCTGAGTCAACCTGGAGCTGGGGATGAGATTTGAACTGCTGACCTTCAGATCTACAGTATTTCTACATGTATTTATACATAGAACATACAATCCCATGTAACATCCCCTTATAAATACAGTCAATCATCAATCATCCCTCCTCAAATTTATACTACTGTCTCATTTCTGTCTCTCCCCCCGCCCCTTATATGTCTGTGTGTACTCAAACCATTTCCAAAACCAGGTGAGGGCTGGGGTTTTATTCTCTTTTATTCTTTTCAAAAACAGGTGAGGGCTGGGGGGTTTTTCTTATTATTTGGGTGCTTTTTACCATATGCTTCAAGAATCACCTCTCTCTCTCTCTCTTGTTTCTCTCTCCTCTCATTCTCTGCCTCAATCATTTTCTCATTTCTCCTCCCCTTTTTGTTCATTTCTCTCTCTCTCCTTTCCTCTTCCTATCTGTCTCTCTTGCTTTCTTTTTTTCTCTCTCTCTCTCTTGCTTTCTTTCAGTATCTCTTGCTATCTCTCTTTTTCTCTCTTGCTTTTCTTCTCTCGTGCTTTTTCTTGTTCTTTCTCTCTCTCTGTTGCTCTCTCATTCTCTTATTTTCTCTCTCTTTTCTTTCTCTCTCTCTTAGTCTCTCTCTCTCTCTTGTTCTCTCTTATTTTCTTTCTCTCTCTTGTTCTTTCTCTCTCTCTCATGCTTTCTCTCTCTTGTTCTTTCTCACTCTCTCTCTCTCTCTGTTGCTCTCTCTCGTTCTCTCTCTTCCTTTCTTCTCTGTGGAGGCTTTCCCTTAGTTTGAATGTTCCGAGCAAGCAGCCCCTTTACTGACAGCCCGGGACGGGACTGTGAGAGGGGTGGGCGTTCCCACAGCGCTTGGAGCGGCTAGCGGCCGGATCGCCAGCGCCGCTGCAGCCACCGCTGTGGAAGAAGCCGCACCCCAAAAAAGCCGGAGAGAAGGAAGGATCGGGCGGGCGGGGACAGCCACAAGTGGAAGCCTCAGCCCTGGAGCCTCCTCGCGCCCATGGCTTCTCGTCGATGTCTCTGCCTGCCCGATCCGCGGGAGTGCTAATAGCGGCGGCGGGAATAGTGGGGGGGGGGGCTCCTGCAAGTGGAAGCCTCAGCCCTGGAGCCCCCTCGCGCCCATGGCTTCTCGTCGATGTCTCTGCTTGCCTGATCTGCGGGAGTGCTAATAGCGGCGGCAGTGGGAATAGCGGGGGGGGGGGCTCCTGCCCACCGCCGCTATTAGCACTCCCGTGGATCGGGCAGGCAGAGGCATCGACGAGAAGCCATGGGCGCGAGGGGGCTCCAGGGCTGAAACTTCCACTTGCAGGAGCCCCCCCCCACTATTCCCGCCGCCGCCGCTATTAGCACTCCCGCGGATCGGGCAGGCAGAGGCATCGACAAGAAGCCATGGGCGCGAGGGGGCTCCAGGGCTGAGGCTTCCACTTGCAGGAGCCCCCCCCCACTATTCCCGCCGCCGCCGCCGCTATTAGCACTCCCGCGGATCGGGCAGGCAGAGGCATCGACGAGAAGCCATGGGCGCGAGGGGGCTCCAGGGCTGAGGCTTCCACTTGCAGGAGCCCCCCCCCGCTATTCCCGCCACCGCCGCTATTAGCACTCCCGATGCCACAAGTGAAAGCCTCAGCCGCTGCTATTGCCATCCCGCCGAGTCCCAAGCTCACCTGCTGCAAAGAAGGCACGAAGGAGAAAGGCGCGAAAATGAAGGTGTGAAGAAGCAAGCCGGGACACTCAACTTCCGGTTTGGAAGCGGAACTTCACGGCACACCTGACCTTGTCTTGTGGCACACCAGTGTGCCGCGGCACAGCGGTTGGGAAACGCTGGTTTAGAGTATTCAATGATTCCTGCCAGCCTTGATGGAGTGAATCCGAGGGAAAGCAGGGCGCCCAGGGGGGAAGCATATTTTGAAATCCCCTGATATTTCCCTGACATTTCCCGGTAACTTGCGATCTAGTTAAGGCGCGATCGTAGACACCAAATGGCTAAGCCGTGGAGAAATATTGGTAGCTGAGGAAGCAAGTTGTTGCCACACACAGTTAGGCTCATTTTTGCTTGACTCTGCCAGGCAGCGCAATCTGTTATCTCTCTCTCTCTCTCTCTCTCTCTCTCTCTCTCTCTCTCTCTCTCTATCTATCTATCTATATCTTTCTATCTATCTATATCTTTCTATCTATCTATATCTTTCTATCTATCTATCTATCTATCTATCTATCTATCTATCTATCTCTTTCTATCTCTCTATCTATCTCTCTATCTATCTTTCTATCTATCTATATCTTTCTATCTATCTATATCTTTCTATCTATCTATCATCTATCTATCATCTATCTATCTATCTATCTATCTATCTATCTATCTATCTATCTAGGATACAAATTTCAGACACACACACACGTTTGAAAATTCAAAACAATGTTCTTTATCACAAAAGGCAAAATAAACAAAGCACTCTTTTTGTATGGCAAAGAGAACTCGTCCCAAAACAACCGGGTAAGCTGTACAATGCAGTCATTAAGTACTTAGCCAGCAGCTCACACAAACGCTGCTCTGCTTTGGCGTGAAAAAGCAACAAAGTCCAGCGCACAAGATTCCTGATGAAACTGCAACAGATATTCTTCCACAATGGCCAAACCCACATGCTGCTATTTATAGCAGCAGCCCTAATTACTGGAGCACCACCCAAACACAGGTGGCCTCCCTTATTTCCTGTAATATGTTCTTACTTGGTCTCTTCTACGCATAATTCTGCGCTTGCGTGGGTCCAAAACGTCATCATCTGAATCAATGGAAGATAAGGGAGATTGACTGCCTGGGCTGTGTGCCAAGCCCCCCTCTGCCGAGTCACTCCCACCTTCTTCTTCGTCTGAGGAAACCAAACTCTGATATGATTCTGTCGGCAATAACACAGGCCTGTGACATGTTGAGTTTTCCCCTGCATCCACCTCCCCATTCCCTGGGGCAGGAGCTGGGCCAGAGCCAACCACAACACCAGGTTTGCTGGACGTCCTGGAATGGGTATGTATGTTGGTTGGGTTTATTAAAGTTTATACTGTTTTACATTGTTTTTATATTGCTCTTATGAATTGTTTTTATTCCTTGGAAGCTGCCCAGAGTCCTCTGGGAGTCGGGTGGCATACAAAAAGGACTAATAAATCAATAATAAAATAAATTATCCCAGTTTCTGCTAACTTCTGATTCTGTACAGTAGGAGTGGAGAACTATGGCCCCTTCAGAACCTGTGGACTTCAACTCCCAGAATTCCTGAGCCCGCCAGCTGAAGAATTCTGGGAGTTGAAGTTCATAGGTTCTCAAGGGGCCATAGTTCCCCACCTCTACTCTACAGGCCCTTGTCAATGTGTTCGTGGCAATTTCTCAAACACAGACATATCAATTGTTGTCAATGCTCGCAATACTGCCCCCAACTGCTTTATAATTTATGCTTTATTTGTGATTTTCCCACATGCAGGCAGTCCTCAATTACAGCTGCTTGCTTAGTGACCATTTAAAATTACAATAGCCACTGAAAAAAGTGACTTATTTCAAAGTCACGTGATCAAACTTTGGGTGCTTGGCGACCAGCAGGTATCGTATCTATAATGGTTGCATATTCCCAACATTCACGTTGCCTTCGACACAACCTAGGCATAGCTCATAAAATCATCTGCTACAACGTCCTTCCTGTCAATGACTACTTTAGCTTCAACCACAACAACACACAAGCACACAACACATAAAAACTCAAAGTAAGCCGCTCCAAACTTGACTGTAGAAAATACGACTTCAGCAACCGAATGTTTAATGCCTGGAATTCACTACCTGACTCTGTAGTTTTGTCGCCATACCCTCAAAAGCTTACCCTTAGACTGTCCGCTGTTGACCTCTCCCGATTCCTAAGAGGTCAGTAAGGGGTGTGTATAAGTGCACCAGCATGCCTACCATTTCTGTCTTAATATTTCCCTCTTATTAGTACCCATCTGATGTATATAAACAGTGTTATATCTATGTGTACTACCAATACGTACTTGATAAATAAATATGTTTTAGGGTTAGTGAGATTTAGGGTAGTGATTTCTGACAGTCTCAAAAAGGCTGAGCAGTGTGGTCGGGCGGTAGGAAAAGCAAATAGGATGCTTGGCTGCATAGCTAGAGGTATAACAAGCAGGAAGAGGGAGATTGTGATCCCGCTATATAGAGCGCTGGTGAGGCCACATTTGGAATCCTGTGTTCAGTTCTGGAGACCTCAACTACAAAAAGATATTGACAAAATTGAATGGGTCCAAAGACGGACTACAAAAATGGTGGAAGATCTTAAGCATAAAACGTATCAGGAAAGACTTCATGGACTCAATCTGTATAGTCTGGAGGACAGAAGGAAAAGGGGGGACATGATCGAAACATTTAAATATGTCAAAGGGTTAAATAAGGTTCAGGAGGGAAGTGTTTTAAATAGGAAAGTGAACACAAGAACAAGGGGACACAATCTGAAGTTAGTTGGGGGAAAGATCAAAAGCAACATGAGAAAATATTATTTTACTGAAAGAGTAGTAGATCCTTGGAACAAACTTCCAGCAGACGTGGTTGGTAAATCCACAGTAACTGAAATTTAAACATGCCTGGGATAAACATATATCCATTGTAAGATAAAAAATACAGGAAATAGTATAAGGGCAGACTAGATGGATCATGAAGTCTTTTTCTGCCGTCAGTCTTTTATGTTTCTATAAATAAATAAAATAAACATTTTGATCTTTGTTTCAGCTACTAGGGCAGGCTCCTATCACTCATATACCCAAAACCCACACAATTGTCTGTCCTCTCCTTAAAATAGTGTTTCTCCATCTTTGCAACTTGAAGATGAGAAAACTTCAACTCCCAGAATTCCCCAAGCCCTCATGGCTGGCTTCATTAACAGAAACCATAGATCAGTCATTAATCCCTTCCCTCAGAACTATCATACCTTTGAACAGTCATTAAACAAATTATCGTAATTTGAGAACTAAATGTATTATAAAACCAATTATCATGGAATGAATTTTATATCATTAACGCAAATTACCATTGCTAATTTCACCAATGTTCATCTTCATAGGAATACCTCAAGTGATATTTTAAATATATTTTAATACACATGACGATCTTTAAATTAATTTAAATTTCTCCGTTATTTTACAATACAATTCTTTATTGGCCAAGTGTGAGCGGACACACAAGGAATTTGTCTTGGTGCATATGCTCTCAGGGTATATTAAAAAAAAATATAGATTTGTCAAGAAACGTGTGGTACAACACTTAATGATTGTCACAGGGGTCAAATAAGCAATGAAGAAATAATCAATATTAATAAAAATCTTAGGATATAAGCAACAAGTTGCAGTCATACAGTCCTGAGTGGGCCAGGGGGGACATGATAGCAGTCTACAGGTACTTGAGGCGTTGCCACAGAGAGGAGGGGGTCACGCTGTTTTCCAGGGCACCAGAGGGCCAAACGAGAAACAACAGTTGGAAGCTGACCAAGGAGAGATTCAACCTAGAAATAAGGAAGAACTTCCTGACGGTCAGAGCGATCAACCAGTGGAACGGCCTGCCAGAGGAGGTTGTGAACTCCCCAACTTTGGACATTTTCAAGAGGAGATTGGACTATCATTTGGCTGGGGTGCTGTAGGATTTCCTGCTTAAGCAGGGGGTTGGACTTGATGACCTGCAAGGTCCCTTTCAACTCTCATAAATAAACAAATAATAAACAAATAAACCTCTCTCTCACTTTGATCCAATTCACACGCAAGTCTTGACATCCCCCCAAGATGTCAAGGTCCTCTTCGAAAATGATGAATGAACGTCACCATCCTCAGAGCAACCACAAAGATCCTGGAGATGTGGTAACCAGATATCGTGATGGGTCCATGCCTACAACGATCACAGCCGTGCGTGCCATGATATCCCTTGTGACGCTTTATGATGGGTGAAAGTTGGACTTTGAAGAGTCCTGACAGGCAGAGAACATTGACGCTTTTGAACTTTGACGTTGGAGAAAACTCCTGAGAATAATGCGCATGGACAGGAAGACCAACTGATGGATGATTGAACAAATCAATCCAGAGTTTCACTCGAGGCACACAAAGGGCCAGGCTGAAATGACCCCTAACTCAGAAACTAAACTAAGATTTAGCTCTCTGGGGGAAGGAAAGCCACTTGGTTTTACTAAACTCACTTTTCTCCCATTGAATTGTTGATAAACCAGAGGATCAGAACTGGGTGAGGCTTTGCAGAAATGGTCGTGGTAGAGAAGAGTAAAATCCTGCACCTAGGCAAAAAAAACCCCAAAACATGCATACAAATTAGGAGAAACCACACTCACCATGAGTGACTGTGAAAGGGATCTTGGAGTCTTAGTGGATAACCAGCTAAACATGGGCCAGCCATGTGCAGCAGCGGCTATAAAAGCCAACACAATCCTAAGCTGCATGAACAGGTGTTGTGATTCAGCCTGAGGCTCCTCAGGGACCGGCTGGATCTCTGCCGGATCCATGCCCAGAGGAGGAGGACAGTGAACAGGAGGGGGAGGACCAGGCAGACGGGGGAGAGGAACGTCAGGAAGAGGAGGAGGGAGAGGAGCCTGGGGGCCTCTCCCCAGCTAGTAGCCTGGATTCATTGGATGAAGATGCACAGGCTATAATAGACATGAGGCAGCGACGTGCAGCTCAAAGACGGGGCCAATTAAAAAGGTATTTCCATCCCTGAATTGGCAACAGCTGGGTTTGGGTGTGGTTCTCCTCAGCAGGGTTGAAAAGGCAGGCCCGCCCTTACAGTCTTGTGGAGAGTTATCAACTGGGAGTCCTGTGACCTTGCTTCGATTCTTGGCGTCTCTGATCTTGGCTTGTGGCCTAGAAGTCTGGAAGACTTGGGGGAGGCGTGGGTTTTATTATCTCCAGCGTTGTTTTTGCCAGCAAGAATCCTGTTTTATTGCCTGGCCTTCGTGAAACCTCTGTGAAGCTTCATAGTGGTCCTGTCTGTAAGAACAGTTTTTGTTACCTGTGTTTGCTTTGAATTATATAAACTGCCTTTGCTTTTTACCAGTGTGTCTGGATACTCTTTTTGGTTGGTGTTGGCGTCTGGGGGGACCCAGACAGAACAACAGGGGGATCCACTCCAAGACCAGAGAGGTAATAATACCACTCTATAAGGCCCTGGTCAGACTGCACCTGGAGTATTGCATCCAGTTCTGGTCACCACACTTCAAAAAAGACATAGAGATTCTAGAGAGGGTGCAGAAAAGAGCAACTAAAATGATAAAGGGACTAGAGACCAGGTCATACGAGGAAAGGTTGCTGGAACTGGGCATGGATAGTCTAGTAAAAAGAAGCGCTAGGGGGGACATGATAGCTGTATACAGGTACTTGAGGGGTTGCCACAGAGAGGAGGGGGACACACTGTTTTCAAGGGCACCAGAGGGCCGGACGAGGAACAACGGTTGGAAACTGACCAAGGAAAGATTCAACCTGGAGATAAGAATTTCCTGACAGTGAGAGCGATCAACCAGTGGAACGGCCTGCCAGCGGAGGTTGTGGACTCCCCAACTTTGGACACTTTCAAGAGGAGATTGGACTGCCATTTGGCTGGGGTGATGTAGGATTTCCTGCTCAGGCAGGGTGTTGAACCTGATGACCAGTAAGGTCCCTTTCAACTCTAGTAAGTAAGTAAGTAAGTAAGTAAGTAAGTAAGTAAGTAAGTAAGTAAGTAAGTAAGTAAGTAAGTAAGTAAATAAATAAAATGGCGACAAACACTGAAGGGCTGCCCGCTGCCAGTACCAACGGTGGAGTCGCGGCGGCGGGCATGGGTATGCGCCTCCTGCGCAAGATTTGGCTTCTGCGCATGCGCAGACACCAAATCTCACATGGGGAAGCACGCATGAGCGAGATTTCGGCAATATTTTTGTGTCCATGCATGTGCACAAGCAAACAATCGGCAAAAATTAACAAAAACTCACTCGTCCAAGCATCCTCACACAAGATTTGGCTTCGGGTGCATGCGCAGAGGCCAAATTTTACATGGGGGCTTGCGCACGCCCACCAGGGGCACATAGCTGCGCATGCATCCCGGAATTTACTACCATTCTATAGAGTGGCCCGTACTGGGAGCAGCCACTGGCGACAAGAAAGGCCATAAAATGTGCAAAACTTACTTAACAACTGCCTTGCTTAGCAGTGGGCTTGGTTGTGGTCGTAAGTCGAGGACTACCTGTAAGACCCCGTATTTCTCTTCCAAATATGAAAAAGGAGAACCTTCTGGAAACCACCTGCTGGTTGGCTGCCATCTTGTTGTATCAGAATACCTCCGGAACCGCCTTCTACTGCACGAATCCCAGTGGCCGATAAGGTCCCACAGAGTTGGCCTTCTCTGGGTCCCGTCGACTAAACAATGTTGTTTGGCGGGACCCAGGAGAAGAGCCTTCTCTGTGGCGGCCCCGGCCCTCTGGAATCAACTTTTCCTGGAGATTAGAACGGCCCCCACCCTCCTTGTCTTTCGCAAGTTACTTAAGACCCATCTATATCGCCAGGCATGAGGGAACTAAGACATCTCCCCCAGGCTTATTATATTTCATGTTTGGTGCGTTTTTAATTGTTGAAGTTTTCATATATTTTATTATTAGATTTGTCCATTGTTATACTGTTTTTATTACTGTTGTGAGCCGCCCCGAGTCTTCAGAGAGGGGTGGCATACAAATCTAATAAATTGAATTGAATTGAATCTGCTTGACCAAGAATGGATGCAAAAATGTAAGAGAAGGGAAGCCTTGTCCACGTTCAACATTTATTCATGTACCGCTTTTAGAGAGAGATTGGACAGCTACTTGTCTGAAATAGGACAGTGTGTGTTTGTTTGTTTGTGTGTGTGTGTGTGTGTGTGTGGTGGGTAGCAACACTTTGGTGTTATTTTGCTTTCGATGTGAGGCAGAAGAGAGACAAGGCATTTAAAACAACAACAACAACAACCCCCAAATAATTATTAGCCAAAATAACTTGGAGTTTGTATCCGCCTACAGGACATCGGGCACGAAAAGAACAAACTGGCAGAGATTTGTGGCCCAGCCATAAACAAATGAATTGCTTGGATGGATTTGATCCACCTGGCCCAAGGTTTTGTCTCCAGAAATGATCTGCAAGGAAGAACCAGGAGTGAAATGCTCTTGGTTCGCTGCCGGGATGCCACCATTTGGGTTTGTTTGTTTGTTTATTGGATTTTATTTATTTATTTTATTTATTCATTCGATTTTTATGCCGCACTTCTCCTTAGACTCAGGGCGGCTTACAACATGTTAGCAATAGCACTTTTTAACAGAGCCAGAATATTAATCCACAATCCAGGTCCTTATTTTACCCAACTCGGAAGGATGGAAGGCTGAGTCAACCTTGAGCCGGTGATGAGATTTGAACCGCTGACCTACAGATCTACAGTCAGCTTCAGTGGGCTGCAATACAGCACTCTACCTGCTGCGCCACCCCGGCTCTATATTTCTATGCTGCCTTTCTCCGCAGATTTAGTTTTACCCTCTGAAACATGTGAACCAGGAATATTTCACCCCTGGGAAGAGTCCTTTTTCCCAAGAACATTTAAGAAAACACTACAATAATAGAAATTGAATACGGTGGTAGACTGCCATTGGATTGGGAGGTTCTGTTTTGGATCACCACCAATCACACATAAAAAGATAGAAACATGGAAGATTGACAGCAGAAAAAGACCGCATGGTCCATCTAGTCTTCCCTTATACTATTTCTTTTTTTTACCTTAGGATGGATATATGTTTATCGCAGGCATGTCTAAATTCAATTACTGTGGATTACCAACCACGTCTGCTGGAAGTTTGTTCCAAGCATCGACTACTCTTTCAGTAAAATAATATGTTCTCATGTTGCTTCTGATCTTTCCCCTAAATAACCTCAGATTGTGTCCCCTTTTTCTTATGTTCACTTTCCTATTAAAAACCCTTCCCTCCTGAACCTTATTTAACCCTTTAAAGTATTTAAATGTTAGATCATGTCCCCCCTTTTCCTTCTGTCCTCCAGACTATACAGATTGAGTTCATTAAGTCTTTCCTGATACGTTTTATGCTTAAGACCTTCCACCATTTTTGTCACCTGTCCATGGACCCGTTCAATTTTATCCATATCTTTTTGTAGGTGAGGTCTCTAGAACTGAACACAGTATTCCAAATGGGGTCTATACAGCAGGATCACAATCTCCCTCTTCCTGCTGGTTATACCTCTAGCTATGCAGCAAAGCCTTCTACTGGCTTTCCCCTACCACTTGACCGCTCTGTTCACCCATTTGAGACTGTCAGAAATCACTAGCCCTAAATCCTTCTCTTTTGAAGTTTTTGCTAACACAGAACTGCCAATGCAATACTCAGATTGAGGATTCCTTTTCCCCAAGTGCATTATTTTACATTTGGAAACATTAAACTGCAGTTTCCATTGCTTTGACCACTTATCTAGTAAAGCTAAATCATATGCCATATTACAGACGCCTCCAGGAATATCAACTCAATTGCACACTTAGAGTCATTGGCAAATAAGCAAACCTTCCCTACCAAACCTTCCCCTATGTCACTTACAAACATATTAAAAAGAATAGAACCCAGAACAGACCCTTGTTTTCGGAGAGGGGCGGCATATAAATCCAATAAATCTAATCTAATCTAATCCTTGTGGCACACCGCTTGTAACCAGTGTTCCACACCTTCTTATACAATCCAACTTTACTCAGCTGTCATGTTTTTCTAAACAATTGCATGTGCTCGGTCTATATCGGGCTTGTGTTTTCGACGCAAAAGGTGCTCCCTTATTTTTTATTCATGCAAGATCCCTTGTAATGCTGCACAGCATGAGAATTCTTCATTTTCCGTTTGTCACGACTTGGCATTTTCCCTGTTCTCTTATTTTAGGACTTTGCAATCTGAGTTTGAAATCAGAGGCAGTGCTGGACCCATTCTTTAGGGATTTGCATGTTGGTTTTTTTTTTAAAAAAAAGACATCTCAAGGAGGGTCAAAGTCAAAAACACAGTTAGCCCTCTCTCTTTTTAGCAAACGCATCGTTCCTTCTATGGCCAGAATCCCTTCTATGCACGAATCCCAGCGACCGATAAGGTCCCACAGAGTTGGCCATCTCCGATTCCCGTCGACTAAACAATGCCGTTTGGCGGGCACCAGGGGAACAGCCTTCTCTGTGGTGGCCCCGGCCCTCTGGAATCAACTCCCCCCAGAGATTAGAACTGCCCCACCCTCCTTGTCTTTCGTAAATTACTCAAGACCCACCTATATCGCCAGGCATGGGGGAACTGAGACACCTTCCCCAGGCTTTTATATTTTATGTTTGGTATGTATGTGTTGTTTGGTTTTAAATGATAGGGTTTTATATGTCATTTTTTCTCTTTTAATATTAGATTTTTTCCACTGTAACATTGTTTTTATTATTGTTGCGAGCCACCCCGAGTCTTCGGAGAGGGGCGGCATACAAATCTAATAAATTATTATTATTATTATTATTATTATTATTATTATTATTATTATCCATCATCTGGATATTTAAAAAAGTCTTGTTTTGGTCGCCATGATGCAAAAAGGATATTGAGACTTTAGAAAAAGTGCAAAGAAGAGCAACAAAGATGATTAGGGGACTGGAGGCTAAAACATATGAAGAACAGTTGCAGGAACTGGGCATGGCTAGTTTAATGAAAAGAAGGACCAGGGGAGACATGATAGCAGTGTTCCAGTATCTCAGGAGTTGACACAAAGAAGAGGGAGTCACACTATTCTCCAAAGCACATGAAGGTAGAACAAGAAGCAATGGGTGGAAACTAATAAGGAGAGAAGTAACTTAGAACTAAGGAGAAATTTCCTGACAGTCAGAATGGTTGATCGGTGGAACGTTCTGCCACCAGAAGTTGTGAATGCACCAACTGGAAGTTTTTAAGCAGATGTTGGATAATCATCTGTCTGAAGTAGTGTAGTGTTTCCTGCCCAAGCAGGGGGTTGGATTAGAAGACCTCCAAGGTCTCTTCCAACTCTGTTGCTATTGTTGTTGTTGTTGTTGTTATTATTATTATTATCATTATTTGTTCTGCCGGGCTCTCTGGTAGACTCCTCCCAAAAATTCACAGGTACAAATTTCAGACACACACGTTTGAAAATTCAAAACAATATTCTTTATAATGAAAATTCACTTAAACTAATCCCTCTTTTGGTATAGCAAAGAGCACCTAAGGTAATTTGTACAAGTCCCTTTTCAGTTCTGTGACACTTATCTTGCAGCTGTGAGGCAATTCACAGTCCTCCTTCTTTCACAAAGTGAAACACACTTTGCTCTGGTTTAGTTTCAAAGCGGGGGAAAATCAGCACACAAAAAGTCAAAGTCAGTAAAGCAGTCAGGAAACACAACAATCAGATAATCCTCCACAATGGCCAAACCCACAGGCTTCTATTTATAGCAGCCTCACTAATGACCACAGCCCCACCCAACCACAGGTGGCCTCATTTTCTTTGATAATAATCTCTCAGTTGTTGTTGCCTATGCATCGCTCTCCGCATGCGTGGCTGTGTGATTAACTCTTGTTCTGAATCCAAGGAGGAGCTAGATAATTGATCTCCTTCTGAGCTGTCTGCCACACTCTCCTCCTCCCTGTCACTCATGTCTCCTTGGTCAGAAGAGCCTTCATCATTAGATTCCAACGGGGGCAAAACAGGCCTGCAGCATGTGGATGTTTCCCCCATATCCACAGTCCTTGGGGCAGGAGCTGGGCCAGAGCTAACCACAACAATTATTATTATTATTATTATTATTATTATTATTATTATTATTATTATTATTATTATTATTATTATTGGCTGCTTTTCACCATCAAATTACGCCCCGAATTCCCTTATTTCCTCTGTCTAAGCTCTCTTGTTTGTAAAGTGGAAATGACTAAGCCATTTACCACAATTCAAAGCCACACTAAGCAGTTGTGCCCACAAAGCACTTTGCAAACAAGGAAAAAAGACAGAAAGCAGATGGTAAGCTTGGAAGCATTTCGCTGAAACCGGAGAGTGAGCCAAAGAGAATGGCTGGTATTCACCGCAGAAATAATTAGTTGATTAAAGACTTCTGTCAAAGCCCCCCCCCGGGCACTCCCAGCGAGGAGGCTGACCACTAGGACTCTGAATGAATCTCTGAACTGACATGGGTGGTTCCGGGCTGCTTTGCTTTGAGTAGGTGGTCATAGGCAAGGCGTAATGATATGCAAAGATTTGGGGAAATTCAGCAATATAACTGGACGAAGCTCTAGGGAAGGAAGGAAGGAAGGAGAAGGGGAGGGGAGAAAGGAGAGAAGGAAAAAAGAGAAGGAGGAAGGGAGGAAGGAAAGAAGAAGAAGAAGGAAGTAAGAAAGGAAGGGAGGGATGGAAGAAATTGTTTTAATGTATTGGATTTGTACTGTCTCTTGTTGTGAGCCGCTCCGAGTCTATGGAGAGAGGCAGCATACAAACCTAATAAATAAATAAATAAATAAATAAATAAATAAATAAATAAATAAATAAATAAATAAATAAATAAATAAATAAATAAATAAATAAATAAATAAATAAATAAATGTTAGATTGAAAGAAACGAAAGAAGAATGGAAGAATGGATGGAAGGGAGGGAGGGAGGAAGGAAGGTAGAAAGGAAAGGAGGGTGGGAGAGAAGCAGGGAGGGAGGAAGAAAGAAGGAAGAAAAAGAGGGAGGGATGAAGAGAAGGAAACAGGAAGGAATGGATGGATGGAAGGAAAGAGAAGAAGGAAGGGAAGGAACAAAGGAAGGAAGGAAGAAAAAGGGAAGGAGGAAGGGATGGAGGGATGAAGAGGGAAAAAGGAAGGGATAGGTGGATGGATGGATGGAAGGGAAGGAAGGGAAGGAAAGAAGGAAGGAAGGAAGGAAGGGAGGGAGGAAGGGGAAGGTAGAAAGGAAAAGGAAGGTAGAAAGGAAAGGAGGGTGGGAGAGAAGCAGGGAGGGAGGAAAGAAGGAAGAAGGAAGAAAAAGAGGGAGGGATGAAGAGAAGGAAAAAGGAAGGAATGGATGGATGGGTGGAAGGAAGGAAGGAAAGGAAAGAGAAGAAGGAAGGGAAGGAAAGAAGGGAGGAAGGAAGGAAAAGCGAAGGAGGAAGGGATGTAGGGATGAAGAGGGAAAAAGGAAGGGATGGATGGAAGGGAGGGAAGGAAGGGAAGGAAGGAAGGAAGGAAGGAAGGAAGGAAGGAAAGAAGGATATCGGATGCTCCCTATCAGATTCCCACAAGGAAATTTAACGGAGAAGCAGCAGGAAGGTGGAAGTCACTTCTGCCTCCTCAATTTATTTTGCCTGCTCGTTTCTATTTAAATAGGAAAATATATCTGAAATTACTACTCAGTGGGGCACAGATTGTTTAGTTCTAACAGGAATCATGTTTACGACAACAGCACGTTTGTAGTAGCATATTTGTAGTAGAAGTCAGAAGTAGCACATTTGGTGAAGCGCGTTTTCAGGCTGAATAGATTTTATTAAAGGCATATCTTTTCATGAGCTACACAGCTACTCCTTCCGCCTCTCCAGCAGGCAGGCAAGGGGCTGCTGATAGGTAGGGAAGGGAGTGAAGGACTGCTAGACTGGCTGGGAAACTGTTGCGGAGTGTTTGAAAATGAAGGTCATGTGACCGCAGCCGCAACCAATTGCAGTGAAGCAGCCATAACTTCCCCAAATTTTATTCCTTCAGGAATTATACGTTCCAAATTTTGGACACGTTCTGTAAGTCAGCCCATTTGGGGTACTTTGATCCAAAATGGTTGCCCTAGAGCAGTGTTTCCCAACCTTGGCAACTTGAAGATATTTGGACTTCAACTCCCAGAATTCTCCAGCCAGCATTCGCTGGCTTGGGAATTCTGGGAGTTTATTTATTTATTTTATTTATTTATTACTTAGATTTGTATGCCGCCCCTCTCCGAAGACTCGAGTTGAAGTCCAAATATCTTCAAGTTGCCAAGGTTGGGAAACACTGCCTTAGAGCACACTTTTTCATCCCGTTAAAGGTCATCATAAGACTTTTAGTAGTATACAGATAGATAAAGCCAAGCGATTCTGCACGCTTCCCCTATCGGTTCCTATTAAGTCAGATGAAAGAGCATTTGCCATCCAATTTGCTCTCAGAGATTTCACGCATGGAATATGGTGTTCTTTCATTCCTTGTGTGATAAGGCAGTCAAGGGATTTGTGTTTGTGTGCATGTGTGTGAGTGAATGAGTTAGCGTATAGTGATAGTCTGTCTTGTATCTGAAAATTCTTTCACCTGCAGAGTTGCAGGTTCTTGATTTTTCATCCTTGTTTACAGACTCCTCGTATCCCGGAGAGGGGCGGCATACAAATCCAATTAAATAAATAAACAAACAAACAAATAAACAAACTGTTTCAACTCCTACCCTCAAAACGTCGCTACAGAGCACCGCACACCAAGACAACTGGACACAAGAACAGTTTTTTCCCGAATGCCCTCACTCTGCTAAACAAATAACTCCCTCAACACTGTCAAACTATTTGCTAAGTCTATTTGATAGATAGATAGATAGATAGATAGATAGATAGATAGATAGATAGATAGATAGATAGATAGATAGATAGATTTTTTATTGGCCAAGTGTGATTGGACACACAAGGAATTTGTCTTGGTGCATATGCTCTCAGAGTACATAAAATAAAATATACGTTTGTCAAGAATCATGTGAATCTAGCTACTATTACTAGTAGTTTTTTCTCATCATTCCTATCACCCATCTCCTCCCACTGATGACTGTATGACTGTAATTTGTTGCTTGTATCCTTAAGATTTATATTAATATTGATTGTTTCCTCATTGCTTATTTGTACCCTATGACAATCATTAAGTGTTGTAACTTATGATTCTTGACAAATGTATATTTTCTTTTATGTACACTGAGAACATATGCACCAAGACAAATTCCTTGTGTGTGTCCAATCACACTTGGCCAATAAGGTATTCTATTCTATTCTTCCATTCCACCTTAAGGAAACATTTTCAGTGTGATTTCTCCAAAAAGCACGGACAGAACTTCTTCACCCTTAAGAAGCTGTTGAAGAATTTTCCCCCTGGAGAAATTTAGAAAAACCTCCTGTCTCATAGCTGTCTGGTTTGGTTCCCTCAATCCAACAAGACCGACACAGACTTCAGAGGATAATTAGAACTGCAGAAAAAGCAATTGCTGCCAACCTGCCTTCCATTGAGGACCTGTATACTGCACGAGTCAAAAAGAGAGAGGGGAAAATATTTACTGACCCCTCGCATCCTGGACATTAAAGAACACAATATAACTCCAAGTAAACCAAACTTCTGTGAAATCAAACTGTCCACTTAGGAAGCAACACTGATTGTCAATCAATTTCACATGCTGTTGTGTACAGTCAACTTTGTACAGGACAAAGTGTTCAATGAGAATAGAAACATAGAAGACTGACGGCAGAAAAAGACCTCATGATCCATCTAGTCTGCCCTTATACTTGTTGTGGTTAGCTCTGACCCAGCTCCTGCCCCAAGAATGTGCAGGTGGATGTGGGGGAAACATCCAAATGCTGCAGGCCTGTTTTGCTCCCGATGGAATCTGCCGACGAAGCCTCCTCTGACCAAGGAAGCGTGAGTGACAGGGAAGAGGGGAGTTTGGCAGACATCCCAGGAGGAGATCAATCATCTGTATCATCCCTGGATTCTGAACAAGAATTAATGACTTATCCACGCATGCGTAGAGTGATGCATAGGAGACAACAACTGAAGGATTATTACAAGAGAAAATGAGGCCACCTGTGGTTGGGTGGGCCTGCTGTAATTAGTGCTACAGATAAAAGTGCAGCTTGGTGTTTTAGCCTCATGGCAGTTTATCTGATTCATTGTTTCGTCAAGATCGTGGTTTTTGTGCTGTTCAAGATTGTGTGTCGACTCTCTGGACTTTAGAACTGGACTCAATTTCCCAGTTATTGAGTGAGCAATTGGATTACATTTAACCTGTGCCTTGTGTGTACCAGAAAATCCCTTTGACATTTAAAAAGGGAGCTGTTTCTGTTTTTCTGTTTATAAAACTTTTGGGTTTTCCTTTTATCATGTGGTGTGTGTCTTCCTGGACTAATTACCCTGTAATTACGGGCGGTTGAAACACACCAACAGAACATATACTATTTCCTGTATTTTATCTTATTTCATTCATTCAGATCTAGGATGTATTCTTTGAGTGTTCCCTTTATTTTTTTTTAGCTTTATATGTTGTAAGCTGCCCCGAGTCCTCGGAAAGGGGCGGCATAAAAGTCCAATAAATAAATAAATGAACGAACCACTGTATGCCGAGCACTCCCTGTTCCCCTCCTGCCTATAAGCGCACAAGAAAAGCAATGTTTAATTGAAACCCCAAGTTTAAAAAAGCCAGGAAACCTCTCGGGTGCCCAGATCCTTGCCTGAAAATCATGAAATTATTATAAATCTTTCTGAAAGCAGATCAAAAGAGAAGACCCATGACTGAGCAGCCGCAACCAGCCTTTCCCCCCCCCACTTAGAAATGTATCTCTGTGCAATTTCAACTTCACCATGTAGGATGCTGTTGGGAATTTTGAAAAGATGCAGTGGAAAAGGGAAGAGATAATAATAATAATAATAATAATAATAATAATAATAATAATAATAATAATAGTAATACAACAACAACAACAACAACAACAACAGAGTTGGAAGGGACCTTGGAGGTCTTCTAGTCCAACCCCCTGCTTAGGCCGGAAACCCTACACTACCGTGTTTCCCCGATAGTAAGACCCCCCCGATTGTAAGACATATGGGGGGTTTCAGGGGGGTCGGCTAATATAAGCCATACCCCGAAAGTAAGACATATGTCTTACTTTCGGGGAAACACGGTACTAAAAGCGAGGGAGGCGTTGGAGCAGTTCGCGGCGCCCTGGCGGCGGTTCCCTCCGCTTTGACGGCGCTGGTCCGCTCGCTCGTCCCCGCAACCGACCCGTTTCCCTGACACGCGTCTGGAGGGGAGGAGCCGCTCTGCGCAGTTGGGCAGCCCTGCCTGCCGGAAAGGAGGCGGGCAAAGGAGGGTGCAGCTCCGGCCGCCCGCTCGGCTCGCTTCTACAACTTCGGACCAGCGCCATCCTTCGCCTCGCATTTCCGGGTTGGCGAGCCTGGATTGTTTTTCCTGCGAGCGCTGGTCCCCGCTAAGCCTTCTGCACCTGACTCGGCGAGGTGAGAGGGAAGAAGGAGAAGCGCAAGTGGATACGGAGCGAAGGACGGATAAATGCCTCCCGGGCGCTCCGCATCCACTTGCGCTTCTCCTTCTTCCCTCTCGCCTCGCCGAGTCAGGCGCAGAAGGCTTAGTGGGGACCAGCGCTCGCAGGAAAAACAATCCAGGCTCGCCAACCCGGAAATGCGAGGCGAAGGACGGCGCTGGTCCGAAGTTGTAGAAGCGAGCCGAGCGGGCGGCCGGAGCTGCGCCCTCCTTCGCCCGCCTCCTTTCCGGCAGGCAGGGCTGCCCAACTGCGCAGAGCGGCTCCTCCCCTCCAGACGCGTGTCGGGGAAGCGGGTCGGTTGCGGGGACGAGTGAGCGGACCAGCGCCGTCAAAGCGGAGGGAACCGCCGCCAGGGCTGCTGCTGCGCTGCCGAGCAGATCAGCTGCTGGGCGGCTGAAGAAACCTTCCCTGGGTCTTCCCGACTTCACCCTGTCAATTTGGTGAGTGGAGGCGGGAAACGGCGGGGGGGGGGGTATGTAAGACATACCCCGAAAGTAAGACCTAGTGGGGCTTTTGGGGGTAAAAAGAAAGTAAGACACTGTCTTACTATCGGGGAAACACGGTAGTTCAGACAAATGGTTATCCAACATCTTCTTAAAAATTTCCAGTTTTGGAGCATTCACAACTTCTGGAGGCAGGCTGTTCCATTGATCAATTGTTCTGACTGTCTAGGTAGAATTGCGGTAATAAAAATGAACATCCTCCCAAAATTTCTCTATCTTTTCCAAACTGCCCCTATCAATTAAGATCAAAATTTTTTTAGAGAGATAAATAGAAACTTCTCAAGATTCATCTGGCAAAATAAAAAACCTAGAATTAAATTCTCATACCTTCAGGATAGTAAAAGTAGGGGGGGCATGGGACTTCCAGACCTAAAATTATATTATAATGCTGCTAGTCTAGTATGGATAAAAGAATGGATTAATCTTTCCAATAAAAGAATCCTGGTACTTGTTGTGTTTGGGCCTGGGCCAGCTGTTGCCCCCACAGATGGGGGAGACGTGGCACACAGTGACTGTGAAAGCCTGGCTGACAGCCAGGATGATGCAGCTGACAGCCAGGAAGATGTAGCCAGCAGTCAGGAAGATGGGGCAGAGAGCCAGGACGAATTGGCAGACAGTTCAGGGGAAGGGGCTGGCAATTCGTCAGACAGTTTACCTTCTCTCAGCTCGTCTGCAGGACAATACATCAATTTACGCAGCCGTAGGGCCTTACAAAGAAGGGGTCGCTTTAAGAAGTAGGAGAAACACACCTGGGCTGGGTGTGGTTCCCTTAATGAGGGCTAAACAGCATAAAAAGGGAACGGGGCCAAGGCAAAGTGTGGCTGATTATCTGGGTGGTTTGTGGTTTGTTCCTGCTCTGAAGTTCCTGCTCGTGGATTGTACTTCAGCGTTGGGGGAGTTGAACGCTCTGGGACAAGCTGCTGCTTTTGTGCTGTGAATATTCAGAGACTCTTGGACTATTTCTGCTCTGTGACTTTTGTATGGTTTGGCTTTTCACTGAACTTTGTAGCTGATTGAATTTTGCAACGAATCCTCTTTGTTTCTCCTGAAAGTAAGGACCATTTGCTTTAGTCTTTTTTCTTTACTGTTTAAAATACAAGTTTGCTGATTAACTATCCACGTGTATGTTTGACCTTCTTTTCTGGACCATTAATCATTGCTTGAGGCCGGTCAGGCAGAACAGTACTGGAGGGCCACGACCTACAAATGGGCTGGCATGCCCATCTTTGGAAAGATGAAAAGAAAACACAAACTATTTTTAATAATCACATGATTAGAAAATCTTTATTAAAAACCTGGTATGAAATTAAAAGGAAATATTACACTAAAATCCCTAGATGGTTATCTACCATGGAAGCCATCAGCTATCCAAATTTGATAGACCCAACAAAAACATTAAAATATGCAGATATTCTATGTCTAAATGGGGACTTGAAAACCAGACAAGAACTTGAACTATAAAACTATAAAATAGATTGGTGGACCTATACACAAATAAAATCCAGATATAACAAAGATAAACATACACCCGGTATTGAAATCACCACAAAACCCCTAGACAAAATATTGACAGGGTATGAGGACAAACAGATCACTAAAATTTACCAATTACTCCTTGAACAAGAAAGAATAAAGGACACAATCAGGAAATTTATCCTTAGTTCTAAGTTACTTCGCTCCTTGTTTAGTTTCCACCCATTGCTTCTTGTTCTACCCTTAGGTGCTTTAGAGCAGTGTTTCTCAACCTTGGCAACTTGAAGATATTTGGACTTCAACTCCCAGAATTCTGGGAGTTGAAGTCCAAATATCTTCACGTTCCTAAGGTTGGGAAACACTGCTTTAGAGAATAGTGGGACTCCCTCTTCTTTGTGGCAGCCCCTGAGATACTGGAAGACTGCTATCATGTCTCCCCTGGTCCTTCTTTTCATTAAACTAGACTAGTGGTTCCCAACGTGGGCCCTACGCCCCACAGGAGGGCAATTTTATTTTTAATGGGGACAATTGGAACCATGTTTAAACCTAGTTAATGGCCTTTTAGGCTTCCTCTGCGTGAGTAGTTCACTTTTTGAATACAGTAGACCCCCGCTCGTTGCGAGGGTTCCGTTCCAGGACCCCCCCGCAACGAGCGGGTTTTCGCGAAGTAGCGCTGCGGAAGTAAAAACACCATCTGCGCATGTGCAGATGGCGTTTTTACTCCCACAGCGCTAGCGAGGAGCCGAAGATTGGGGGCGGGGCGGCTGTTTGCCGCCGGCATGGAGGGCTTCCTAGCAGCCCCCCAAACCCGGGTTGGGGGTCCGGGGGGCGCTGGCTCTCGGCGCTTTCGAGCTGAGTCCGGGAGCGAATTCGCTTCCGGACTCAGCTCAAAACCGCCGATAGCAAGCGGCAAGGAACGGCTTGTCTCGGCGCTTTCGAGCTGACCGGACTCAGCTCGAAAGCGCCGAGACAAGCCGTTCCTTGCCGCTTGCTATCGGCGGTTTTGAGCTGAGTCCGGAAGCGAATTCGCTTCCGGACTCAGCTCAAAACCGCCGATACCAAGCGGCAAGGAACGGCTTGTCTCGGCGCTTTCGAGCTGACCGGACTCAGCTCGAAAGCGCCGAGACAAGCCGTTCCTTGCCGCTTGCTATCGGCGCTTT
Organism: Erythrolamprus reginae; assembly: GCF_031021105.1. NCBI lineage: Eukaryota > Metazoa > Chordata > Lepidosauria > Squamata > Dipsadidae > Erythrolamprus > Erythrolamprus reginae. Next base: position 19,780,241 of record NC_091950.1, read on the forward strand.
TGAGCTGAGTCCGGGAGCGAATTCGCTCCCGGACTCAGCTCAAAAGCGGCGAGAATGAACGGCGTGGGCGGGCGAAGGGCGGGCGGCAGCGAGGAGTTTGCGTGGGCGGTGGGGAAACTCCTCGCTGACGCCAGCAAGAGGGGGAAGACCCAGGGAAGCCGCTGCCATCTACGCATGCGTGCCCGGCACGCATGCGTAGATGGTATTTTTGACTTCCGGGTTGAAAAATAGCGAAGTACCCTGTTCGCAATGGTTGGGGACGCAATAAACGGGGGATCACTGTAATAACAATTATATTTCATAGGGGGCAGAAGGCCTCAGGATTTTAGAGATGCTTAGGTGGGGCATGGCCAAAAAAAAAAAGGTTGGGAACCACTGAACTGGACATACACAGTTCCTGCAACTGTTCTTCATATGTTTATGTCCCCTAATTTATTTATTTTATTTATTAGATTTGTATGCCGCTCCTCTCCACAGACTCGGGGCGGCTAACAGCAGTAAAAAAGACAAATATAACAAATCTAATATAAAAAGTAATTTAAAAAACCCCAATTTAAGAGAACAATCATACAAACAGACATACCATGCATAAATTTTATAAGCCTAGGGGGAAGGGAATATCTCAATTCCCCCATGCCTGACGACAGAGGTGGGTTTTAAGGAGCTTATGAAAGGCAAGGAGGGTGGGGGCAACCCTGATATTCGGGGAGGAGTTGGTTCCAGAGGGTCGGGGCCGCCACAGAGAAGGCTCTTCCCCTGGGTCCCACCAAACGACATTGTTTAGTCGACGGAACCCAGAGAAGGCCAACTCTGTGGGACCTAACCGGTTGCTGGGATTCGTGCGGCAGAAGGTGGTCCCAGAGATATTCTGGTCTGATGCCATGAAGGGCTATATAGGTCATAACCAACACTTTGAATTGTGACCGGAAACTGATCCTCAACCAATGCAGACTGCGGAGTGTTGGTGTAACATGGGCATGCCTTGGGAAGCCCATGATTGCTCTCGCAGCTGCATTCTGCACGATCTGAAGTTTCCGAACACTTTTCAAAGGTAGCTCCATGTAGAGAGTATTACAGTAGTCGAACCTCGAGGTGATGAGGGCATGAGTGACTGTGAGCAGTGAGTCCCGGTCCAGATAGAGCCGCAACTGGTGCACCAGGCGAACCTGGGCAAACGCCCCCCTCGCCACAGCTGAAAGATGTTTCTCTAATGTGAGCTGTGGGTCGAGGAGGACGCCCAAGTTGCAGACCCTCTCTGAGGGGGTCAATAATTCCCCCCCCCCCCAGGGTTATGGACGGACAGATGGAATTGTCCCTGGGAGGCAAAACCCACAGCCACTCCGTCTTATCCCGGTTGAGTTTGAGTCTGTTGACACCCATCCAGACCCCAACAGCCTCCAGGCACCGGCACATCACTTCCACTGCTTCGTTGACTGGACATGGGGTAGAGATGGGTGGCGACCAAAACTGAATGTAGTATTCCAAGTAGGGCCTTATAAAGTGGTATTAACACGTCATGTCAACTTGATAACTAATGGAAACTGAAATCTTGTATGAGAAAATAACTTACTAAACTCAAGGGTTACTCCTCCACTGTTACGTTTTGCTAAGTTTAGAAAATAATCCATTTTCAAAAGAAGGCGGAGGGGGGCACAGATCTTGACCAGCCAAAACCTTTTATTCCTATCATTGCAGTCACCTCTCTTTCACTCTAATGTTTTAAAAGCCAACGCGTTATCATGGTTAAGTAGAGAGTCAACGTTCAAGTCCATCCTCAGCTGTGAAGTCTTGTGTACCTCGTAGCATTCGTTGCTATGGGAATAAAATAAGAGATGTTCCACTTGTTTCAAGTAAGGGTGGAGGGCCTGCGTGGGTTGGTTGTGGGTCGGTGCTGTCTCTGGTTGGGTTCGTAGGGTGGTTATAGGTCAATGTGTCTGTGGGTGGAGTCATTGGTGGAGTGCCAGGCTTCGGCGAACTCGCGAGCGTGGTGGGTGGATGGTGGGTGGATGTCATTCCAGTTGAACTGGTGCGGTATGATGTCGACGTGGGTGGCGGTTAAGGATTTGGTTGATAAAATGAGGACCCAGATTGTTGGGGACAATATGCTCTGTAAAAACACTTAAAGAAAGCTGTAAAGCACTGTGAAATGGTATATAAGTCTAAATGCTATCTATCTATCTATCTATCTATCTATCTATCTATCTATCTATCTATCTATCTATCTATCTATCTATCTTTATCTATCTATCTATCTATCTATCTATCCATCCATCCATCCATCCATCCATCCCTATCTATCTATCTATCTATCTATCTATCTATCTATCTATCTATCTATCTATCTATTATCTATCAATCAATCAATCAATCAATCAATCAATCATCTATCTATCTATCTACTATCTATCTATTATCTATCAATCAATCAATCAATCAATCAATCAATCAATCATCTATCTATCTATTATCTATCTATCTATCTATCTATCTATCATCTATCTATCTATCTATCTATCTATCTATCATCTACCTATCTATCTATCTACCTATCTATCATCTACCTACCCACCTATCATCAATCAATCAATCAATCATCTATCTATCTATCTATCTATCTATTATCTATCTATCTATCTATCATCTATCTATCTATCTATCATCTACCTATCTATCTATCTATCTATCTATCTATCTATCTATCTATCTATCTATCTATCTACCTATCTATCATCTACCTACCTACCTATCATCAATCAATCAATCAATCAATCAATCATCTATCTATCTATCTATCTATCTATCTATCTATCTATCTATCTATCTATCTATCTATCTATCTATCTATCATCTATCTTTCTTTCTTTCTTTCTTTCTTTCTATCTACCTATCATCGTCTGTCTGTCTGTCTCTCTGTCTATTTTTAATTGGATTTGTATGCCGCCCCCTCTCCATGGACTCGGGGCGGCTCACAACATATCAGTAAAAAAAACAATATATAAAATACGTCTAAATCCAATTAACATAAATAATTAGTTTAAAATTCTACAAAAGTTAAACATTTAAAAATCATTCATTCAAATGCACACTGCAAACATCCTACACATTCAGTGGCAAGAGGCTGGGGTCTACTGACCCCAAGCCTGGCGGCATAAATAAGATTCTTATGAAAGGCGAGGACGGTGGGGGCAGTGCGAAACTCAGGGGGGGAGCTGATTCCAGAGGGCCGGGCCCCCCACAGAGAAGGCTCTTCCCCTAGGCCCTGCCAAATGACATTGTCTAGTTGACGGGACCTGGAGAAGGCCGACTCTGCGGGACTTGACCGGATGCTGGGATTCATACGGCAGAAGGCAGTCCCGCAAGTAATCTGGTCCCATGCCATGTAGGGCATGGGACCAGATTGTATTGCTACTTGGGATCATGGTGTTTGAGTGCCAGCACTTCAGAGGAGGTATTCAAACAGTTCAGGCAAACTTTATTTATTTGTTTGTTTGTTTGTTTATTTATTTAGTCCAATACACAATGAGGGGTTTTTTTAGCTGGAATTTTAAAATTAAGGGAGACTAGGATGGTCCCATTTCGGCCTTGTTCTGGCCTCATCAGCTAGCCACACCCTTCCTTACTGGGATTTGATCCGGTGGACTCTGCATTGTAAGGCAGAGAATTAGCAGTTGAGCTATCAGATCAGATCCCTTCCAGCTCTGTACCAGGGAGGGGCTATAAGTTTTTATATATATATATATATATATGTAGATTGTTCTGAGTTCGGGTTTTGCCCTGTGTAATGTTTTGCATGTCTATGCGACGTTTCGGCGAAATCACATATATACACACATAGTAAAATACATGATGAAGGTTATAGAGGAGATACTCATAGTAAAATATATCTAAGAAAGAATAGAAAAGAAGATATAGTAATAGAACATATCAATGAAAGAATAGAAGAAGAGATATAGGAATAGAAGAAAGGTATTTATTATTTATTTATTTATTATTTGGATTTGTATGCCGCCCCTCTCCGCAGACTCGGGGGGGCTAACAACAGCAGTAAATAGTAAATAACAAAATCCAATATTAAAAAACAGTTAAAAACCCATTATATATATATAAAAAACCACCAATCATACGTACAAACATACCATGCATAAAATTGTAAAGGCCTAGGGGGAGAGTGTATCTCAGTTTCCCCCATGCCTGGCGGCAGAGGTGGGTTTTAAGCAGTTTACGAAAGGCAGGGAGGGTGGGGGCAATTCTACAGGAGAGCAATAGGACAGGGGATGGAAGGCACTCTAGTGCACTTGTACTCGCCCCTTACTGACCTCTTAGGAATCTGGATAGGTCAACCGTGGATAATATATAGGCAAAGTGTTGGGGGTTTGGGGATGATACTATGGAGTCCGGTAATGAGTTCCACGCTTCAACAACTCGGTTACTGAAGTCATATTTTTTACAGTCAAGTTTGGAGCGGTTAATATTAAGTTTAAATCTGTTGTGTGCTCTTGTGTTGTTGTGGTTGAAGTTGAAGTAGTCGCCCACTGGCAGGACATTGCAGCATATGATCTTGTGGGCAATACTTAGATCTTGTTTAAGGCGTCTTAGTTCTAGGCTTTCTAGGCCCAGGATTGAAAGTCTAGTCTCGTAGGGTATTCTACGTATTTCGAGTGGAGGAATGAAGGGCTCTTCTGGTGAAGTATCTTTGGACATGAGTTCATGAAGTCTCTCCTGATAAGTTTTAGATCTTCCACCATTTTTGTAGCCCGTCTTTGGACCCGTACAATTTTATCCATATCTTTTTGTAGGTGAGGTCACCAGAACTGAACACAAAACTGACATCTCCTAAACTCCAGTGAAGATGTTACCTGGTAACCACATGTTTGGAAACTAACTGTTGTGATTCAGCATGAGGCTCCTCAGGGACCGGCTGGATCTCTGCCGGATCCATGCCCAGAGGAGGAGGACAGTGAACAGGAGGGGGAGGACCAGGCAGACGGGGGAGAGGAACGTCAGGAAGAGGAGGAGGGAGAGCAGCGTGAGACCCCCGGGGGGGGGCCTCTCCCCAGCTAGTAGCCTGGATTCATTGGATGAAGACGCACAGGCTATAATAGACATGAGGCAGCGACGTGCAGCTCAAAGACGGGGCCAATTAGAAAGGTGTGGTTCTCCTCAGCAGGGTTGAAAAGGCAGGCCCGCCCTTACAGTCTTGTGGAGAGTTATCAATTGGGAGTCCGGTGACCTTGCTTCGATTCTCGGCGTTTCTGATCTTGGCTTGTGGCCTAGAAGTCTGGAAGACTTGGGGGAGGCGTGGGTTTTATTATCTCCAGCGTTGTTTTTGCCAGCAAGAATCCTGTTTTATTGCCTGGCCTTCGTGAAACCTCTGTGAAGCTTCATCGTGTTCCTGTCTGTAAGAACAGTTTTTGTTACCTGTGTTTGCTTTGAATTATATAAACTGCCTTTGCTTTTTACCAGTGTGTCTGGCTACTCTTTTTGGTTGGTGTTGGCGTCTGGGGGGACCCAGACAGAACACTAACCCACAAGCTTGGGGAATGAACTTTCGCCCTCATCCTACACCCGAGCTGAGCTACAGATATTTGCCACTCTGGCTTTAAGCGTGAAGAGGAAGAAAGGAATAATATCAATGCAATAAGAACGGCATCAAAAGAGCATTTTGCAAATGGCTGTTTGAACCGAAGTGGAGATGATTTATTTTGACAAACGGAGACGTTTTCAGCCTGAACTCACTGGAAATCAGACTGACAACACTGGCAAAGTATTTTTAAAAACAAGAGGGGGGGGGATGAACAATTGAGATATCAATATTCCTGATAAAATGCCATCAAAGTGAAGGTGGAATAAAAATATGATGCTTATGTAACACCTAGCAGAAAGATAATTGATTTGAATTTTGGGGTGGGGTGGGGTGGGAGAAGCTTTTACAAGTACAGTGATACCTTGTCTTACAAACTTAATTGGTTCCGGGATGAGGTTCTTAAGGTGAAAAGTTTGTAAGACGAAACAGTGTTTCCCATAGGAATCAATGGAAAAGCAATTAATGCGTGCAAGCCCAAAATTCACCCCTTTTGCCAGCCAAAGCACGCGTTTTCGTGCTGCTGGGATTTCCCTGAGGCTCCCCTCCATTGGAACTCAACCCTCCAGACTTTTGTATTTTTGCAGGGGAATCCCAGCAGCGCAAAAACGAGCACTTCGCTGGCAACGGAAGTCCAAAGATGGTTTCCCAGCGGAGGGAGCATCAGTGAAATCGCAGCATTGCAGTCCTTGAAACCCCACCTCTGGACCTCTGTATTTTTGTGATGCTGCGATTTCACTGAGGCTCCCCTCGCTGGGAAACTCCACCTCCGGACTTCCGTTGCCAGTGAAGCACCCATTTTTGCGCTGCAGGGATTCCCCTGCTGGGATTCCCCTGCAACATCACAAAAACACGGAAGTCCGGAGGTGGGGTTTCCCATGGAGGGGAGCCTCAGGAGAATCCCAGCAGTGCAAAAAGGGGTGCTTCGCTGACAACGGAAGTCCGGAGGCGGGGCATCCCAGCGGCAGCGGTGGGTTTGTAAGGTGAAAATAGTTTGTAAGAAGAGGCAAAAAAATCTTAAACCCCGGGTTAGTATCTCGAAAAGTTTGTATGACGAGGGGTTTGTAAGACGAGGTATCACTGTAGAAGGTATAGGTCACAATGCACATTAAAGAAAGGTCATGGGTTTGGCTGACATTTTGACTTTTTTGACCTCACCCTTGCATCTGACCTAAATTTAATGCAGACTTTTCTCCACCCCTTTTTGCTTAATTACAGTGTGTCCAGGGGGAAAGCATTTTGAAATTCCCTGATATTTCCCAGACATTTCCCTGTAAGTTGCGATCTAGTTAAGGCCCAGTCATAGATGACGTCATACCAAACGGCTAAGCCAGGGGTCCCCAAACTTTTTACACAGGGGGCCAGTTCACTGTCCCTCAGACTGTTGGAGGGCCGGACTATAAAAAACCCTATGAACAAATCCCTATGCACACTGCACATACCTTATTTAAAGTAAAAAACAAAATGGGAACAAATACAATACAGTGATACCTCGTCTTACAAACGCCTCGTCATACAAACTTTTCGAGATACAAACCCGGTGTTTAAGATTTTTTTGCCTCTTCTTACAAACTATTTTCACCTTACAAACCCACCGCTGACGCTGGGATGCCCTGCCTCCGGACTTCCATTGCCAGCGAAGCACCCATTTTTGCGCTGCTGGGTTTCCCCTGAGGCTCCCCTCTATGGGAAACCCCACCTCCAGACTTCTGTGTTTTTGTGATGCTGCAGGGGAATCCCAGCAGCACAAAAACGGGTGCTTCGTTGGCAACGGAAGTCCAGAGGTAGGGTTTCCCAGCGAGGGGAGTCTCAGTGAATTCGCAGCATCGCAAAAACACAGAGGTCCGGAGGTGGGGTTTCGAAGCGCTCATTTTTGCGATGCTGGGATTCCCCTGCAGCATTGCAAAAACACAGAAGTCCGGAGGTGGGGTTTCCCATGGAGGGAGCTTCAGGGGAATCCCAGCAGCAGAAAAATGGGCACTTCAGCTGGCAAAAGGGGTGAGTCTTTGGGCTTGCACGCATTAATTGCTTTTCCATTGATTCCTATGGGAAACATTGTTTCATCTTACAAACTTTTCACCTTAAGAACCTCATCCAAGAACCAATTAAGTTCGTAAGACAAGGTATCACTGTATTTAAAATAAAGAAGAAGTAATAAAGTAATTTATACATCTTTATTAACAAGTAAATTTAAACTTAAATCAACAAACTCCATTTCTCCTTCCTTCCCTCCCTACTTTCTCTCCACTTCTGTCTTCCCTCTTCCTTTTCTCTCATTTGTTTCATTTTCCTCTCCCTCGTTCTTTCCCTCCATCATTTTCTCATTTTTCTCTCTCTCTTTCTCTTTCCGTCTCTCCCTCTTCCTTTCCCTCTCTATCTCTCCCTCTTTCTCTTTCTTTTTTTCTCTCTGTCCCTCTTTCTTCTCTTTCTCTCACTCACTCTCTTTCTAACTCTCCCTCTTTGTATCTCCCACACTTTCTCTCTCTCCCCCTGTCTCTATTTCTCCCTTTCTGTCTCTCCCTTTCTATCTCTCCTCTTCATTTCTCTCTCCCTCTCTATTCCTCCCTCTTTCTCTCTCTTATTATATTGATCGGTAAAATCTCGTGTGCTGCCGTGGACCAGTTAAAAGACCTCAGCGGGCCGCATCCGGCCCGCGGGCCGTAGTTTGGGGACCGCTGGGCTAAGCCATGGAGAAATATTGGTAGCTGAGGAAGAAAGTCGTTGCCACAGTTATGCTCATTTTTGCTTGACACTGCCAGGCCGTGCAACCTGTTGGGTTTTTTTACATGATTTCCCCCTGACTTTTAAACATTTTAATAGTTTATTTTTTTTCTCCTGATTTATTCCATTTTTTTCATGAATTCCCTGATAATTTCCTGATATTTCCCAAACCACCGATTTCCCTGATAATTCCCTGATTTCCAGGTTTGCTGGACACACTTCAATTACCCTGGTCTGGGTCTCCTCCCAACCTAATAAGGCTTTGACTCATTTTTCATTTGCTGTGTTGTGGTTGGCTCTGGCCCTGCTCCTGCCCCAAGGACTGTGGATGTGGGGGAGATATGCACATGCTGCAGGCCTGTTTTGCCCCTCGATGGAATCTGCTGATGAAGGCTCCTCTGACCAAGAAGACATGAGTGACAGGGAGGAGGAGAGTATGGCAGACAGCTCAGAAGGAGATCAATTATCTAGCTCCTCCTTGGATTCAGAACAAGAGTTAATGATACAGCCACGCATGCGGAGAGCGATGCATAGGCAACAACAACTGAGAGATTATTATCAAAGAAAATGAGGCCACCTGTGGTTGGGTGGGGCTGTGGTCATTAGTGAGGCTGCTATAAATAGCAGCCTGTGGGTTTGGCCATTGTGGAGGATTATCTGATCGTTGTGTTTCGTGCCTGCCTTGCTGACTTTGACTTTTTGTGTGCTGATTTTCCCCCCGCTTTGAAACTCAACCAGAGCAAAGTGTGTTTCACTTTGTGAAAGCAGAAGGACTGTGAATTGCCTCACAGCTGCAAGATAAGTATCACAGAACTGATAAGGGACTTGTACAAATTACCAGTTTGTTTGGAGACCAGTGCTCTTTGCTATACCAAAAGAGGGCTTGGTTTAAGTGAATTTTCATTATAAAGAACATTGTTTTGAATTTTCAAATGTGTGTGTGTCTGAAATTTGTACCTGGGAATTTTTGGGAGGATTCTACCAGAGAGCCCAACAGAACATGCTGCTAGGGAAGAAATCTCTAACTTCGCTTTACCTTGTATCCAGAAGTTATTTCCCCTGCAATGGAGATATTTTCCATGACACAAAAGTGCTCTGTCAAAAAAACATCAAATGTTGTGGGTTGAAAATTTCTTTCTACTTAATAGAAGGGGGATAAAAAAAACCCTAACCCCTATGTCTTTATTTATGACAGATGACAGCTTCAAAAAGTGGGCAGGGAGGAAATTGACAACCCTCACTCCGTAAAAAACCTTGGAATACTCAAATGACCTAAGCACCAAAGCTCACTGCAACAACATCACCAAAAAGGCTTCAAGTGTTAATCTAATCCTATGTTGCTTCTGCTCCGGTAATCTCACATTACTAACCAGAGCATACAAAACATTTGCCAGGCCAATCCTTGAATACAGCTCATCTGTTTGGAACCCTCACCGCATTTTGGACATAAAACACTCTAGAAAACAGAAGGCAAAAAAAACCAAAAACCATATATCATGTGACATCGTGATTTGATGGGTTTTGACCCCTGTGTCACAGATATTAAGTAATCGCTGCGGTTGTTAAGCGAATCGCAGGGTTGTTAAGCAAATCTGGCTCCCCCCACCATTGATTTTGCTTGTCAGAAGCTGGCTGGAAAGGTTACGTGGTTGGTAAATCCACAGTAACTGAATTTAAACATGCCTGGGATAAACATCTATCCATCCTAAGATAAAATACAGGAAATAGTATAAGGGCAGAGTAGATGGACCATGAGGTCTTTTTCTGCTGTCAATCTTAACTTTGTGCTCTGAGTATTGTATTGGCAGTTCTGTGCTAGCAAAAACGTCAGAAGAGAAGGATTTAGCGGTACTGATTTCTGACAGTCTCAAAATGGGTGAACAATGCAGTCAGGCGGTAGGGAAAGCAAGTAGGATGCTTGGCTGCATAGCTAGAGGTATAACAAGCAGGAAGAGGGAGATTGTGATCCCGCTGTATAAAGCACTGGTGAGACCCCATTGGGAATACTGTGTTCAGTTCTGGAGACCTCACCTACAAAAAGACATGGATGAAATTGAACGGGTCCAAAGACGGGCTACAAAAATGGTGGAAGGTCTTAAGCATAAAACTTATCAGGAAAGACTTAATGAACTCCATCTGTATAGTCTTGAGGACAGAAGGAAAAGGGGGGACATGATCGAAACATTTAAATATGTTAAAGGGTTAAATAAGGTTCAGGAGGGAAGTGTTTTTAATAGGAAAATGAACACAAGAACAAGGGGGCACAATCTGAGGTTAGTTGGGGGAAAGATTAGAAGCAACGTGGGAAAATATTATTTTACTGAAAGAGTAGTAGATCCTTGGAACAAACTTCCAGCAGACATGGTCGGTAAATCCACAGCAACTGAATTTAAACATGCCTGGGATCAACATATATCCATCCTAAGATAAAAATACAGGAAATAGTATAAGGGCAGACTAGATGGACCATGAGGTCTTTTTCTGTCTTCATCAATATGTTCTATGTTTCTGTCTTCTATGTTCCTATGTTACAAAAGCTGATCACATGACCCCAGGACAGCGCAGCTGTTATAAATAGATGGCAGTTGCCGAGAAACCACATTTTGATCATGTGACTGTGGAATGTGGCGGGTTGCTACTGGTACGGGCCACACCATAGTTCCAGTAGCGAAAATGGAGCTGTGCGCACACCTCTAGGTGACCAATGTGCACACGCGCTTGCTCAAGCGAGATTGCGCATGTGCCGAAAGCAAAATCTCGCAAGGGGTCACGGACATGTGAGAGATTTCGACGATTTTTTGCTTCTGCACATGTGGAAAAGCAAAAAATTGCCAAAATCTCTTGCACGCATGCGCCCCCTCACCAGATTTTGCTTCTGCACATGCGCAGAAACAAAATCTCACTCGGATACGCATGCGCATCCGCTGATCACCCAGAACTGCACATGGAGCGCATCAGTAGCAGCAGCAAGTAGGAACTCCCACCTGACCATGAACCATGACCTTAGTGAAAAAAGGTCCAAAGTCACTTTTTTTGAGTGCCATTGTAACTTTGAACAATCATCTAATTGGTTGTAAGTTGAGCCCTACCTGAAATGGTATTTAGAAATCTCGCTGGGCATTTTTCCATCTGAAATCAATATCAACCATCTGCTTCTTGTTGATTTGTAAGAGATGACGGATGCCCACTCAATAGGAGAGTCTCTATTTTTCTTCATCATGCGAGACAGGAACATTGCAAGCTAATTTAGAGTTTGATCATTCATCTTTACAATCCGGCGCACTGTTTGCCCGCTTTTAACCACACGCTTCACCAAATCAGCCCAAGATACGGAGCGACTACACTGGCACGAGGCATGCAAGTATTTACAGTATGAATATAATATAATATAACATAATATAATAATAATTTATTGGATTTGTATGCCGCCCCTCTCCGCAGACTCGGGACGGCTAACAACAATGATAAAAACAGCCTGTAACAATCCAATAATAAAACAACTAAAAACCCTTATTATAAAACCAAACATACACACAAACATACCATGCATAACTTGTAATGGCCTAGGGGGAAGGAATATCTCAACTCCCCCATGCCTGGCAGAGTCTTGAGTAGTTTACGAAAGACAGGGGGGGTGGGGGCAGTTCTAATCTCCGGGGGGAGTTAGTTCCAGAGGGCCGGGGCCGCCACAGAGAAGACTCTTCCCCTGGGGCCCGCCAAACGTCATTGTTTAGTCGACGGGACCCGGCGAAGGCCAACTCTGTGGGACCTTATCGGTCGCTGGGATTCATGCGGTAGCAGGCGGTTCCGGAGGTAATCTGGTCCAATGCCATATAATATAATATAATATAATATAATATAATATAATATAATATAATATAATATAATATAATATAATATAATAGAATAGAATTCTTTATTGGCCAAGTGTGATTGGACACACAAGGAATTTGTCTTTGGTGAAGATGCTCTCAGTGTACATAAAAGAAAAAGATACATTTGTCAAGAATCATGAAGTACAACATAATGATTGTGATAGGAGTCAAATAAGCAATGAAGAAACAATAAATATTAATAAAAATCTTAGTATACAAGCAACAAGTTACAGTCATACAGTCATTAGTGGGAGGAAATGGGTGAAAGGAATGATGAGAAGCAACTAGTAGAAATAGAAGTGCAGATTTAGTAAAAAGTCTGACAGTGTTGAGGGAATTATTTGTTTAGCAGAGTAATGGCGTTTGGGAAAAAACTGTTCTTGTGTCTAGTTGTCTTGCTGTGCAGTGTGCTCTGTAGCAATGTTTTGAGGGTAGGAGTTGAAACAATTTGTTTCCAGGACGTGAGGGGTCAGTAAATATTTCCACTGTCCTCTTTTTGACTTTTTGCAGTATACAGGTCCTCAATGGAAGGCAGGCTGGCAGCCATTGTTTTTTCTGCAGTTTTGCGGTTAAAACCTGGATCAATCTGAATCCACATGGCTCAAAGAGCTGCATAAGCCAGCCTAATGTGGGTTGAATTCAATGTGTGAATGCATTCCATCTCTCTATCGGGTGTCAAAGGTTCCCTGATACTTGATTTAATTCAAGGAAGCCAAGAAATTTTGGAAAGAGATTCCGCACTGGATACATAAGATTCTGAAAAGGGCTATTGGATTTCAACCAGAAATATTCTTATTAGGTATTCTACTGGAAAATTTTAATAAAGAACAAATATATTTGATTGTACATATTGTAACAGCAGCTAGAATACTATATGCACAAAATTGGAAGCTGAATAAAATTCCAGATGAAAGAGAAATGTTACGTAAGATTTTAGATTGTGCTAAAATGAATAGGCTTGTTCTGGTTTCTGGTAGAAATTTAGCAATTACAAATAACTCTTATTAAATGCATTATATCAGGGATAAAGAAACTCCATTTATTTCTCTGTTCTTCTGGAATTCAAACACATTTCATACACGCACTTATCTGTTGGTCCGTTATCTCCCTTGACCGCATTCCTCACATTCCTTCTCCTTCTCCACTTAACAAGATTTATTTTCCTAAATGCATGATCTCTAAAAACAGCAGCCCTGACTGTTAATCAACACAAAATACTTTTGCTTACTTGAGAGCGGCAAGAAAAAACACCCATTTTTCTCATCGGCAAGGTTGAAACTCCACCCTTCTTCCCCACTGACCCCCTGACGTGCCAAATACATCACTACAGTATTTAACCCATTCCTCTCCTTAATATCTTCTTCCAGACCTCTGTTCTCTACATTTTGGGGCCCTTCTGAATTTAGGGTTAACCCAGCAAGTGTTTGATTCTCCCTCGCTAGATCCTGAACTCATAGCCCCATCCTGTGGCTGGCCTCCCACCTGTTCTACTACCTGTAACCCCGGGCCCCCCACTAATTCATAAACACTATCTGAATCAGAGTCCTCAATATCTTCATCTTCCTCCAACTGACCAGGAGTATGTACAACAAGGCTTACTTTAAAACTTAAAAGATAAAGAAGAGTGTGATTACTATAAAAGCTGGCGAAAGTTTTATGAATGGTTGGAAACTAAAAATAATTGAGAAATAATTTATTTAATTACTTTTGAAGAAATACTCGTGAGAGGATGCGCGGGCGTGTGAGATTTCAGCACTTTTTGGCAATTTTTTGCTTCCCTGCATGCACAGAAGCAAAAAACCGCTGAAATCTCACAAGTGCGTATGTCCTCTCGTGAAATTTTGCTCCCTGCGCATGCGCAGAAGCAAAACATCACTTGAGAGCGCGCACCCGCCAGAGACGTGGATCAATGTGCGTACCCTTCACTGCCCAGCACCTAGGTTTAGTGCAATAGTGGGTTTCACATACCTTCGCTACCGGCTCGGAACTGTGAATGCCCGCTCCAGTGCATGCGCAGATTGTCCGTGATGGCATCCGGGTGGGTGGGCGGAGCCTCCCGCCATCGCTAGTACCAACTCACCACTGGTGTAGTGGAGCCAAAACTCCCAGAATCCTTAATGTCTGTGCCAGGTAAGGAATACAGTGGTACCTCTACCTAAGAACGCCTCTACTTATGAACTTTTCTAGATAAGAATCAGGTGTTCAAGATTTTTTTGCCTCTTCTCAAGAACCATTTTCCACTTACAAATCCGAGCCTCCGAAGCTCTGTAACTGGAAAAGGCAGGGAGAAGCCTCCGTGGGGCCTCTCTAGGAATCTTCTGGGAAGAAACAGGGCTGGAAAAGGTGGAGAGAAGCCTCTGTGGGCCTCTCATGAAATCTCCTGGGAAGAAACAGGGCTGGAAAAGGCAGGAAGAAGCCTCCGTGGGGCCTCTGTAGGAATCTCCTGGGAGGAAACAGGGCCAGAAAAAGCAGGGAGAAGCCTCCATGGGGCCTCTTTAGGAATCTCCTGGGAAGAAACCATTTTCCACTTACAAACCCGAGGCTCCGAAACTCTGTAACTTGAAAAGGCAGGGAGAAGCCTCCGTGGGGCCTCTTTAGGAATCTCCTGGGTGTTGTAATCATAGATTTTTAAGCACTGATGTTTGGAAATAAAATATTGCTGGAGAGTGATGTTTTAAGCCTAGATTATGTGCTGTATAAAATCTTAATTCTTCCTCTATGGAAAGGCAGCCCAAGCTGAGCAAGCATTCTGCAGAATCCATGACCACAAAGCAATTAAACCTATAGAACTTCCATATAAGGATGCATTACTGACATTCCTTTGCAATCACACAATCATGGGAAAAAGCAAGGAATGTAGCTTTTGTTTATTACTTAAAGAGAAGCTTGCCTTATAAGGTACAAAAGTAAATAGTTGCTGGAGAATGGTCTAATATATGTGGCGCTCGCGAATTGGTCATTCTGTACCACATGTCAGAACTGTGAAAATACAATAAATAGGAGAGGTCTTGAGGCATTCAAGGTCGTCTGTTCGAGAAAACTTTCTCTGTCATTTCATTCTGATGTGACAATCATGGCATGCAGTGCCTTCCCTAGAGGGAGACCCACTGAAGGAGGGCTGCATCCCTTCACCTGGGAGGAAACAGGGCCTCCACCCTCCCTGCGGTTTCCCCAATCGCACGCATTATTTGCTTTTACATTGATTCCTATGGGAAAAGATTGCTTCTTCTTACAAACTTTTCTTCTAAAAGGGATAAACATAGATCCATCCTAAGATAAAATACAGAAAATAGTATAAGGGCAGACTAGATGGACCATGAGGTCTTTTTCTGCCGTCAGACTTCTATGTTTCTAAAGAACCTGGTCACGGAACGAATTAAGTTCGTACGTAGAGGTACCGCTGTACTGGTAGTTGCAGTGCTAACCTATCTAGAGCTCACCGGACTGGGAAAGTTGAGCCAGCCACTTTCTACAGTTGATTACAGCTATCCTTTCATGCTCTATTTATATTTCATACCTCTCCCCAACCAATTCTCCGCTCGCAATTCCAGCCTCTCAACTGGAATTAAGGTGTAAAGTGCTCAGCGCCTACAGCATCAATTTAAACCAAGCTGTAACTATCCGGTTCTCGGCAAACTGACAATTTGTTGGATCAGTTCGCTTTCCAGAAGATTTCTCCCTCCCGGTCTCGGAGACACCAATCGTTTCATAGGGATGAGTCAAATCTCCAGGGCTTTTCTGGCTACTACTATAGCCGCAACTTCTGGTTCTCGGAGATGTTCCAGCTGTAAAGACCAGCACACCAGGAACAAGTGAAAAGCCTTCAGGTTTTAAATGCAAACTCCACACAAGCTTTTCGATTCTGACTGTGCCTTTTTTCTCCCCCACCTTCCTCTTTCTTTCTTTCACCGAGGTGCCGGCAGGAAATTGGTTTTCGCCGAGCCTGTATATGAAATACTGATGGCCTGCCGGGGAAATTACTTGCCGGGGGAGACAAGGAGTAAAAGATCTGATCGATAGGCTGCGATTTGGAAAAAGAAAAAAGAAACAGGGGGAGGGAAATCCCCCTTTGGAATCTTGGTGTGACCTTGTAATAATAATAATAATAATAATAATAATAATAATAATAATAATAATAATAGTAATAACAACAACAACAACAAAACAAGATGAAGAAGAAGAACAACAACAACAACAACAACAACAACAATAATAATAATAATAATAATAATTTATTAGATTTGTATGCCGCCCCTCTCCAAAGACTTGTTTATTCTGTAAATATAATTTCCTGAATGGAATAGAGTTTTTTATCGGCCAAGTGTGATTGCACACACAAGGAATTTGTTTTTTAAGAACATAAGAAGAGCTATGCTGAATCAGGACAAAGCCCATCAATTCCAGCATTCTGTGTCATACAGTGTCCCACCAATTGTCCATGGCGATCTTTAGCAGGAAGAGAAGGCAAGACCCTCCCTTTCCCTTGACCCCCAACAAATGGTACTCAAGGGTCTAGGTACTCTCAGTGTGTATGTACTCTCAGTGTATATAAGGAGAATAAAATACAGTAATCCCTCGTTTTTTGCGGGGGATGCGTTCCAAGACCACCCGGAAAAAATGAATTTCCATGAAGTAGAGGAAAGATAGTTTTTTATGTATTTAACATTTGGACTTTTAAAACCCACCCTTTGCATTAAACAGTCATTCTATAATGTTGTGAGCTACTCCGAGTCTTCAAAGAGGGGCGGCATACAAATCTAATAAGTTGTTGTTGTTATTATTATTATTATTATTATTATTATTATTATTATCATCATCATCATCATCATCATCACTTGGAACTACATGTGATATCCTACCAGTTTCTTTGAGTATAGTAGTGCTGTAGAAAAATTTTATGAATTTTTAATGGATTTAAAATGTTCAATGGATTTAATGGATTGAAGCCCCCTTTGAAAACCCGTGAAGTAGCGAATCTGGAAAAGATGTACCGCGAAGTAGCGAGGGATTACTGTACACTAGTCAAGAATAAAAAGATACAACACGTAGTGATAGTCGAGGTTAGCAATAAGCAATTAAACCGTACTAGGAAATGAATAGAAACATTATAAATTGAAAGATACAAACAACATGGTTATAGTTGCTAGCACGCACGCGCATGCCCACACCTATCCCCTCCCTCCAACATGCACCCCTCCCTCTCCCTGCGCAAGCACACAGGCCTCACTAATAATAATAATAACAACGAAGTTGGGAAGGGACCTTGGAGGTCTTCTAGTCCAACCCCCTGCTTAGGCAGGAAACCCTACACTACTTCAGACAGATGGTTATCCAATATCTTCTTTAAAACTTCCAGTGTCGGAGCATTCACAACATCTGGAGGCAAGCTGTTGCACTGATCAATTGTTCTACCTGTCAGGAAATTTCTCCTTATTTCTAAGTTGCTTCTCTCCTTGTTTAGTTTCCACCCATTGCTTGAATCTGTTGAATCTGTCTAACCCTGCCTTGAAGCTATCCAGGCTGACAGCAGTCACGACCTCTTCTGGAAGTGAATTCCATAAACCAAGAACCCTCTGGGTGAAGAAATATTTCCCTTGATTTGTCCTCACTTTCTTACCTATCAGCTTTAGGGAGGGCCCCCTCGTCCTAGTATTGTGTGAAAAGAATTTTTCTCTATCCACCTTTTCTATCCCATGCATGATTTTATACACTTCGATCAACGCCGTCTTTCAAGGCTGAAGAGACCAAGGCGTTGCAACCTGGTTTCCTAAGGGAGGGGCTCCATTTCCTTGATCGCTCTTGTTGCCCTTTTTTGCACCTTTTCCAGTTAAATGCTTAATCTCATTGTTCCAAGATGATGATGATGATCACGATCATAATAATAATAATAATAATAATAATAATAATAATAATAATAATAATTTATTAGATTTGTATGCCGCCCCTCTCCGCAGACTCGGGGCGGCTCACAACACAATAAAACAGTTCATGACAAATCTAATAATTTACAATTTAAAGTATTTTAAAAAACCCATTATTAAGCAAACATACACACAAACATACCAGACATAAATTGTATAGGCCCGGGGGAGATATCTCAGTTCCCCCAAGCCTGATGACCACGGTGGGTTTTAAGGAGTTTTCTAGATAAGAACCGGGTAGGGTAGGGGCAGTTCTAATCTCCGGGGGGAGCTAGTACAGTGTTGGTGAACCTATGGCACGGGTGCCAAACGGAGCCATATCTGCAGGCACACAAACCATTGCCCTAGCTCAGCCCCAACATGATTTTCAGCTCATGCGGAGGTTATGGGAGGGCGTCTTTGGCTTACAGAGGACCTCCGGGGGAATGGGGGAGGGTATTTTTGCCCACTCCAGGCTCCAGGGAAGCCTCTAGAGCAGGGGTAGGGAACGTTGGCTCTTCTATGACTTATGGACTTCAACTCCCAGAATTCCTGAGCCAATCATGCTAGCTCAGGACTTCTGGGAGTTGAAGTCCTCATGTCATAGAAGAGCCAACGTTCCCTACCCCTGCTCTAGAGCAGTGATGGCAAATCTTTTCTTCTTCGGGTGCCAAAATTGTGTGGGTGGGTGCTATCGCACATGCGCGAGTACCCACACCTATAATTCAATGCCTGGGGAGGGCGAAAACAGCTTTCCCTGCTCCACAGAGAGCCCAGTAGGCTTGTGTTTCACCCTCCCCAGGTTCCAAAGGCTTCCCTGGAACCGAGGAAGGGTAAAAACGCCCTTCCCCATCCTCCCGGAGGCTCTCTGGAAGCCAAAAACGCCCTCCCAGAGCCTTTGTGTGAACCAAAAATCAGCTGGCCGGCACACACATGCACATTGAAGCTCAGCTAGGACAATCTGTCTGGAACCCATACGATATCTCAGACATCAACACCCTTCAAAATGTCCAAAATTATTTCATCAGAAGAGCCCTTCACTCCTCCACTCGAAACAGAATATCCTACGAAAACAGACTAACAATCCTGGGCCTAGAAAGCCTAGAACTACAGCGCCTAAAACACGATTTGAGTATTGCCCACAAGATCATATGCTGCAACGTCCTACCGGTCAATGACTACTTCAGCTTCAACCGCAACAACACAAGAGCACGCAACAGATTCAAACTTAATACGAACCGCTCCAAACTTGACTGTAAAAAATATTATTTCAACAATCGAGTTATCGAAGCGTGGAACTCATTGCCGGACTCAATTGTGTCAACCCCTAACCCCCAACATTTCTCCCTTAGACTCTCCACGATTGACCTCTCCAGGTTCCTAAGAGGCCAGTAAGGGGCGTACATAAGTGCAATGGTGTGCCTTTCGTCCCCTGTCCAATTGCCTTTCCTTTCTCTCACTTATCATATATATTTTCTTTCTTTCATATATCCTCTCCTGTAAGTTCACTTTTACCCTTATATATATTACTACATGTCTATTTTTCTTCCTATGTATTTGTGTATTGCACAAATGAATGAATGAATGAATAAATAAATAAATAAATTGCTCGTGTGCCAGCAGTTATGGCTCTGTGTGCCACCTGTGACACCCGTGCCATAGGTTCACCATCCCTGCTCTAGAAGTTGAGAAACGGGCCATTTCTAGACTCCAGGGGGTGGCGGAGGCCGTTTTCACCCTCCCCAGGCATTGAATTATGGGTGTGGGCACTCACACATGCGCGATAGCATGCGTGGATGCATTTTTAGCACCTATGGGAAAAAAGGTTCGCCATCCCTGCCCTAGTAGCTTTATTTGTGCCAGGCATCGGTGCCAATGATGCCAGCTTTGGGTACCTGTCTCCCCTCTGTTCCCAAGCGGCTCCTCTGCCCTCCTTGGTTTCACAAACCCAGCCCATTTCTTAACTATCATCTGCAAGCAACTGCAGAACGGCAGAGGACGGGGAGTGTTACGCAAACACCAGCAGGGCTTAAAGCAAAGTGACCGTGTTCCAAATGAAAGTGGGCATTGTTCAAAAGAAGGCTCCACTATCAACCCCAGTTGTTTTTTTCCCTCTCTCTCTCTCTCCAAAGAACCTTGATCCCAGCTTTATTTTTAGCCTTGGGGAACGCTCCAGTGGTGAATTGTTTGAGCCAGCCCCTGAGCCACAAGGAGGGATTAATGTATGCCGCTGCAGAATGACCCCTCCACCAGGGATGTCCAACCTTGGCAAGTTTAAGACGTGTGGACTTCAGCTCCCAGAATTCCCCTTCGAGTAGGGAAAGTCTAAAAAGTCTTCAAAGTTGCTAAGGTTGGACAATCCCGACCTGGATGGTAATGCTCTTGAGAGGTAGAGCATAGAAACCATAGGCTTAAAATCCCAGCTCTGAAATCAATTTCATTGACATCGGCCAGTTATTAGCCTGTTGTGATGATAAAAGAGGAGTGGTGGAGGTGGGGAGGGCTCACGAGTGGGAAAGGGCTTTAAGAATGGCACACACCTGCATCTATATACAGTGGTACCTCTGCTTATGAACTTAATTCGTTCCATGACCAGGTTCTTAAGTAGAAAAGTTTGTAAGAAGAAGCAATTTTTCCCATAGGAATCAATGTAAGAGCAAATGATGCATGCGATTGGGAAAATCACAGGGAGGTTGGAGGCCCTGTTTCCTCCCAGGAGATTCCTAGAGAGGCCCCACAGAGGCTTCTCCCCGCCTTTTCCGGCCCTCTTTCCTCCCAGGAGATTCCTAGAGAGGCCCCTCAGAGGCTTCTCCCTGCCTTTTCCGGCCCTCTTTCCTCCCAGGAGATTCCTAGAGAGGCCCCTCAGAGGCTTCTCCCTGCCTTTTCCGGCCCTCTTTCCTCCCAGGAGATTCCTAGAGAGGCCCCTCAGAGGCTTCTCCCCACCTTTTCCGGCCCTCTTTCCTCCCAGGAGATTCCTAGAGAGGCCCCTCAGAGGCTTCTCCCTGCCTTTTCCGGCCCTCTTTCCTCCCAGGAGATTCCTAGAGAGGCCCCTCAGAGGCTTCTCCCTGCCTTTTCCAGCCCTCTTTCCTCCCAGGAGATTCCTAGAGAGGCCCCACAGAGGCTTCTCCCTGCCTTTTCCGGCCCTCTTTCCTCCCAGGAGATTCCTAGAGAGGCCCCTCAGAGGCTTCTCCCTGCCTTTTCCGATTACAGTTTCGAAGGCTCGGGTTTGTAAGTGGAAAATGGTTCTTGAGAAGAGGCCAAAACCTTGAACACCCGGTTCTTATCTAGAAAAGTTTGTAAGTAGAGGCGTTCTTAGGTAGAGGTACCACTGTACCTGCATCTGCAGAAGAAATCTATTTCTATCCCTAAAATATCTCAGAAGCTGCTGTCAGTCCATACTATGTTAAATATCCATCAACAGACACACAGAGATAAATCACATTTACATACCATTCAAGAAGCAATAAAACAGCTCAGAAGAAAACAAAAAGACCGTTGACATGTCCTCTCCAACACCAGATAAACAAGGATTGACATCAGACAAACAATTGAACAGAGAATAATACCTCAACCAAGGAACCACCAGAAGAAAACCACAGGGCCACTGATAGTAGCAGGGCAAACTACTGTATATAAACAGGAAAGTGTGTACTATGTATGTATACAGACTCATTCACACTGATAATGTTACCTAGATGGATAATGAAACATCTACAAGCAAATAGCCAAGTTCATTGAATACAGAGTGGGTCTTCTCCGGGTCCCGTCAACTAAACAATGTCGCTTGGCGGGGCCCAGGGGAAGAGCCTTCTCTGTGGCGGCCCCGACCCTCTGGAACCAACTCCCCCCAGAGATTAGAATTGCCCCCACCCTCCTTGCCTTTCGTAAGCTGCTTCAAACCCACCTCTGCCGCCAGGCATGGGGGAATTGAGATACTCTTTCTCCCTAGGCCTTTATAATTTTATGCATGGTATGTCTGTATGTATGTTTGGTTTTTATAATAATGGGTTTTTAACTGTTTTTAGTATTGGATTATTGTTATATTGTTATATTCTGTTTTATTACTGCTGTTAGCCGCCCCGAGTCTGCGGAGAGGGGCGGCATACAAATCCAATAAATACAGTACAATACAATACCATGGTCTCCGCCATTAAATCCTAAGCCATCTATATTCTAGAAACATAGAAACATAGAAACATAGAAGACTGACGGCAGAAAAAGACCTCTTGGTCCATCTAGTCTGCCCTTTTACTATTTCCTGTATTTTATCTTAGGATGGATATATGTTTATCCCAGGCATGTTTAAATTCAGTTACTGTGGATTTCCCAACCACGTCTGCTGGAAGTTTGTTCCAAGGATCTACTACTCTTTCAGTAAAATAATATTTTCTCATGTTGCCTTTGATCTTTCCCCCAACTAACCTCAGATTGTGTCCCCTTGTTCTTGTGTTCACTTTCCTGTTAAAAACACTTCCCTCCTGAACCCTATTTAACCCTTTAACATATTTAAATGTTTCGATCATGTCCCCCCTTTTCCTTCTGTCTTCCAGACTATACAGATTGAGTTCATTCAGTCTTTCCTGATACGTTTTATACTTAAGACCTTCCACCATTCTTGTAGCCCGTCTTTGGACCCGTTCAATTTTGTCAATATTTTTTTGTAGGTGAGGTCTCCAGAACTGAACACAGTACTCCAAATGTGGTCTCACCAGCGCTCTATATAAGGGGATCACAATCTCCCTCTTCCTGCTTGTTATACCCCTAGCTATGCAGCCAAGCATCCTACTTGCCTTTCCCACCGCCCGACCACACTGTTCACCCCATTTTGAGACTGTCAGAAATCACTACCCCTAAATCCTTCTCTTCTGAAGTATTTGCTAACACAGAACTGCCAATACAATACTCAGATTTAGGATTCCTTTTCCCCAAGTGCATTATTTTACATTTGGAAACATTAAACTGCAGTTTCCATTGCTTTGACCATTTATCTAGTAACGCTAAATCATTTACCATATTACAGACCCCTCCAGGAATATCAACCCTATTGCACACTTTAGAGTCATCGGCAAATAGGCAAACCTTCCCTACCAAACCTTCCCCTATGTCACTCACAAACATATTAAAAAGAATAGGACCCAGAACAGACCCTTGTGGCACACCGCTTGTAACCTGTCTCTGCTCAGAATACTCGCCATTAACAATAACTCTCTGATGTCTACGCTTCAGCCAGCTTGAAATCCACTGAACTATCCAGGGATTAAGTCCAATCTTCACTAATTTATCTATCAGCTCTTTATGTGGAACCGTATCAAAGGCTTTGCTGAAGTCCAGATAGGCAATATCCACGGCACCACCTTGATCCAACACCTTTGTGACATAGTCAAAGAACTCAATGAGATTAGTCTGATTCTCAGCTATGAAATAGAATAAGTATGCGACATAGGGAAAAAAACAGCTTTCCTTTACAATGGTCTCACAAATGTCATGCTTTCTTTTAAAAAACCTTAAATGTAAATATGCAGCACCGAATGAGGATCCAATTTTCTGGGACATCTGATTGGAGCAACCGTAGATTGAGAAAGAAAGGCAGAAGGCACAGCAAAATAATAATAAAAAATAAAGGATCCCTAGATTCCTGCATAGAATAGCAATTGCTCAGAGGAGAAATGATCCACCGGAACCCAAGCTTAACAGTGGCAGAGCACAAAAACTTCCACTTTTTGGAAAACTCCCTTTATTCTGCAAAATATTAAGTGCCTGCTACAAATCTATCTAAATCTATAGCTAAAAGCCAAATACCGCTCACGCATCATCACGAAATCTCCAGAACCCTAAAGCCAACAAACTTGAAACTTGGCATGTATACAGTATTCCTCTTGGCTTCTAGGTGCTCGCTAAGAAAGGATTTTGCAAAATGACCATCAGATCATTAGTATTTCTTATACAATATATAAGAGTATATACCGATGCTAATGAGTTAAGATGTTCTACTCCCCCTCCCCACCTGAAAAGGGAGTGAAGGGGATAAGATAAGAGAGGTTTCTGTGGGGCCAGCCTGGGGGAGAGAAGAGGTTCAATGGGGCTGGTCTGAGATAGAGAAGTGGAATAGGCGAGGAGAGGATACTGTGGGGCAAGCCTGGGGGAGAGAAGGGGAGGGGAGAGGCCGATGGTAACTACTACGGTAATCATTATTGTTCAAGCTTTAACTCCCAATTTATCAAGCCCTTTTGTAGCGAAATACCCACGGGGATCCAGCTACTAGCATGAAAAAGTATTTCTTACACAATATATGAGTATATACATCAGAGCTTCTAAACAGAAGGTTTAGAACCTGGGGTTTTTTTGAGGGGGGGGAGAAGACACCATTATTAAGATGGAAAGTTATTTCTCCTATTCCTATTGCAACAGGTGTGGCTGTGATTCAAGAACACAGAGGAAAACAGTCTATGGTTTTATACATAGAAACATAGAAGACTGACGGCAGAAAAAGACCTCATGGTCCATCTAGTCTGCCCTTATACTATTTCCTGTATTTTATCTTACAATGGATATATGTTTATCCCAGGCATGTTTAAATTCAGTTACTGTGGATTTACCAACCACGTCTGCTGGAAGTTTGTTCCAAGGATCTACTACTCTTTCAGTAAAATAATATTTTCTCATGTTGCCTTTGATCTTTCCCCCAACTAACTTCAGATTGTGTCCCCTTGTTCTTGTGTTCACTTTCCTATTAAAAACACTTCCCTCCTGAACCTTATTTAACCCTTTAACATATTTAAATGTTTCGATCATATCCCCCCTTTTCCTTCTGTCCTCCAGACTATACAGATTGAGTTCATGAAGTCTTTCCTGATACGTTTTATGCTTAAGACCTTCCACCATTCTTGTAGCCCGTCTTTGGACCCGTTCAATTTTGTCAATATCTTTTTGTAGGTGAGGTCTCCAGAACTGAACACAGTATTCCAAATGTGGTCTCACCAGCGCTCTATATAAGGGGATCACAATCTCCCTCCTCCTGCTTGTTATACCTCTAGCTATGCAGCCAAGCATCCTACTTGCTTTTCCTACCGCCCGACCACACTGCTCACCCATTTTGAGACTGTCAGAAATCAATACCCCTAAATCCTTCTCTTCTGAAGTTTTTGCTAGCACAGAACTGCCAATGCAATACTCAGATTGAGGATTCCTTTTCCCCAAGTGCATTATTTTACATTTGGAAACATTAAACTGCAGTTTCCATTGCTTTGACCATTTATCTAGTAAAGCTAAATCATTTACCATATTACAGGCCCCTCCAGGAATATCAATCCTATTGCACACTTTAGAGTCATCGGCAAATAGGCAAACTTTCCCTACCAAACCTTCCCCTATGTCACTCACCAACATATTAAAAAGAATAGGACCCAGAACAGACCCTTGTGGCACCTGTAACCTGCGGGATATTTAAGTGCTGGAACAGGTATTGGAGCTAACTCAAAATCTGCCTTCTTACCCCCTCTCCTGAAAGGTTGAGTAGGGCCGTCGAGGGAAGAGTTAAGGCTACAACAAGCCCTCTGCGTTTTTTGAGATCGAGAGCATCAACATCACCTTCGGGAAAAATCTCCTGGTTTAGATCGCGGCGTTTCCAAGAAAGGCTGGGAAACCCATTCCGTACATCGGAGATCTCACAGAGCGAACAATATTGAGCTACACGACGCAAAATTCAAACCTTTCCTATGTCTCTACGTGCCACAAAATGCTCCTCCAGAAATTACAAATCTTCCATCTTGCTTATTTCTGTCTGGCTTCTCCAACTCTCTCCAATTCCAGAGCTAATATGAGCTTGTACGTATGAGTGGTTTTTTAAATTGGGGTTTTTTAGATTGTTTTTAATATTAGATTTGTTTACATTGTCTTTTTATATTGTTGTTAGCCGCGCCGAGTCTTCGGAGAGGGGCGGCATACAAATCTAATACATAATAATAATAATAATAATAATAATAATAATAATAATAGGGTTGGTTGTCCTGCAATATTATTTCTTAACTTGTGTCCTAGTTTCTTTGACCTATTATTTATAGATAGATCATCTTTGGTGATCCACCTATGTTGCGGCCTACATACCTATAGCAACATCGTGGCTCCACAGTTTCTATTTATTTATTTGATTTTTTTTAATGCCGCCCTTCTCCTTAGACTCAGGGCGACTTACATGTTAGCAATAGCACTTTTTAACAGAGCCAGTGTATTGCATATTGTAGTGTTTTTAATAGGAAAGTGAACCCAAGAACAAGGGGGCACAATCTGAGGTTATTTGGGGGAAAGATTAGAAGTAACGTGAGAAAATATTATTTGACTGAAAGAGTAGTAGATGCTTGGAACAAACTTCCAGCAGACGTGGTTGGTAAATCCACAGTAACTGAATTTAAACATGCCTGGGATAAACATATATCCATCCTAAGATAAGGGCAGACTAGATGGGCCCCTGAGGTCTTTTTCTGCCGTCAAATCTGCTATGTTTCTAAAGTATAAATCCAGATTCAAAATGGCCAAAGAAGCAAACTTTTCAAAGTGATGGACATGCAAAGCCATTGTCAACCTTGGGAACTGTAAAAGGGTGGGCATGAACTCCCAGAATTCCCCTGGCAGTCCAGCTTGGTGGGGGAATTCTGGGAATTGAAGTCCACACCTCTTAAAGCTGCCAAGAGAAACACTCCTCTAGCCAAAAAAAGGAAAAAGAATCATGTTGGGGGAAAGATCAGAAGCAACGTGAGAAAATATTATTTTACTGAAAGAGTAGTAGATGCTTGGAACAAACTTCCAGAAGACGTGGTTGGTAAATCCACAGTAACTGAATTTAAACATGCCTGGGATAAACATATATCCATCCTAAGATAAAATATAGGAAATAGTATAAGGGCAGACTAGATAGACCATGAGGTCTTTTTCTGCCGTCAGTCTTCTATGTTTCTATTGGCCCCACAATCCGGGTCCTCATTTTACCCACCTCAGAAGGATGGAATGCTGAGTCAACCGTGAGCCGGTGATGAGATTTGAACCGCTGACCTGTAGATCTAGTATCTAACATTTAGGGATAGATTGCCTCTGAATAAGGAAGCTCTGCTGTGCACAATGGCTGAAAAGATGTCTTAATTTGAAATGGGGGGAGGGGGGGAGAGAAACACCCCCATATAACGTATACATTTATTTATTTATTTGTTTGTTTATTTATTTATTTTGTCCAATACACAAAGAGGGTTTAGTGTGTGTGTGTATATATATATATATATATATATATATACACACATACATACATACATACACATACACACACACACACACAGTAAAATACATGATGAAGGTTATAGAGGAGATACTCATAGTAAAATATATCTAAGAAAGAATAGAAAAGAAGATATAGGAATAGAACATATCAATGAAAGAATAGAAGAAGAGATATAGAAATAGAAGAAAGGTATAGGAGATATAGGAGAGCAATAGGACAGGGGACGGAAAGTACTCTAGTGCACTTGTACTCGCCCCTTACTGACCTCTTAGGAATCTGGATAGGTCAACCGTAGATAATCTAAGGGTAAAGTGTTGGGGGTTTGGGGATGACACTATGGAATCCGGTAATGAGTTCCACACTTCGACAATTTGGTTACTGAAGTCGTATTTTTTACAGTCAAGTTTGGAGCGGTTAATATTAAGTTTAAATCTGTTGTGTGCTCTTGTGTTGTTGTGGTTGAAGCTGAAGTAGTCGCCGACAGGCAGGACGTTGCAGCATATGATCTTGTGGGCAATACTTAGAAAACGTCCAAAGGTATTTCACCAGAAGAGCCCTTCACTCCTCCACTCGAAACAGAATACCTTACGAAAATAGACTAACTATCCTGGATCTTGAAAGCTTAGAACTGCGGCGCCTAAAACACGATCTAAGTATTGCCCACAAGATCATATGCTGCAACGTCCTTCCGG